>NW_016107397.1:8132255-8141609 GCF_001604975.1 Cebus imitator
CGCAATCGCACCATGGCCTCCATCATCGCAATCGCACCATGGCCTCCATCATCGCAATCCCACCTTGCCCTGTATCATCGCAATCCCACCATGCCCTGTATCATCGCAATCCCACCATGCCCTGTATCATCGCAATCCCACCATGCCCTGTATCATCACAAATCCACCAAGCCCTGTATCATCACAAATCCACCATGCCCTGTATCATCACAAATCCACCATGTCCTGTATCATCATAAATCCACCATGCTGTCTCTCATCACAAATCCACCATGCTCTATATCACAATTCCAGCTACACTTGCTTTGAATATTTCTGTACTAAAGCCATGAAACTCATCTGATCAGAAAAGCTACGCCACAAGCCTATGTAACCTCTGATTATTGCAGGTGCAAGATTTGGGAGTTACAGGCCAGTTTTCAGTGCTCATGATTAGACGACCTAAAAAAACATCTTAAAGATAGGTAAGAAAAAAGAGGCCAAGTGCAGTGGCTCACATCTGTAATCCCAGCACTTCTGGAAGCCAACACAAGTGGATCACCTGAGGTCAGGAGTTTAAGACCAGCCTGATCAACATAATGAAACCACGTCTGTACTAAATACAAAAAATTAGCCAAGCGTGGTGGTGCATGCTTAGAATCCCAGCTACTTGGAAGGCTGAGGCAGGAGAATCACTTGAACCTGGGAGGTGGAGACTGGAGTGAGCCAAGAGTGCGCCATTGCACTCCAGCTTGGGCAACAAGAGCAAAACTCCGTCTCAAAAATAAAGGAAAGAAGGAAGAAAGGAAGGAAGAAGAAAGAAAGGGAGGAAGGGAGGGAGGGAGGGAAAAAAGAAAAAAAAAAAAAAAAAAAAAAAAAAAAGGACCAGGAGCAGTGGCTCACGCCTGTAATCCTAACACTTTGGGATGCTGAGGTGGGTGGATCATGAGGTCAGGAGTTCAAGATCAGCCTCACCAACATGGTGAAACCCCGTCTCTACTAAAAATACAAAAATTAGCCAGGTGTGGTGGTGCGCTCCTGTAATCCCAGCTACTCAGGAGGCTGAGGCAGGAGAATAGCTTGAACCCGGGAGGCAGAGGTTGCAGTGAGCCAAGATCATGCCACTGCACTCCAGCCTGGCCAACAGAGTGAGATTCCATCTCAAAAAATAAAAAAAAAGCAAAGATGGTGGCTATGCAAATTCTTTTGTTTAGGGAGCTGACCTCGCCCGGCTTTCCTGGCCCAGCAGCTGTGGTGGCCGTACTGTGGTCTAATTCTTTCTCTGCCTTCGTTTTTTTCCACCAAGCCCACGGCAGTGGGAATCCCAGCGTGCCCGAAGCCTATAGCCTAGCTTAGGGCTTGGCATGGAGCACTGTTACAATCAGTATAGAAAAGAAATATTTTCCAACTACTTTAAAATTACACAATGGGCTGTGACCAGAGCTATGGACTTTGTTGACTATTTCAAAATGTAAATGACTACCAAATTAATAGGGCAAGAAAAGAATTCTTTTTTCAAGCCACAAATGTACTTGGATTAAATGACCTGAACAAATGTTATCTGACTATGAACTCCAGGTGTGGAGTTATCGCTCTAAGAGGGACAGGAAGGGGGGTGTGCCCCCTTTGCCGGTATTGGTCATTATTCCCACTCTTACTGTATAAAACGAAATCTTTTTTGGAGTTCTGCAGAAGTCACAGAGTGCTGAGCACAATTTAAAAATAAATGCCACCTCTTGTCAACTGGAAATAAACAGAACAGAGAACAATGATTCATCCCCTACCCTCCATCGCCATCATGCTGCTGTGTGTCAATAAACTCTGCCCCAGCTGTTTGAGCAGTGTTTAATCATAAATGGATTTGAACGCACTCTGCAGCATAAACAGAACCATGTATCTCCGATCTGACAGAGCGACAGATTATCGAGGTAAGAGGAGAGGAAACCCTTGAGTTGTAAAATGAGAAGCCCAATCGCTGGTACACTAAACTCAAACATGACCAGTCTTTTTGAGACTGCAGTAACACATCCAGAATTCAGGGAGTGGCCGTTTGATTCTAACAGCTCTCTGTGTTCCTTGCCAAGTGAGCGCGCGGGCAGGACAAATGGGTTCAACTGCCTCTGAGAAGTGTTTATGCCTTGATGGTAAATAATCAAACTGAAACTAACACGTCTCCTTTCCCTTCTCAATGATGATGATGTAAGGCGAAAGGCCTCTGCGAACGCGATCGAAGGGCGGCAAGCCTTCGCTCTGAGGAGCTCTGAGGAACAGTCAATCCTCAGCCTGGATTATTCAAGACCACCGGCAATCAATACCAATTTACAGCCCTTTTTACATTCCCTTTAAAGCAGTCGTATTTATGGAGACAGGAACCAAGTGCGGGAGTAAATCGTTTCCAAGTCAATTACTGCACTGAGGCAGGAGATGCTCTTGGTGAAGTCTGAGAACACATCATACATCTCACCCCAGGGAGGCGACCAACAGGGAAGGGAAACTGTGTACCTGGATTTCATCTCTACCCTCCTCCCCATCTCATGGTTTAAAGGCAAATAAACTGTCATAGATAGACGGTGGATGAAAAATGAGAGACTGATTAAAAAAAAATAAGCACAGATGATCCACCTCTGAATAGCAAAGAATCTGAACATCCAGCTTGAGACTCGGTGGGCCCGAGACCTGCTGCGTCCTCTCTCCTGCTCAGCAGCACCTGCTCTCAGCCCCTCCCCCCAGAGTCCCTGCCCCATCCCAACTTTGAGTAATATTCCACCAAGTTCGGCCTCAGCTCCAGGCCCAACTCACAGGTTCCCCCTTGACACCAGCCGACCACGATCTTTTCTCTCTGACCTTGCGTTTTCTCCACAGTCCATGGCATCTGCCCTGCAGGCACCACCTTGCCAACCTGTGGCTGAGCCCAGCCTGATGGGTGACGCAGAGCTGACCTCCTGGCAAGACACGACAGCACTACTGCCTACCCCTTATGGGTGATGCAGATGAGAGAGGATATGACGCCCTTAGCCCAGGACACGCGGTAAGGACTAGGAGGCATAAATAGTCACTATTGTGGTCATTATCAGTATTCTCACAAAGGCCTTTTCTCACTACCACCCATCCGCACAGTGCCGGGGACTTGTGCTCCTGAAACCTGCTCTGATCTCCCCACCTGACTGCTCTAGGAGCTTCTGCCAGTTCTCTAGTGGCCATGGGACGGGGCACACCTCTTCATGCTCTTCACTTGCCAAGATGCCTGAGGTCCACTGAGAATGTCACATCTTCCTCAACATCCAGATCTCTCCCTCCTCAACATCCAGATATCACTCCAAGGAGAGCTGGCTGCTGGCTAGGGCCCACCAGGGGACTGCCACATCCTCTTACAGGAAGCCCTTCCATGCTGGGCGTGTTTATTACTGTGCCCGGCCTCCCTGACTGATACATCCCATGGTTGCTTCCCATACCCTCAGCCTTCCCACCCTGTGCAAACACCCCCAGGTGTCGGACCCGCTGCTGTGCCTCCTGAGACGCCCAGCAGAGCACACCAGCACACTTCCTGAACAGAGCTGAGCACATGCTGCCCCCGGCAAGGCATCAGGAATGGACATCTGTTTGGGTGGAAGAAGTGATGGAGACTAAGGAGGATCTAGGCCCAGCTTTGACCTGCACAGCTGATGGATGTCTGTCTCTATCCATCTCCGGCTTCTCTAAGTGTTCTTGAAAGCCGTGCTGTGCTGCAACTCTGTGAAGCACAGGCATCGTGATCAGGCTTCCCAGAACAGTGGCTAGGATGGTGTCGACAGGTAATGCTATCAGACACATCTCTACTCAGAAGGAACTAGACAGGCCAGGAGAAGGAACAAGAGTCACAACAAACTGGACACAAATGGGAAAAATCCAAGACATGGAATGGCTGTAATTCCCAGCGGTGGGAGCCGGTGGCTCCAACTGAGCTCAGCTTCTATTAACAGCACTGTGGCCCATGCAGACACAGAACAGACACCACTGGTGCTGCAAAGCCACCCTCGCCCTGAATGCAACCCTGCCTTCCAAAGCATGAACATACCCTGTGGTCCCACAAGTGGCAGAAAGCCATATACCAGGCTGCACCCATTTCTCCAAAATAAACAGCCATTTTTCGTTTTTATTATTTATTTATTTTTGAGACAAAGTCTTGCTCTGTCGCCCAGGTTGGAGTGCAGTGGCACGATCTTGGCTCACTGCAACTTCCCCCTCCTGAGTTCAGGGGATTTTCCTAACTCAGCTTCCCAAGTAGCTGGAATTACAGACGAGTGCCACCAAGCCTGGCTAATTTTTGTATTTTTAGTAGAGACAAGGCTTTACCATGTTGGCCAGGCTGGTCTTGAACTCCTGACCTTGGGTGATCCACCGGCCTCGGCCTCTCAAAGTGCTGAGATTACAGGTGTGAGCCACCACACCCAGCCTAACAACCACTTTTAAATTGCAAGTATATAATAGTTCTCTCCATAAAATTCCAATACTCTATTTCCAATTAAAATGCCAATTAAAACCCTGATTGATGCCACCATATCTGAAGCCAATGTGTGTGGGTCTTTTAAACAAACAGTGGAGGATGCAGACCCTAGAAAGAACTCACTTTATCCCTTATTTTCTTTTTTCTTTTGAGACAAGATCTCACTCTGTTATCCAGGCTGGACTGCAGTGGTGGGATCATAGCTCACTGCGGCGTTATCCTTCCTGGCTCAAGTGATCTTCCCACTTCAGCCTCCTAAGTAGCTGGAACTACAGGTGCATACCACCATGCCCAGCTAATTTTCCAATTTTTTGTAGACACTGGGTCTTACTATGTTGCCCAGGCTGGTCTCAAAACTCCCAGGCTCCAGCAATCCTCCTGCCTCAGCCTCCGGAAGACGATGGGATTATAGGCATGCCTATCCTGTACTTTCTGAGACCTCTGTTATCTTAAGAAAGGAAGCTGGCATTTGTGTTGTTTATGGCTGAGGAAACTGAGGCTTGGAGCAGATGAGCTACTCTTCCAAAGTCATCAAAACAGGAAGTCAGATTCTGTTTAAGTTCCAACCTTCTAATTCAGATGAGGAAACCAAGAAACTGAATTTTGTGAATTTGACAATACTATTAAAACCACAAGCAGTGCTGCTGAACTAACTTGCCACCACACAATTTAATGTTCAAAAGTCATGGATTTTTGGGCGGAGTGCAGTGGCTCACGCCTGTAATCCCAGCACTTTGGGAGGTGGGCAGATCACCTGAGATCAGGAGTTCATGACCAATCTGGCCAACATGGTGAAACCCCCATCTCCACTAAAAATACAAAAAATTAGCTGGGTGTAGTGGCGTATGCCTGTGATTCCAGCTACTTGGGAGGCTGAGGCAGGAGAATCACTTGAACCCAGGAGGCGGAGGTTGCAGTGAGCCAAGATCATGTCACTGCAGTCCAGCCTGGGCAAGAGTGAGACTCCGTCCCCCTCAAAAAAAAAAAAAAAAAAAAAAAAAAATCATGGATTTTGCCTGTTTTTCTACCCCTTCACACTCGAACAATATTAACGCCTGACACATAGGCTCTTGTGTTTAAATGTGTCACCTGTTGTTCTAAGTGAACTCATTCAATCCTCTCTCCTAGGAGGCGGGGACGGCTTTTGGACCTATTTTACAGACAGGGAATTGCTCGCTGAACAGTGAGAAGCCGCACAGCACATCATGAGGTCACTCAATGCCAGGAATTACCACTACACTGTGGAACTTACCGCCCCAATGTTCAAACCAATGGCGTAAAACGCAATGTGACATTTTGTATCATGTGAACTACACTTTGTGTGGCAAAATTAGTTCACAGTTTTACTAAAGTTACAATCTTCTGAAACCTCCCTTTTCCTAGCAGACCACACGAGCCTGCTGCAAAACCAACTGTGCACAGGGCTCCGGGATAAGGTCCGTCTGCCCAGGTCACGATCTACCAGCAATGGTCATAGGCCAGCAGCGGTGGGCCAGCCTCAATCTTAGAGACATCCAGTCCAAAAGAGTAGCCAACATTTGACTATGCACGTGGGAAGGGCCTGGAGAATGGAGACTGAAGCCAGGCTCGCAGGCGCGGCAATGTGACTGTTGGGAAGGAGGCACAGTAGGCGGCCTCACGTTGACCTGGCAGAACAAGGAGGGATCCTGGCCAGATATGAAACGTGCAGTGGGGATTCTAGGAGTGACAGGCTGGGGATGTCAGGCACCAAACAGCGTGGATTGTGGATAAGGCACAAGGGCATCGTGGGGCCTCGGGCCCCTAGTGTGCACAGCAACAGCGACATGAGGCTTCCAGGAGCTACCTTTCCCACCAGCCTCTTTTCCGTTCTTTTCTTTTCGTTTTGAGATGGAGTCTCACTCTGTAGCCCAGGCTGGAGTGCAGTGGTGCAATCTTAGCTCACTGCAAACTCCGCCTCCCAGGTTCAAGCGATTCTCCTGTCTCAGCCTCCTGAGTAGCTGGGACTACAGGCACACGCCACCACGCCCAGCTAATTTTCCTATTTTTAGTAGAGACGGGGTTTCACCATGTTGGCCGGGATGGTCTTGATCTCTTGACCTGGTGATCTGCCCGTCTCGGCCTCCTAAAGTGCTGGGATTACAGGCGTGAGCCACCAAGCCTGGCCTTGCCTTGGGGTTAACTTCCCGCAGATCAGCAGCCCTGGAGGAAGGAGGGCCGGATCCCAGATCCCGGATCCGCAGGTGCTTCCAGTTTTTCTAAGGGCGGCTGGGGTCACTGCGGGCAAGCAGGCCATGTTTACAAATCAACGGGAACTCCTTTTTAGAGACCTCTCTGTCAACCAGGATAAAAACGGAACCCAAACAAAGCTGCACGGCATCAGCACCAATCAGCATCTGAAAAAGCCTTTATTTGGTGGAAGACTCGGGCCCTTCAAAGAGCGCATTCCAAGCACTCCTGGAGGGCGGGGCGGGTTCCAGCCTGGGAAAAGGAACTGGATCTCATCCTTCCAGTTAATTCTCACCAGCTACCAGGCGGTACCCCGGCGCCAGGGCGATTTCTCCCTCCACTTTTACTAAGATTTCAGAAAACAGGTGAAAACAGGCTGAGCGCAGTGGCTCACGCCTGTAATCCCAGCACTTCAGGAGGCCGGGTGTGGGGGGGTGGTGGTGGATCACTTGGAGTCAGGAGTTCGGGACCAGTCTGGTTAACATGGTGAAACTCCATCTCTACTAAAAATACAAAAATTAGCCAGAGGTTGAGGCACGAGAATTGCTTGGACCCGGGAGGCGGAGGTAGCAGTGAGCCAAGATCGCACCACTGCACTGCAGCCTGGACAACAGGGCAAGAGTCCGTCTCAAAAAGAAAAAGAAAAAAAAAAAGTGAAAACGGAGTACTGCTGACAGGCTACGGTCGCACACGCATGAATCAGATACGAATGGCATTTGGGGAACACACCAACTGCAAAGACCCAGTGAGGCAGCTTCTCCACGCACACTAGGAGAGGAAGGCGTAAGAAACAATTCACCGACTCCCACACCCACCCTCTCGCTGCTGCAGATACCTGAGTCACTAAATATATCTTAACACTACGAAGACGAACTGATCCATTTGGGGAAACTGGGTCATAAAGTAATAACACGGAAAGCCCGCCCAGGGAGAGGCCTGGTTTCAGCAGCATTGCAGGAGGTACTAAACTAGCTTAATCGTTATGTAAATTGCACTCTCGGACCCATCTGTTTACCCTGGATGGCCCATTCATCAGAAGACTTTTCCCAGAAATAAACACTGAGCAGACCTGCTCTTTACCAGCGTCCCCGCGACCAGCACGCCACCCCGAACGTCCTGAATTCCCTGCCCTGCGCCTCTTCCCTCTCCGTAAGCCTTTGGGCCGTGTTTGGGCCCCCGGCACCAGGAGTGGTAACAAAGCGGGCAGCGTGACGTCATGGGAAACGCAGAGGGGAGACATCGCCGCTCCTCTAAGGTTGGAAGGTGGTCCTTACAGACAAAGGCAGGAAACAACCATTGGTTTTTAGCTTTTTATTTTTAAGAAGAAAATGCAGTGGAATTCAATTAGGGCGTAAAGTAGCTAAGTTATTTCCTTGAGGGTAGAGGGAAGTGGGCCGGAAGTCTAAGGCACGGCCCTCCTCAAAGAAGGAACCCCCGGGGGGGTGGGAGGGAGAAGGCGCAGGCAGACCCAGCAGTTCTAGACTAGAGGGCCCAGCGGCTCTGCATCCGGGCGGCCAAGGAAGGTCAGCCCTAACTCTGGGGTCAATGATGACTTGGCTGATACTGACAAAGGAAAGCATTCCTCATTCAGATGACTTTCAAACGTTTCACCCTGTGATGTCTTGCATGAGGATACATGAAGACCTCCTTTTCTGCACTCCGAAAACAATTCAGAAAGAACTGTAAATCATATTTTGCTTTTTGGTGACTGTCGGCTTTATCTCATCCAGCTGGTCGGGTGGGGTGGATGTCAGGATTCTGCTCACCTTGAAGAAGGGTGGAGAGGTTCCTTCTTTTTTTTTCTTTGAGACAGTCTCACTCTGTTGCCCAGGTTGGAGTGCTGGGAACAGGCGTGAGAGGTTCCTTCTTGATAGGAGGGAACCACAGACACCCAGCCAGGCTGCACAGGACTGTCCTGGCTGGGCCCCCAACTGTCAGCGTCCATGGCCCCACCTCACTCTGGGGCTGGAGGCCTGCATTCCTGGAACTTCCCTGACCACCTCCTCTTGCTGTTTAGCTGGAGAGAGAGGGAGGGTCACAGATATAAACTCCTAACTTAGGGTGGCAGAGCACTTTACTCACTTAAACACATCATTCACAGAAAGAGTTTTGTTTTGTTTTGTTTTGTTAAGTATTTAAGCCCCTAACCGATTGAGATTCTGATCAGCAGCTGTTGTGAATATGCAAATATATGGTTTCAGCCAAGTCCCTGCCATAGATTTTGTAAAAGGAAGCAGGAGGAAAACACACTGGAATGTCATCTTTGTGGAGAGTTCTATGTGGTTTTTCTCCTTCTCACATTTCTGTATCTTTCAATTTTCTATAAGCATGGTTTGCACATATATATATAATTTTGAAAATCTGAAATTATATCATTTACATAGATATATAACATAAAAGCTGAATTTTTAAAATTGGCTCCTACAAAAAGAAATGACACGTGTCGGGCGGGGTGGCTCACTCCTGTCATCCCAGCACTTTGGGAGGCTGAGGCAGGTGGATCACGAGGTCAAGATTGAGACCATCCTGGCCAACATGGTGAAACGCTATCTCTACTAAAAATACAAAAATTAGCTGGGTGTGGTGGCACATGCCTGTAGTCCCAGCTACTCAGGAGGCTGAGGCAGGAGAATCACATGAACCCCGGAGGTAGAGGTTGCAGTGAGCTGAGATCGAGCCACTGC
>NW_016107397.1:8141694-8170185 GCF_001604975.1 Cebus imitator
AATTCTCACTTAAGGCCAGGTGCAGTGACTCACACTTGTGATCCCAGCACTACAGGAGGCTGAGGCAGGAGAATCACTTGAGCCCAGGAGTTCAAGACCAGCCTGGGCAACATAGCAAGACCCTGTCTGTAGGGAGCCGGAGTAGCCCACCCGCTCTGGGGGGATCAGCAACAAGGTTGCTGTGAACCTCAGGTGAACTTCAGGGAAGTGAAACCACAGTAAGAGAACGTGTATGTCTCGGAGAAGAACAGACGGACCTAGAGAGAGATAACCAGCTTTTGCTGACCTTGCTGCAAGGTAGTTTTTAGCTAAAGTATATTAACTAAAGTATAAGAATAACCAAAGACTGTTCTAAGGAACTGCACCCTCCTTCAGCTATCTACTTTGTGAACATATAAAATAAAGTACACTAAGACAGGTCAGGAGCCAAAAAAACTAACATCATTACCTCCCAGACCGCCTGGCCCAGTTTTCTGTATCTCTATGTCTGTGTCTGTGTCTTTCCTTATCACCTGCCGTTCCCTCTTAGGTCCTTAAACCCCTGTGCAGCACAAAACACAGCACACCTGTCTTTACGAAAAAAAAAAAAATTGGTCAGGGTGATGGTGTGCGCCTGTAGTCCCAGCTACTGAGGAGGCCAAGGTGGGAGGATGGCTTGAGTCCAGGAGACTGAGGCTACAGTGAGCTGTGATCATTCCACTGCCCCCAGCCTGGGTAACAGAGTGAGACCTTGTCTCTAATAACAGCAACAAAAAAATTAAATTCTGACTTTAAAAAATTGGAGAATTAGGCCAGGCACAGTGGCTCACGCCTGTAATGCCAGCACTGTGGGAGGCCAAGGTGGGCAAACCAGCCTGGCCAAAGGGTGAAACCCCATTTCTATTAAAAATAAAAAAATTAGCTGGGTGTAATGGTGGGCGCCTGTAATCCCAGCTACTCAGGAGGCTGAGGCAGGAGAATTGCTTGCACCCGGCAGGCGGAAGTTGCAGTGAGCTGAGATGGCGCCACTGCTTGAGACTCTGTCTCAAAAAAAAAAAAAAAAAAAAAAAAAAAAAAAAAAAGAGAATGTAGACTGATTGAAGAAAACTTATTAGGCCAGGAGCCATGGCTCATGCCTGTAATCTCAGCACTTTGAGAGGCTGAGGCGGCGGATGGATCACCTGAGGTCAGAAGTTCGAGACCAGCCTGGCCAACATGGTGAAACCCCGTCTCTACTAAAAATACAAAAATTAACCAGGGGTGGTGGAAGTTGCCTGCAATCCCAGCCACTCGGGAGGCTGAAGCAGGAGAATCACTGGAACCAGGGAGGTGGAGGTTGCAGTGAGCTGAGATCACACCATTCCATTCCAGCCTGGGTGACAGAGCTAGACACTGTCTCAAAAAAAAAAAGAATAAAACACAGATCTGTTTTGGGAGGCCAACTCAAGGCCAGGAGTTTGAGACCAGCCTGGGCAACACAGTGAGACTCTATCACTACAAAATGAAAATAATTTAAAAAGTATCAATACAGATGGGCATGTGATCCGAGCATAGCCTGACGCTGCCACACTGATGTCAGCCTTGCCTAGGACACAGGGCAGTCCCACCTGTGCATGGATCCCAGCTTAGCTTATCCAATTCTGAAATAGGGAAGGCATTTATTCACAAAATACCTGGTAATGCTTTGAGGATTTATTTTTAATTTCTGAAAATACTTATTTCTTGTTTTATAAAAGGAACATTTCTCCCTCCCTCCCTCTCTCTCTCTTTTGAGACAGAGCCTCACTCTGTTACCCAGGCTGGAATGCAATGCATGACCTCGGCTTACTACAATCTCTGACTTCTGGGTTCAAGCGATATTCCTGCCTCAGCCACCCGAGTATCTGGGATTACAGGTGTGCACCACCAGGCCTGACTCATTTTTATGTTTTTGTAGAAACGAGGTTTCACTACGTTGGCTAGGCTGGTCTCGAACTCCTGACCTCAAGTGATCCGCCCGCCTCAGCCTCCCAAAGTGCTGGAATTACAGGTGTGCACCACCACGCCAAGCCAGGAATGTTTCCTAGCAATGCATTTAAAAAAATCTTTCACCTTTAAATGAAAAATGCCCATAGTGTACCCTTGGCAGGTCCTTTCAGCACAGCTATTGGCAGACGCTACCAGGGTTAGACGCTGATTGGAAGCCTCACCATGAGTATTCCCAAGTTATTTTGTTAAGCATGCAGCAGCCAATTTTCCACACGGAGGGGTACATACATACACATTTTTTTTCCACCATGTTTGGTTTTTCCAGATTTATAGTGACTGAGAGTATTTATTTGGACTTCATGGTTGTAATGTTATGTGACTGTCACGTGTAACTTTCCTCCCTTCTCCAAATTAAATCATGGTCAGGGGAATCTCTCTAAAGCTCTCCGCAGGCTGCGATTCCATTTTCATCTACTTTTATATAGTCACTACACTTGGAAACACGAGGCTAAAAGTGCCTCCTGAGCACTGAAGGGCCTTCTGGTCGCCTGAGCAGCGCTGTGTGAATTTCATGGCGCACCAGTCCCCTCCTGCGGCTTTCCATGAGATCATCTGGTTTTAATATCCAAACTTTTAGTTTTGCCAGATATAAAAACAATTCTTAATAATCTTCTGTCCCCAACCCTAAGATGAGTAAAATATACCCAAGTCTCCTGGGCACCTTCAACTTCCTGTGGCTCTTTCCCTCCTGCATAGCAGGGTCAGGCCACCCTAGAGGAGTCTTGCAGGGTGAGGACACCAGGACTCATGCCCTGTGCTGGATGCCACCAGCCCTGCAGACTTGGTTCTCCGCATGGCTTGGGGCCGCTAACTTCACCGAGTTGTCCTCCTGTGCCCTGAGAGCCAGGCTGTCGGCATCCCCTACCCACTCGATGTCCTAAATGGCTTGCTCCCTTGGGTTCTCTCCCTCCCTTCCCTCGCACCAGAGCTGAGAGGCCCAATGGTTGGAGGTGTGTCTCCCTGACTCCTCATCCCCAGCTCCTGCCTATAACTTAGACCTTGGCTAAAACAGAGCTTCTTCAGAATGGCCCTCCCTGCACCCTGCCCTGCAATCTCCTGAGAAAGCCAGTCTTCCCAGCCCAGCCCAGCCCCCCACACAGCGGTGCTCTCACTGAGCACTGCAAGCAACCAGGGGTCTTGGTCCCCAACTGGACCTGGCGGGGGCAGCTGAAGACAGCCTTTCAGGTGGAGACGCAGGCCAGGAGCTCAGGAGCGTGAGGTGGACATGAAGCTCTTAGTACGAGGACAAAGGAACCCAGAGCCTGAGCTGGGTGGGACAGGCATGCTGGCTCTGCCACCCAGAGGGACACAAGCTTGCATCCCCTCTGGTGAAAGCTGAGAAGAGGAAGGCAGGGGAGAAGGCCATAGGCCCCTTAAGGCCCCATCCCAGATGAGGGAGCTACACCCACAAGGGTCACTCACGTCTGATGGCGCCCACGTATGATGTGATCTTTCCAGAGAAGTGGAAAATACAAATAGGATCATGAAGAAGATGGCATGATACCACTTATGCACACCTGAAAACTCACACAAACTAAACAATGAATGCGGCTGGGCATGGTGGCTCACGCCGCACTTTGGGAGGCCAAGGCAGGCGGATCACCTGAAGCCAGGAGTTCGAGACCAGCCTGGCCAACATGGTGAAACCCTGTCTCTACTAAAAATACAAAAAATTAGCTGGGCATCGTAGCATACGCCTGTAATCCCAGCTACCTGGGAGGCTAAGGCAGGAGTATCACTTGAACTGGGGAGGTAGAAGTTGCAGTGAGCCGAGATCATGCCACTGCACTCCAGCCTGGGTGACAGTGCAAGACTCTGTCTCAAAAAAACAAAAAACAAAAACAATACCAAAAACAAATAAACAACAAATGCCTCTTAGATATCTACATGTATATGGGACATATGCGGGAGGACTAGGGTAAAATTCCTCCAGGAGTTGCCTCTGGAAAAGGGACAGAAAAGGGAGGGGAAGACAGAGGACAAGGGATCTCAATTTTATCTGTCATTTGTCTCTTATTTTAAAAAGGGCTTGAAAAAATACAACAAAATGTGAATACGCACTGATTCTTAGTGAGTACAATACAACTTGGTTTTCTTGTTCTTTTTTTTCTTTTTGAGACAGGGTCTCGCTCTGTCGCCCAGGCTGGAGTACAGTGGTGCAATCACAGCTCACTGCAGCCTCAACCTTTCTGACTTAGGCGATCTTCCCTCCTCTGCCTCCCGAGTAGCTGCAACTACAGGCAAGCACAACCACACCCAGATAATTTTTTATTTTTTGCAGGGACAGAGTCTTGCTATGTTGCCCAGGCTGGTCCTGAACTCCTGAGCTCAAGGGATCCTCCCACCTCAGTCTCCCAAAGTGTTGGGATTATAGGTGTGAGCCACCGTGCCTGATCAATAGTACTTGTTACATATCCTTGTACTTTTCCAGGTTTAAAAAATGCCTTTAAATACATATGAATTGGCTGGGCACAGTGACAAAAACTGGGGGCTGTCTTGAGATCAAACCTTATCTTAGTGCCCTCCCTAAGTTTTAGCCAGTCTCTATACCCGATAAAGGTTACTCAAACTCATTCTCAGTAAAACCTGAGTCTGTCTCTTCTAGTCCCCTGTACTTTGAGCTCCCATTGTCTAGATAAGCAGCTCAGAAAAACACAAGAAAACAAACCCCTGCTGTTTAGCTCTGATCATGCGACCTTCAGAGCAGCAGGGAGCTTGGAGATACTGAGCCCGTTCTCCAGTCAGTGCAAGATGCTACCTAGGAATAATAGCCTTGCCAGTGAGCTGCCACCCCTGCTGGAACAGGCTGGAAAGGGGAGCTCAGGAGACCTGAGGGCCAGTCTGCTCCACTGTGAGCAGCTCAAAGCACCACAGCATTTCCCTTTGCCCTGCAGCAAACCTCACTTCCAACATCACAGAATGAATACATCCTTGACAATAACAGCAGCGATGATGACAGCACAGACGCGTGTATGTGGGATGTTTCTCTATCAGCGCTGTCTGTGTGTCAGGCACTGAGATAAGTACTTGTTTGGTTTTTTTCCTTGAGACAGGGTCTTGCTCTGTTGCCCAGGCTGCAGAGTAGTGGCGCGATCACAGCTCACTGCAGCCTTGACCTTTTGGGGCTCAAGGGATCCTTCCTCCTCAGCTTCCCAAGTAGGTGGTACCACAGGTGTGTGATACCATGCCTGGCTAATTTTCGTATTTTTTGTAGAGACAGGGTTTCACCACGTTGCCCAGGCTGGTCTTGAACTCCTGGCTTCAAGCGATCCTACCACCGTGCTGGGAGGGGATTACAGGTGTAGTCCCACTGAGTCACCACACCTGGCCCATAAATACTTCTAATATTCTCCAGTAATTCTCACAATTACCTATGAAAAAGGAAGTGTGCCCACTTTATAGATGAGAAACAGGATCTCGGGGGTCAATCCACCTGCCCAAGGGCACCCAGCGAAAAGCAGATCTTTAAGAAGCTAAGCTAATATAACTTCTGATCACTTTCTTAGACCAGGTTATTTTTGTATTCAGATCTCTCCTATTTGTTTATTCATTTTGCCAACAATTATTTACAAAATGCCAACTATGTGCCAAGCAAACTGGTATGTATTGAGGTTATGCAAGAAACAAGAAAAACATGGTCCCGCCCCCACAAAACTCAGGTGTCTCAGATAAATGTAAGTACAAACAATGACAGGCCACACGGGGTGCCATGGGGTGCTGCGGTGCACACCAGTGGCCGGGAACTGGAGAAGACTCCCGAGAGAAGTGGCTCTCAGGCAGGCAAAGCAGTATTTACTCCGAAATGCTTCACAGGCGTTTCCTTCCAAGACAGAAACAAGAAGCCCATTATCATGGCACTTGGTCAGTGTTATCTGGAGATTCTAGAGGATTCAACCAGACAACACAAAGAAATGAAATCTAAAATACTGGAACAGCGCCCGGGCACAGTGGCTCATGCCTGTAATCCCAGCACTTTGGGAGGCCAGGACGGGCAGATCACGAAGTCAGGAGTTTGAGACCAGCCTGGCCAGCATGGCAGAACCCCATCTCTACTAAAAGTACAAAAATTAGCTAGGCATGGTGGCAGGCGCCTGTAATCCCAGCTACTCCGGAGGCTGAGACAGGAGAATAATTTGAACCCAGAGGGCCGAGGGTGCAGTGAGCCAAGATTGTGCCACTGCATTCTGGCCTAGGCGACAAGAGCAAGACTCCATCTCAAAAAAAAAAAAAAAATACTGGAACAAAGAGAAGAATTATTATTTGCACATGAGGATTATGTCCTAGGAAACCCAAACACATGAATTAAAAAACTGTTACTAGAAACATAATGTGACCAGAAAAAAAATAGCAGGGCATGGTGGCATATGCCTGTAGTCCCAGCTACTCAGGAGGCTGAGGTGGGAGGATCACTTGAGCCTGGGAGGTCAAGGCTACAGTGAGCTCTGATGGTGCCAGTGCACTCCAGCCTGGGCAACACAGGGAGTCCCTATCACAAACAAACAGAAAAACAAACAAAAAAAGTGGTCTGTGGACTGCACATGAGCTAATCATATGGGGTCAGTGTTCATGTTCCTAACAAACTGTGGTTATATAAAATATCCTCCATCCCTTTTTTGTGCGTCCTGGGGTGGACATGAATAAAATATCCTTATTCTTGCATATGATGAAGTAAAAAGAAAAAAAAATCCTTATTCTTAGGAAATGAATCTTGTGGTATTAAGAAAAAGGGCACGATATATATACACATACATACATATATAAAATCTCACTCTCAGATACCGTAAGTACAGACAGAAAATGCTAAACATGGCAGAACACTAAAAATGAACAAATCTGGGCAGAGGACATGCAAGAGCTATTTGGACTCATCCTGCAACAATTTTGGAGGTGTGCAACGTTTTCAAAATGTAAAATTTTAATAACAAATTAGGGCTGGACACAGTGGCTCTCGTCTGCAATCCCAGCAATTTGGGAGGCTGAGGCAGGAGGATCACTTGAAGTCAGGAGTTCAAGACCAGCCTGGCCAGCATGGTGAAACCCCACCTCTATTAAAAATACAAAAATTTGCCAGGCGTGGTGGTGCACTCTTGTAATCCCAGGTACTCGGGAGGCTGAGGCAGGAGAATCACTTGAACCTGGGAGGTGGAGGTTGCAGTGAGTCAAGATCGCGCCACTGTACTCCAGCCTGGGTGACAGAGAGAGACTCCATCTCAAAAAAAAAAAAAAAAAAAAAAAAGAAAAAAAAAAGAAAAACAAATTAGTATTATAAAATTCATACCAAAGAAACACACATACGTACTCTCACATAGCCTACCTTTACTGTATGTAAACACTAACCTTCAGAAAACAGTAAGAAAAAAAGATCTGTTCATATTCCCAAAACCCAGGATTTAACATGACAAGAAACACAAGCGGTTTGATGTGAAGAGAAATTGGTAATAAAAGATGCTGATGAGCCCCAGTGAAATGCACAGATATGGAAGAGTGGAAGTCTGTGGCCTAGGGCAGGGGTGTGCAGATGGGCCACCGGGCATGGCCAGAAAGAAATAACGCAGGTTCTGGGGTCCACGTAGTCTCCAGCTCAGCTCGGCAGCCACAGACAGCACTTAACAAATGTGTGTGGTGTGTTCCAATAAAACTTTATCTACAAACACAGGTGGCTGGCTGGGTCTGGCCCACAGGCTGCAGCTGGCTACCTTGATCTGAAAAGTTGGTTACGACTACTGGCTGGCTGTTCAGCAAGCCACTGCCCTCTTTCTCCTGGGCACAGTGCCTTCCCTTGGGGTGGCCGGAGACTGAGCTCTGGTCACTGGCTTGAGTGGAAGTGAGATCTGCTGCTTCTGGGCCCCTGAGACTCTCCCTCTCTTTCTCCAGATGCAGACACCACTGCAGCAGGCACAGCCACGCCCAGGCCACTGGACTCCAGAATCACCCCTTGAAGGAGGCATTTTTTTTTTTTTTTTTTTTAGAGATGGAGTTTTGCTGTGTCGCCCAGGCTGGAGTGCAGTAGTGTGAGGATCTCAGCTCACTGCAGCCTCTGCCTCCTGGGTTCAAGGGATTCTCCTGCCTCAGCCTCCCGAGTAGCTGAGATTACAGGTGTACACCACCATGCCTGGCTACATTTTTGTATTTTTAGTAGAGACGGGGTTTCTCCATGTAGGTCAGGCTGGTCTTGAACTCCTGACCTCAGGTGATTCACCTGCCTCAGCCTCCCAAAGTGCTGGGATTACAGGCATGAGCCACTGCACCCGGCTATTTTTTGTATTTTTAGTAGGGGTGGGATTTCGCCATGTTAGCCAGGTTGGTCTCAAACTCCTGACCTCAGGTGATCCACCTGCCTTACTCCTGAAGTGCTGGGATTACAGGCAGGAATCACCACACCAGGCCACAAGACATTTCAAAAGGAGCCTTTAACAGGGGTTTGGAGGATGGGCTCCCTGCCTCAGCGCACCTTGTGATCACAGACAACTTCAGTGGGTCTGCAAAATTCCACAGTTTTCACCAGACCTTCCTGATCATTTCCACCTCAAAGCCAACTGCAGAAAATCATACTTGTGCCACTGAGGTCAATGGGGTAAACTGAGGCAGTGGCCACAACCAGTCACCAGGGAACTCGCAGACCTGTAACCTCTTCAAAGGCACTGCTGAGCAGCAGTGTTTGTGGTCACTTCAATTTAACTTAAAAACTAAAGCCAGGGATAGACACAGTGGCTTATGCCTGTAATCTCGGCATTTTGGGAAGCTGAGGCAGATGGATTGCTTGAACCCAGGAGTTCAAGACCAGCCTGGACACATGGTAAAACCCCATCTCTACAAAAAATACAATAGTTAGCTGGGTGTAGTGATGTACACCTGTAGTCCCAGCTGCCCAGGAGGCTGAGGTGGGAGGATCATCTGAACCCTGGGAGCTAGAGGCTGCAGTGAGCCATGACTGTACCACTGGACTCCAGCCTGGGCAAC
This sequence comes from Cebus imitator, assembly GCF_001604975.1. Taxonomy (NCBI): domain Eukaryota; kingdom Metazoa; phylum Chordata; class Mammalia; order Primates; family Cebidae; genus Cebus; species Cebus imitator. Next base: position 8,150,662 of record NW_016107397.1, read on the forward strand.
AGAGTGAGACCCTGTATCCAAAAAAAAAGGAGAAAAAACTAAAGCCAAATGAAAAATTCAGTTCTGTAGTGACCTGAGCCACATTTCATTTTAAATGAAAATCATTATTATTTTTGAGGTGGAGTCTCGTTCTGTTCCCCAGGCTGCAGTGCAGTACTGCGATCTCAGCTCACTGCAACCTCCACCTCCCAGGTTCAAGTGATTCTCCTGCCTCAGCCTCCCGAGTAGCTGGGACTACAGGTGTACACCATCACACCTAGCTAATTTTTATATTTTTAGTAGAGACGGGGTTTCACCATGTTGGCCAGGCTGGTCTCAAACTCTTGACCTCAGATGATCCTCTCTCCTCAGCCTCTGAACATGCTGGGATTATTATAGGCGTGAGCCACCATGTCCAGCCTTGAGCCACCTTTCAAACACTCAACAGCCACACATGCCTAGTGGCGGCCATGTTGGACAGCACAGATATAAAACATTTCTACCACCATAGAAAGTGCTACTCGCCACGGCATACCTGATTGGCTAATCAGGTAGGCGGGCCTGTAAAATCTGTCCACACCACAATTTATGGAGAAAAACAGAATTGTGAAGGAAGCTGGATATTCTAGCCAAATCTTCTTACAGGTGAGGCACCAAATTCGGGCTGCCAATGTTCCCTGGTTAATATGGAATCTAACCCGAGGGAGGTGGACGTTCTTCAGGGAAAGATGTTTTCATCAAGCGGTGATGAATCACTGCTCCCAATGCCAGGGCGGTACGGCCAAGCAGACAGCATGGCTCCATCCCAAGGGCAGAGGGAGCGAACACAAACTTTGCAGTCTTCCTCCTTCTGGAGCCTCATGGCTAAGGCCGGCCTGCTCTGCTGTCTGGCAGTATCAGCTATCATTTTAAACATTCTTTCAGAGTCAGCTCCAAAGAGTTACTAAGTTTACAAATCATTTTTCATTGACTAATTCTAGCCAGGGCTTCTTGGTAAGGCGTAGGAGACTCCCCAATTTTATTGGTAAACAGTATCCAAGTCACAGGATGGGAGGGTGTATTTCTGGGAAGGTTTTCTATAGAGGACTAATCCCACCCGCGGCAGCTTGTGCATTTATTCAGGCGTCAATCCCTCTGGCTCCTGGGTTTGGGGAATGAGACGGCCTCTGCTGACAGACGGCCCTGTAGCTCCCTGCAACTAACCGACCCCAGCAGACTCCCAGCCACAGGTGAGACCCACACCCGTCCTCCTACAGCCAAGGCTGACACAAAGCTCCAACTTTACGTTATGACATTATTTTGGGGTTCTATATGCTGCACCCAACAAAAACAAAAATAAAGACCAAGCCCCAGAGCACATCTGTGAGACAGAGCACTGTTTAGGCCTGTGGGCGGGGCTGGGAGGAGCCTCTATTACAACTGTATGTTCTGAAAAACAGTAAGGACCTTTCACCTTCGTGATACAAATCACAAAAAGCAAGCTTTTTCAGAACAGGCAGAAGACTGCTTTTATTCTCTGTGTAATACTGATTTACTATGATTTATAGTGAGAAGGGAAAGAAACAGAGAAATTTCTCCCAGGAGTTCCTATCAGACTGGGGAGGGAGAAAATGAATTTTTATGTTTATCCAAAGCGGCACAGTTTTTCAGAAAGTCTGCTTATTTTGATGTAAATGTTCCAAAGTAAACAAACAAACAAAACTTAAGAAAAGTTTCATGAAAAATTCCACACAACAATGTTTCCATACAAACACATCCTGGCTGGGCGTGGTGGCTCACGCCTATAATCCTAACACTTTGGGAAGCCCAGGTGGGAGGATCCTGTGAGCCCAGGAGTTCAAGATCAGCCTGGGCAACATAGCGAGACACAGATCTTTATTAAAAAAAAAAAAAAAAAAAAAATTAGCCAGGCATGGTGATGTGCACCTGTAGTTCCAGCTACTCAGGAGGCTGAGGCAGGAGGTTTGCTTGGGCCCAGGAGTTGGAGGCTACAGTGAGCTGTGATTATACCATCGCACTCCAGCCTAGGCAACAACATCCGGTCTCTACAAAAAAAGGTTTTTTTGTTTGATTTTTTTTTTTTTAAGAGATTATTGATAGCCAGATGAGGTGGCTTACATCTGAGCACAGTGGGAGGCAGAGGCTAGAGGATCACCTCAGCCTAGGAGTTCAAGACCAGCCTGGGCGACAGAACACTGTCTCAAAATCAATCAATCAATCAAACAAACAAACAAAACAACAATGACAAAAACAAGTTCTATTACCGACTTTACTCCAGGACTCACCTGGGACACCCCAACCCTGTCCCACCTCCCTCATCACTCTGCTGTTCTCCAGGGGAAGAGACCCCCACATCTGTGCGTGAAAGGCCAGGGGCACCATCACAGAGTGGCTTGGGGGACAGAGAGGCCCCAGAAACTGATGGGATGAATTGTGCCATCCTAAATTATCAAAAAGTTACTGTACATTAAAAAAAAAATGCTAAATTTAGCCAAGTCATGTCACAAGATGCTAATAAGGCCAATGACTAAATTATGTAACTTTTTTATTTCTATAAAAATATGCTTTTGCTGTGAACCTAAACTGCTCTATAAAAAGTCTATTAAAAATATGCTGTGTCATTCAACTTTTAAAACAGATTTAAAAATTAACTGACTTCAGAAAGCCTGTTCCTATAAAAGATTTCTACTTTAAAAAACATAGCTTATGGAGTTCGAAGGGATCAAGTTTAACTACCAGCTGAACCTCAGGATAAAACAGACTTTGTTTTGTATAATTATATTAACATTAGAAGATCTGCATAACTCAACCAGTATTCTTCCCAATGGCCAATGCATGATATTACAAAATCACACAGGGGGGCAAAAGATTCATTCAAAATGAAAGACAGAGCAATGAGCTTTAATGTAACACAGTACAAAACATCCATGGACATAGCAGAGGGTGACTTAAGACCAGGAGTTTGAGACTAGCCAGGGAAACATGGCAAGACCCCATCTCGACCAAAAAAAAAGAAATAAGCTGGTCTGGTGGCACTCACCTGTGGTCCCAGCTACTCAGGAGGCTGAGAGGGGAGAAGTGCTTGAGCCCAGGAGGTCGAGGCTGCAGTGAGCTATGATTGCACCACTGCACTCCAGCCTAGGCAACGGAGCAAGACACTGTCTCAAAAAATAAATAAATAAAGAGAGACTACCCAGCCAGCACCGTGGCTCATGCCTGTAATCCCAGCACTTTGGGAGGCCATGTTAGGCAGATCACCTCAAGTCAGGAGTTTGAGACCAGCCTGGCTAACATGATGAAACCCTATCTCTACTAAAAATACAAAATTAGCCAGGCGTGGTGGCACATGCCTATAATCCCAGCTACTCGGGAGGCTGAGGCAGGAGAATTGCTTGAACCTGGGAGGCGGAGGTTGCAGTGAGCCGAGATGGTGCCACTGCAAGACTCCGTCTCAAAACAAAACAAACAAGCAAAAGAAACTATCCCTTGTCAGGTTTTAGTGAGGGATCAAGGATCATCCACAGTATCTGAAAAGGCTACTAAAATACTCCCTTTTCCAACTACGTATCTGCAGGAGGCTGGCTGGTCTCCATGTACTTCAGCCTAAACCACACATCACAGCCAACTCAAAGCAGAAGCAGCCATGGATTCCAGCTGCCTTCTATTAAGCCAGACATGATAGATTCTACCAAAAAACCTCTTAGTCTATTTTTTTGAGGGGGGAGAATTTAGTTTTTTTTTTCAATAAAAATATTTTTGAGGCTGGGTGCGGTGGCTCAACCCTGTAATCCCAGCATTTGGGAGGCCGAGGCGGGCGGATCATGATGTCAAGAGATCGAGACCATCATGGCCAACATGGTGAAACCCCGTCTCTACTAAAAATACAAAAATTAGCTGGGCGTGGTGGTGTGAGCCTGTAGTCCCAGCTACTTGGGAGTCGGAGGCAGGAGAACTGCTTGAATCCTGGAGGCGGAGGTTGCAGTGAGCCAAGATCGCGACACTGCACTCTAGCCTGGCACCTGGCAACAAAGTGAGACTCTGTCTCAAAAAAAAATTTTTATATACACACACACATATATATATATATATATATATATGTATATAAATAGTTATTGCTATTTTTGAGCAGATGAAGAAATATGTATATTTTAATTTCTAATATGGTCAGCATCAACAGACATAGCTCATATAAACCAAAGCTCTTTGGGGTCCCCAGGAATGTGTAGGAGTATCAGAGTATAAAAGGGCCCTGAGACTAAAACAAATCTGGGAATTGCTGGTTTAAGCAGAGAACATCCAGCAGCCATTCTGCCCCCAAAGAGAACCATGCCCTTTGACACTTAGGGGAACAAGATAGGGGAGGAACTTCAAAATACCAGGGTCTCTGCTGAAGGGCAGGGCCTCACCCCCCTGGATACATGGGAGCCATTGAGGTTTCCAGGCAGGGCAGCAACATAATCAGAGTGCAGCATCCTCTGAGGACACAGATAACAGACAGTTCGTACCTCTGTCTCCAGTAAGGTTAAATGCAGATACTTCTTAATCAAATCATGTGTAAAATCCTCATCTGGGTCAGGCATGGTGGCTCACGCCTATAATCCCAGCACTTTGGGAGGCTGAGGTGGGCGGATCATTTGAGATCAGGAGTTCAAAACCAGCCTGGCCACCATGGTGAAACCCCGTCTCTACTAAAAATACAAAAATTAGCTGGGGCGCCTGTAATCCCAGCTACTCGGGAGGTGGAGGCAGGAGAATCACTTGAACCCAGGAGGCAGAGGTTGCAGTGAGCTCAGATTGCACCACTGCACTCCAGCCTGGGAGACAGTGAGACTCTGTCTCAAAAAAAAAAAAAAAAAAAAAAAAAAAAAAAAAAAAAAAAAAAAAAAAAAAGAAAAAGAAAAAGAAACCCATCTGTATTCTGTATGTTTATTGATCAGTTTGTCTATCTCCTGAAAATTATTCTTAGAAAAGCTATGCATTTGCAAGCAGTGTATGATTTAATGATAGAACTGTTATGTTTAAATAAAGCAAAACATGCCCAAACTCATCTTCACAGCATCCGAGGAGAAAACATGTATCGTCAACACTGTAGAAATGGGTCTCGGATGAGGTGAGTTCTTTTTTCTTTTTCTTTCTTTTTTCTTGAGACATAGTCTCACTCAGTTGCCAGGCTAGACTTGATCTTGGCTCACTGAAACCTCTGCATCCTAGGTTTAAGCGACTCCTACTGTCTCAGCCTCCTGAGTAGCTGGGATTACCGGCGCGTGCCACCACACTTGGCTAATTTTTGTATTTTTAGTAGAGTCGAGGTTTCACCATGTTGGCCGGGAAGGTCCTGATCTCTTGACCTTGTGATCCACCTGCTTCAGCCTCCCAAAGTGCTGGGATTACAGTTGTGAGCCATCGCGCCTGGGTGAGGCAAATTCTTAAACCCTGGTTCCTCAAATCCTGGGAGCACGCCGAATGCCTTCTTGGTTTCGCTTTGTAAATTCACCAACTACACTCACACGCACATTCTGTTTTCATCCTTTCTAATTACCCGGCAACATTTTACCAGGAAACTAGAAACTCATGGAAAGTAATAGTTGCAATGAAAATTAACTACAAGATGGCCCAACAAGTCACAATGCAGGGGCCTATTTCCAGGAAATCAAAGTAACAGCATTTTATATAATCCTCTCATTTTAATATGAAATGCTTTAAATGTAGGGTAATTATGGAAATGAGGCATTGCTGCAATTTGGGTTGTCATTAATTTAGCAAGTTTATCCTCTGACATTCACAAGATGCAAAAACAGCAAATCGTAAATTACTCTATCTCCAAATCAAATGCTTTAGTTTCATTTCAGCACATAATTTTAAACATAGCTGCGTCTTTTCCAAAAGTACTAAATACGAACACCACTACATTCTACACTTTTAGCACCACAAACTCTATTCCCCGTCAATATGACAAAGGCTTTCATGCGGATGTTCTAGATTCAGTTCAACAATACTACATGATAACACCCTTCTCATAGATTGACTTTTAACATTCTACATAAGTTTTCTTAAATGCGCAGCAAGCTGAAAAAATTCAACATGAACCAAATACTAGAAGTGGCTCATATTTTTAACACAGACCCAACGTACTTGCCACGCGCCCACAACCCTTTTTAAAGTAACTTTTAACAAGTTGACAGTCTCACTTGGAACAAATATATGTGATACACAATAACTGCCAACTAGCAAAAAACCAGAATAAAGCCTTTATTCGGAGATGCCGCATTTCGCATTTTGACTATCAAGATACAACCGGACTGAAACTAAAGCTTCACCCCCCTCCGGGAAGCAGCTCCCCTCCAGCCTCTGCAGAAGTGACCGTTCTCCCCGGCTCTGTTTCAAACCATCACTCAACGGGAACATTCCTTCCTTCAGCAGATCCTCCCTGGAGAGCAGATCTGGGTGCAGATCTGGGGCTGCAGGTCTCAGGACAGGCCTTTGTCTCCTCCATGGCTTCCTTCACTAGGAGACCAACCCTCCCTAATCACAGCCCTTCCCTGCCTTTCTCACTGCAGGTTGATCCTTCATATGGAGAAGACAGTCAGCAACACCTGAATTTTCACATCTACCCGCTGGAAAGAGACTGATCTGACAGTCTCTTGTCCCAAGTACAAAACCAAGCATGACCCAGGCACTGGGTCACCTAAGGGGATGGGGGAGGGCAGTGACAAGGCTGGGAAAACCCCAGGAGAAGAGGAATGCCATGACGGTCCCTTGATGCCAGATAGTGGGGCGTTGGGCACAAGCTTACTGACTTCCCTACATCTGGGTGACTTTCCAGTTAATTTCAAGATAATGTCATGTCAATCTATAACGAATTGTATGATGGTTATACAATGTATAAAACTAATTTGATATTCTTCAAGTGACCAGTTGGAAATAGCCATGAGAAACAGGCTTCCGTATGTTTTATTAATTAATGTTTCAGGTCAGACAGGTAACGTGCCGACATCGTACCAACGTTCCAGGGTGGCACATTTCACACACCGTGTGAAAACACCCAATCATCATGCTCATGAACTACAAAACGATCTCTGGATGTTTTTAAAGGGGCTAAAACATTTATGTAGTAAAATGCTTTGGTGGTTACAATTAATTACTTCTTCTCATGGCACGTGTGCAGAGGCTGTGATCCATAACACCTGCCATTCACACTACGCCTCTCAGCAGGTGGAGCATGGCAACCCGGCCATGTATCCGAAGCTGGCAGCTAAAATGAACCACAAAAAAGTACAGGTGCCTGGGTGCAGTGGCTCACGTCTGCAATCCCAGCACTTTGGGAGGCAGAGGTGGGCAGATCACCTGAGGTCAGGAGTTCAAGACTGGCCTGGGCAACATGGCAAAACCCCCTATCTACTAAAAATACAAAAATTAGCCAGGCGTGGTGGTGGACACCTGTAATCCCAGCTACTTACTTGGGAGGCTGAGGGAGGAGAACTGTTTGAACTTCAGAGGCAGAGGTTGCAGTGAGCTGAGATTGTGTCACTGCACTCCAGCCTTGGCAACAAGAGTGAAACTCTGTCTAAAAAAAAAAAAAAGTACAGGTGAGAACAAATTAAGGGACCCAGGCAATGACCACCAAAAGCTGCTAATGTTACAAATGGGGGACATCCAGACATTTTCACCTCCGCACACACCACCACCTATAAGGCAGTTCTGGCAGAAAAGCAAAACAAAACACCTGAGTCTGATCAAATCCCCGGGTCTAGTAACCAATTTACAGAAATGACAAGGGGGAGGGACATAGTGAATGGATGCTGCCAGAATCCAATCTGTAAAGGCAGGTGTGGGGAACTACATGGGACAAATGACCTCACGAGAAAAAAAGCAGGGGGTGCTGGATTCAGTGGCTCACACCTGTAATCCCAGCACTTTGAGAGGCTGAGGCGGGCAGATCACTGGAGGTCCAGAGTTGGAGACCAGCCTGGCCAACATAGTGAAACCCTGTCTCTACTAAAAATACAAAAATTAGCCAGGTGTGATGGGGCATGCCTGTACTCTCAGCTACTCAGGAGACTGAGGCAGGAGAATCACTTGAACCCGGAAGGCAGAGGTTGCAGTGAGCTGAGATCACGACACTGTACTCCAGCCTGAGCGACAAAGCGAGACTCCGTTTCAAAAAAAAAAAAGAAAGAAAGAAAGAAAGAAATAATCATGCAGACAGTAAGAGAAACCTGCAGACTGATTGAGGACAGTAAGAAATTATTATTCATTTTTTAGGTGTGATAATGACATTGTGGTTAAGTTTTTTGTAAAAAAAGAATTATCTTCTAGAAATTTTGGTTGAAATATTTACAGACAGAGAAAGATGACATCTGTGATTTGCTTCCAAATAACTGGGACGAGGGGGAAAGGTGAATGGGGGTAAAGATAACACAAGTCTGGCCACCAGACGATAGCTACTGACGCTGGCAGCAGGCATGTGGAAGGAAGCTCATTACGTTTGAAACTGACCATGATAAAAAAGTGTGTTTTTAAAAAGCAGCCGGGTGGACAGGCGCAGTGGCTCAAACTTGTAATCCCAGCACTTTGGGAGGCCGAGGCAGGTGAATCATGAGATCAGGAGATCGAGACCATCCTAGCTAACAAGGTGAAACCCCATCTCTACTAAAAATACAAAGAATTAGCTGGGTGTGGTGGCATGAGCCTGTAATCTCAGCTACTTGGGAGCCTGAGGAGGAGAATCACTTGAACCCGGGAGATGGAGGTTGCAGTAAGCTGAGATCCTGCCACTGTACTCCAGCGTGAGCAACAGAGTAAGACTCTGTCTCAAAAAAAAAAAGCAGCTGGGCATGGTGACTCATGCCTGTAATGCCAACACTTTAGGAGGCCAAGGTGAGAGGATCGTTTGAGGCCAGGAGTTCCAGACTAACCTGGGCAATATGGCAAAACCTGTCTCTAAAAAATTCAAAAACAATAAAAAAAAAGTAACCATGTTCACTGCAGACAATATGGAAAACACATAAAAGTATAAAGAAAAAAAGATACCCATATGACTCTTACCACTGAAAGTTATCACAAACAGAAGTCTTGTTCTCACTGTTAATTATTCAAGTAATCTACATTTACTTTAAAAATACTGGGGAAAAAGGCTGCAGAAAAAGAGGGGAGAGCAAGTATGGGATATGGTCGGGTCTCTTAGGTTCATGAATAAAGCACATTTTTTGAATTTTGAATTGGGTAATTGAAATTCAAAATTAAGTGCCATCAAGCCAAAATTGGCAGGGTGCTGTGGCTCACACCTGTAATCCCAGCACTTTGGGAGGCCAAGGCGGTGGATCCCCTGAGGTCAGGAGTTTGAGGCCAGCCTGGCCAACATGGTGAAACCCTGTCTCTACTAAAAAAAAAAAACAAAATACAAAAATTAGCCAGGTGTGATGGTACACGCCTGTAATCCCAGTTACTTGGGAGGCTGAGGCAGGAGAATTGCTTAAACTCGGGAAGCAGAGGTTGTAGTGAGCCGAGATCCCGCCCCTGCACTCCAGCCTGGATGACAGAATGAGACTCTGTCTCAAAACAAAAACAAAAACAAAAAAAGAATTCAGTTGGTATATTCACTATGTAAAAAAAAAAATTAAGTGGCATCAAGGACGACAGCACACACACGTGTGCACACACACCTCACACCCCTCTCCCCATAATGGAAGAAGGCTGTCTGAATTCCCCCACGACATACTCGCTGGTCCTTTTAGGACACCAGGCTAAATCAATGATGTTATTTTTCTCCTATGGAAGCTGAAAATTCATTAGTCCATTAATTTGTTCACTTGACAAACAGAACTCAGTTGTTGTGTACCTAATGCCAGCTAGTGCCTGCACCAGGTCTCTGGGGAAAGATTGTAAATTCTCGGCCCCAGCCACAGGGAGCTTATGGTTTAGAAGACACGCTACCACGGAGACCCAGGCAGTGCCTCCAAGTCAACACCAAGCAAGCCTGAATCAGAATCCACACACACTCTCCTGTGCCTGGGAGCTCTGGCGACATGCTCACCCACCACACACAGCGTCAGATACCCAGTAGACCAAGATCAGCTCTAAGCTGGGTCACAAGCCATTTTTCCCCCCGCCAATAATTAAGAATGTTGAAGATTTTGAATTATATACTTCCAGTAACAACTAGGGGTGAATTCTGGTATCCTTCCTGGATGGGAGGTGTACAGAGAGTGTGTATTACATGCACCTGATCCAAGGTGAAGAGGGCAGCCTGGGACGACATAGCTTCGGAAAATGGTGTGAGCACCAACACGACATGGACTTCCCACCAAATCCAAGCACGCTCAAGGCAATCACACTCCAACGCAGCAAGAGAATTTGTAGTTTACAGTAAAGAAATTCACAACTTCCAACAGCAATGGCAATAGAGGTACCAAAGCCCAAGAGAAAACAGACACAGTAATTCTTGACATTTGGTGATGAATTTCTCACTCAGGGGTGACAAAAACTTATGCATCTAACTTTCTTGCTCTGAATTCCTTAAAATTTCTTAATGACTTTTAATGTAACAGGGTTAAGAATCGTGGTTTTTGTGTTTGTTTTTGTTTGTTTGAGAGGGAGTCTTGCTCTGTCACCCACGCTGGAGTGCAGTGGCATGATCTTAGCTCACTGAAACCTCTGCCTCTCAGGTTTAGGGGAGTCTCCTGCATCAGTCTCCCAAGTAGCTGGGTTACAGGTGTGAGCCATGCCCAGCTAATTTTTGTATTTTTTGTAGAGATGGAGTTTTGCCATATTGGCCAGGGTGGTCTTGAATTCCTGACCTCAAGTGATCCAACCACCTTGGCCTCCCAAAGTGCTGGGATTACAGGCATGAGCCACCGCACTTGGCCAGGCTTAAGAATCTTTAACCGAAAAGAAGTTTATGACAGCCTGTTCTAACATATGTGACTAGTTACGAGTAAGTTTTCTAAAATTTTTTTTAAAAATGAGTTGGTGGCTCACACCTGTAATCCCAGCACTTAGGGAAGCTGAGGCAGGCACATCACGGGGTCAGGAGATCCAGACCATCCTGGCTAAGATGGTGAGACCCTGTCTCTACTAAAAATACAAAAAATTAGCCAGGCGTGCCTATAGTCCCAGCTCCTTGGGAGGCTGAGGCAGGAGAATTGCTTGAACCCAGGAAGCACAGTTTGCAGTGAGCCGAGATCGTGCCACTGTGCTCCAGCCTGGGAGACAGAGCAAGATTCTGTCTCAAAAAAAAAAAAAAAAATGAAACTGCTTGAACTAAACATTTTTGTTGACAGACTTTGGCAGCTTTCAGAAGCAAACAGCTTTACGGTTGGGCGAGTTGGCTCACGCCTGTAATCCCAGCACTTTGGGAGGCTGAGGCACGTAGATCACTTGAGGTCAGGAGTTTGTGACCAGCTTGGCCAACATGGTGAAACCCTGTGTCTACTAAAAAATACAAAAATTAGCCGAGTGGTGGCGCACGCCTGTAATCTCAGTTACTTAGGAGGCTGAGGCACAAGAATCGCTTGCACCTCAGAGGTAGAGGTTGCAGTGAGATAAGATTGTGCCACTGCACTCTAGCCTGGGTAACAGAAGAGACTTCATCTCAAAACGACAACAACAACAACAAAACAAGCAGCAGCAGCAAAGAGCTCTTCTCTAGGTGGGTGGACATGGACATCCATTTAATGTTTTCCTTCTGCGCATCTGCTCTGTTCTTGTAAATTTTAGACTGCTGCCTACATAGATATTGCTCACATGTGCAGGTGAAGTCAAATAAAAACAGACAGGCACAGTGGGCTGAGCACTTCACGCACATCTAATGCACCAAGTCAGCAAGCGGGCAACTGTTTAGCCTGACAGCTCTGCCATGATGCCCTATAATGTACCCACTAAGAACACGAGCTCCCTGGAGCATAAATGTGCAGGGACTGTATACACTGATAACATTTCATAAATAACAGACTTGTTACTGGCCTATTCAGTGACAACCTCAGGTCGAATTTTTTTCCCCTTGAGCTAGAAAAAAAATACTGTGAAAGCCTCCTTCAAGAGTCACTAAAGCTGTGTCTGACTGGGGAGTGTACCTGTTTCCACGGCTGGGACGGGAAACTGAAAACAAGACTGTTTAATAGAAGCACTCAGAGAATCTGAATTATATAAAGGTGCATTTGTAAAGCATGGCTCCAAGGGGGTCCTGGGGGAGCCCACCTGTCATTTTCTTACCAGAGGGGAGATTGGCCAGGAAATGCATTGATGGCCCCAAATGGAGAGAGCATGTAGGTTATGGAAAAGAGAGAGCAGAGTAATAACTGAGGCAAAGAACAACTTTGTTATCTCCCGAGTTCTGATTCTACCAAAATGCACACCTTTCGGCATGGTTGGAAAATGAAGGTATACTTCCCCTCTTACTCCTAAGTGGGAGTGAGTCATTGTTGATGTTGCATTTCAAATTATTCAATATCATATTTGTAACCAAACAGACACAGGTTTGTAAGTTTACAGACACAAACTTTGGGTCCTGGAAATTACCCCAGCAAAAATCCTCCCCGATCCGCCACCCTCCCCGACCCCATTCAAGGCGCTTATAAAAGGGAGTAATTAGACAGTCAGACAACCCTTGAACAAGAACCACATTGAAGAAATATAAACATGGGTGATGAGTTACAGGCAATCACTAAATAGAAAAAGAAAGTGGCTCCAGAGGAAATGAGTAATTAAACAGGCTTTCTCCTGATCAACAGACCTTGAGGTCGGGGCAGAGCAGAGGGTGGGGTGCTGGAAAGGAGGGAACCGGAATGGGTGGGAGGTGACCCTGGGATGCTGAGAAAAGGCACGACAGGCCTGGGCAGCCATCCAGGCCCAGCTGGGTCTCTCTGTCCCCGGTGACCTCGGGCCTGCGGGAATCTAATTGGAGCTCCGGTCCCGCTACTCCATCTGAGGAGTACTCACTGGTGAGGTAAACTGAGGCCCGGGGTTCGTGTCCTGGCCCCTCCCCACCAGGCCTCTGTCCCTTCAGCACAGCCCAAGCTCCTGGGGACCTCACACTTCCCACAGTAACACTCTCCCACCCTCCTGTGTGACTGCACTGGGGTCCCCAGGACCCAGACAGGATGGGGTAGCGGTGGCCCAGGGCAGGCCAGACAGGGTCAGGATGGCCACTGGGTTCCAGGGTGGCAGGGATAGGCACTAGGGTGACTCGAGGCTCTGGGTGGTGGAGATAGGGGGTGGTCCTGAGAAACAGGCCAGGCTGTGGTGACCCTAAAGTCCAAGCCGGTGGGGGTCCAGGGTGACCTCACTGATTCAGCTGGGTGGAACAGGAGTGGGGAACAGTAGTGGGAGTGGCCCTTCAAGTCCAGGCTTGTGGGGTTAGCAGTCAGGGGTGACCCCGGGGTGCCTAGGAAGTGGGGGTTGTGGTTGACCTCGGGTGTTTAGACTGGGTGGGGATGTAGATGACCCCAGGGATCCAGGCCGGTGGGGGTTCAGAATGACCCGGAGTCCAGGCTGGTGGGAGTCGTGGGCAGGAGGGATCTGGGTCAGGGGTGACCTCAGAGGCCCAACCAGTTGGGGTTGGGGTAGGGGTAGCTCCAGGAGCACAGGACGGTGAGAGTTGAGGTCAGGCGTGACCCCAGGGCCGGAGAGATGTGGGCCAGGGTTGAACCCAGAATCCAGGCCGGTGGAGGTCGGAGGCGACCAGGATCCCCAAGTCCAGGCTGCAGGGATTGGGGTCTGGGGTGACCACAAGGGTCCAGAAGACAGGAGGTCCGAGTTGACCCCCGGGGGTCTAGGTCGGTGGGGGTTGGGGGGCGACCAGGGGGTCCAGGCCGGGGAAAGTGGAGGGGGAGCCTCAGGCTTGGGCCGCAAGAATCGGGGTCGTGGTGACCCCAGAGGCCCAGGAGGCGGGGGTCGGGGTTGACCACGGAATCCAGGCCGGTCGGGGGTTACGGGGGCGGGGAGGGGTTCAAGCTGGGGAGGGCCGCAGAGATCGAGGTCAGGGGTGAGCCCTGGGTGCGGGTGGCGGGGATCGCAGGGGCCACTCACTGCTTGGGCAGCTGCAGGGCGGGTGCGCCGCGCCGCTGGAAGGCCCCGTCCACGAAGACGCCGTTCTTGCCGAGACAGCGCAGGTAGAAGTGCGGCTCCTGGAAGCTGAGCTGCAGGTGGCGCCTCGAGATGAAGCTGGACAGGCCCATGCTTAGGTCCACCGAGCCCTGCGAGGAGTTGCGGCCGATGGTGACGCTGGGCTGGCGCATGAGGAACTCGAACTCGCGGCCCTCCAGCCGCGCCAGCGCCGGCCCCGGGCTCTGCCGCACCGAGGCGGCTGCCGCGGCCACTAGGGCGGGCGCCGCGCCCTCGTCCCCGGCACCCCCAGAGCCCGCGGCGTCCCCGGAGCCCCCGGAGGAGCCGGCAGAGGAGCCCGCGCCGGCGATCGCGCTCTGAGGCGGCAGCGGCGGCGGCGGCGGTGGCGGCGGCCCGGGCGGGGGCTGGGGCTGCGCGGGGGCCGGCGGGGGCGCGGCCGCAGGGAAGGCGGCGGCGGCGGCCGCGGCGCACAGCACGGGGCTGCAGGGCGCAGAGCGTAGCGCCAGCAGGGCGCGGGCGCCGCTGTCCTCGCCGACTTCGGCCATGTTCGCGCGGCTCCGAGCGGCCTCCGGCGGCGGCGGCACCAGCGGCGGCGGCGCGGGGGGCGGGGAGGCCGGGGCGCGGGGCGGGCGCGGAAACCCGGGCCAGATCGCGCCGGCGCGGAGCGGAGCCTCCCAGCCCCCCGCGCGCCGCGCCCGCCGGTCCCGCCCAGCGCAGCCCACGCGGCGCGCGCCAGCTCGGGGTCGGGGGCAAGGCCTGGGCTGGCTGGGCCTGCGGGCCTCGCCCCCTGCCCGCGGGGCTGCAGGCAGCCGCCTTTCCTCCTTCCGGGGGTACAGGGGACCCCTGAAATACCCAGCCGGAAAGTTTTGAGCCTGGGCCACTGGAGAAAGGGACGGATGACCTCAGCAGTCTCCCCGGCCCAACCACTCGGGCCCCCAACCCTAACGCGTGAGATAGACACATACATACATAGATAAAATATATGAGTATTATATGTAATACATATGTTTGTGTTTTGAGATGGGGTCTTGCTCTAACTCCCAGGCTGGAGTGTAGTGGCACAATCATAGCTCACTGCAACTTCCACTTCCTGTGCTCTAGTGATTCTCCTGCCTCCGCCTCCCAAGTACCACCATGCCCAGCTATTTTCTTTTCTTTTTTTTTTTCACTTTTTATAGAGACAGGGTCTTGCTATGTTGACCAGGCTGGTCTCGAACTCCTGGCCTCAAGCAATCCATCTGCCTCGGCCTCCCAAAGCACCCTGTGAGCCACCATGCCAGCACTGATCATTCTTAAGCCCTTAGATTAAAGGTCCTCATACTCTACTTAACTGAAGACCACTTGAGATCAATCCCGGAATCCCTGATCCCCTCTCTCTCCTTCCTTCCCCCTCCGTCTCTCCTTCCTTGTCTCCCTCCCTCTCTTCCTTCCTTCCTCTTTCTCTCTCTCTTTCTCTCTCTTTCTTGTCCTTCCTTCCTTCCCTCCCTCCCTCCCTCCTTCTTTCCTTCCTTCCTTCCTTCCTCCCTCCCTCCCTCCCTCCCTCCCTCCCTCTTTTCCTCCCTTCCTTCCCTTTTTTTCTTTCTTCTTTTCTTTTTCTTTTGAGACAGGGTCTCTGTCACCCAGGCTGAAGTGCAGTGGCACAGTCATAGCTCACTGAAGCCTTGACCTCCTGGGCTCAGGTGATTCTCCTACCTCGGCCTCCCAAGTAGTGGACCACAGCTATGAGACACCACACTCAGCTAATTTTTTAAGTTTTTTATAGTGATGGGGTCTCACTATGTTACCCAGGCTGGTCTCCAACTCCTGGGCTTAAGCAGCCTCCCACCTCAGCCCAGCCTCCCAAAATGCTGGGTTACAGGCACGAGCCACTGCCCCCAGCCTATCCCACTCTTTCCTTTTGGAGCCCTTCATTCACTCATTCAATACTCTAGACCCAGGCAAGGCACCAAGGCTACAAATGCCCCACAGATAAATCTTAGCTGAAAACAGGGAGTGACAAACATGGGCTTCTTTGGGATCCCTTTAGGACTTCAGTAGCCTGGTCCTCCTTCGATAATTCAGGTTCCCCTAAAAAGGCGGTGCAGTTTCCATATTTCCCTCATTTATGAATTATTGAGGGTGGGAAAGGAGACACAGTCTGCACCCTGGTGGAGCTGATAGTCGAGGGGGAATTACAGACATAAATCAAAGACACATCCTAGTAAAAGTAAAATCAAGTCACAGCTGTGGTAAATCCAGTGAGGAATTGGTGCAAGTGTAGACAGAAGACTAGATCTGTCTAAGGCGGGAGCTTCCCTTACCCACGCTCCAATCTGGGGCTGAAATAGGTATTAATCTCATCTCTCAGTCTTGAATATGTGCATGCGAACAGAGATAAATGTTTGAGAGGCAAGGAACTTATTTTGAGCAAGCGCTGGAACCAGAGTACCTGCTTGATTGGGGGCGGGAGGAGAATGGTAAACACAGTCGGGGGCCCCTCCCTGAGGTCTATGGGATGCCCGATGAGGGAAGGGGCGTGGGACTGTGAGGGCAGTGCCCCAGCCAGGGAACTGCATGTGATAAAGAAGGAAGTATGGGCCTTGGAGGTGGAACCCAGTGGCCTTATTCAGCTGAACCAGGTTAGGCTAAGGAAGGAAGGGGACGGAGGTGAGTCCTATAAGGATCTGGGGCTGATCCCAAGAGCAATGGGAAGCTTTAAATGCAAGACGGCAGGCACACCCACGTGCAGTATCTGAAATGCAATCACTCCAGCTGCCCTGGGGATCCTGAGCTGCAAATAGGTCAGAGTGACAGTTGGAGGTCACTCAGAAAGCTAGAGAGAGAGGTAAAAGGAGAGAGGTGCAGAGAAGCAGTGGGTACTGATCTCCCGCAAAGACATTTACATGCACACACTGTTGGTGGGAATGGAAGACGGGGCAGCCTCTGTGGGAACCAGCATGCGGGTCCTCAAAGAGTTAAAACAAGACCGGGCAGGCAGTGGCTCACATCTGTCATCCCAGCACTTTGAGAGGCTGAGGAGGGTGGATCACCAGAGGTCAGGAGTTTGAGACCAGCCTGGCCAACAGGGTGAAACCCTGTCTCTACCAAAAATACAAAAAATTAGCCAAGCGTGGTGGTGTGCACCTCTCCAAGCTACTAGGGAGGCTGAGGCAAGAGAATTGCTTGAAGCCAGAAGGCAGAGGTTGCAGTGAGCTGAGATCACACCACTGCACTCGAGCCTGGGTGATAGAGTGAAGCTCTGTCTCAATCAATCAGTCAATAAAACTAGAGTTCCCGGCCGGGCGCGGTGGCTCACGCTTGTAATCTCAGCACTTTGGGAGGCCGAAGCGGGTGGATCACGAGGTCAAGAGATCGAGACCATCCTGGTCAACATGGTGAAACCCTGTCTCTACTAAAACTACAAAAAATTAGCTGGGCATGGTGGCATGTGCCTGTAATCCCAGCTACTCAGGAGGCTGAGGCAGGAGAATTGCCTGAACCCAGGAGGCGGAGGTTGCGGTGAGCCGAGATCGCACCATTGCACTCCAGCCTGGGTAACAAGAGCGAAACTCTGTCCCAAAAAAAAAAAAAAAAAAACTAGAGTTCCCATAAGATACAATGCAGAATTCCACTTCTAGATTTACACCCAAAGAATTGCAAGCAGGGCCTTTTTCCTTTTTTGAGACTGAGTCTCTGTGTCGCCCTGGCTGGAGTGCAGTGGCACAATCTTGGCTTACTGCAACCCCCGCCTCCCGGGTTCAAGCAATTCTCCTGCCTCAGCCTCCAAAGTAGCTGGGATTACAGGTGCGTGCGACCATGCCCAGCTAATGTTTGTATTTTTGGTAGAGACAGGTTTTCATCATGTTGGCCAGGCTGATCTCGAACTCCTGACCTCTGGTGATCCGCCCGCCTCGGCCTCCCAAAGTGTTGGGATTACAGGCGTGAGCCACCGTGCCCGGCTGACAAGCAGGGTCTTGAAGAGATACTTGCCTGGCATGCTCACAGCAGCGTTATTTACTCACGAGAGCCAGAAGGTGGAAGCCATCCAAGTGTGCATTGACACCTGTGGCGCCACATCCAGAGGGGCATGATTCAGACTTGAAAGGAAGGAAACTCTGACACACGTGACATGTGAAGGGATGAGCTTTGGGACGTTATGCCCAGTGAAATCAGCTGGTCACAGAAAGACACAGTGAGAGTCACAGAGACAGAGAGTAGAATGCTGGGTGCCGGGAATGGGGAGAGGGGAGACGGGGAGTTACTGTCGAATAGGGACAGAGTTTCTGTTTGGGGAGATGAGAACATTTTGGAGGTGGATGATGGTAATGGTTGCGTAACAGTGTGAATGTGCTTGATGCCACTGAGCTGTACACTTAAAAACAGTTAAGGTGGCCGGATGCAGTGGCTCACACCTGTAATCCCAGCACTTTGAGAGGCCGAGGCGGGCAGATCACTTGAGCTCAGGAGTTCAAGACCAGCCTGGCAAAACCCCGTCTCTACTAAAACACAAAAATTACATGGGCATGGTGGCAGGCACCTGTAATCCTAGCTATTCAGAAGGCTGAGGCAGGAGAATTACTGGAACCCAGGAAGTGGAGGTTGTAGTGAGCTGAGATGGCACCACTACACTCCAGCCTGAGAGACGAGAATCAGACTCCGTCTCAAAAAAAAAAAACCAAAAAACGGTTAAGATGTTACATTTTATGTTATGTGTATTTTACTGCAATTGTAAAGAGAGAGATTTACATACCATCTCCTCATACAATCTCTTCCTTCGGACTCTCTGAGATGACTTCTGACTTCTTAATAAGGGATCTATTTCAGGACAAGAGGCATCTATGTAGCTCCAGGCACAGCAGGCCTAACAATATTAAATGTAAAGAATTGTAGGCTGGGCACCGTGGCTTATGCCTACAATCCCAGCACTTTGGGAGGCTCAGGTGGGTGGATCACTTGAGGTCAGGAGTTGGGGACCAATCTGGCCAACATGGCGAAACCCCGTCTCTGCTAAGAATACAAAAAATTAGCCGGTTGTGGTAGCATGCACCTGTAATCCCAGCTACTTGGGAGGCTGAGGCAGGAGAATCATGTGAACCTGACAGGTGGAGTTATAGTGAGCGGAGATCTTGCCATTGCACCCCAGCCTGGGTTTTCGAGACTCCGTCTCAAAAAAAGAAAAAAATATATAAAGGATTATAGGCTGGGCATGGTGGATCATGCCTGTAATCACAGCACTTTGGGAGGCCGAGGTGGGTGAATCACTTCAAGTCAGTTTTAGACCAGCCTGCGCCACATGGTAAAGTCCTGTCTCTATAAGAAAAATGCAAAAAAATTATCCAGGTGTGGCGTCGCGGGGCTGTAATCCCAGCTACTTGGGGAACGGAGTCTGGGGAATCACTAGAGCCCAGGAGGTGGAGACTGCGGTGAGCTAGATGATCATACCACTGCAGTCCAGGCTGGAGGAGAGAGTGAGACCCTGTCTAAAAAAATAGGAAAAAAAAAAAA
>NW_016107397.1:8170302-8177549 GCF_001604975.1 Cebus imitator
GAAAAAAAAAAAAAAAGGAAAGAAAGAATTGTGCACAAACTGACAAACCTAGGTGTTTTCCCCAAGGAGCAAAAAACTGTGTAATAATGCTTCAAAGAGTCCGTGAGGCCACCTCACTGTGACATTGGCAAGTCAAGACATGGATTTAATCATTTGCCATTCCTTTTTCCTTACGCAGTCAGTCACTGCACATATTGGTAGCTTCTACAGGGAAGGTTAAAAAAGGACCAGTGAAAAGGCATTGGCCAACCAAAATGTAAGAAACTGAATTCCTCTCTCACTCCCTCCAGGTCCAGAGGGCAGGTGAAAGCTGTCTCACAAAGCATGCGCGCAAAAAAAGAAGCATAGCCGGCCTGGTGGCTCATGCCAGCACTTTGGGAGGCCGAAGTAGGAGGATTGCTTGAGTCTATGAGTTGGAGACCAGCCTGGGCAACATAGTGAGACACCGCCATCGCTACAGAAAACTACAAAAATTAGCCAAGCATGGTGGCACACACCTGTAGTCCTAGCTACTGGGGAGTCTGAGGTGGGAGGATTGCTTGAGCCTGGGAGGTCAAGGCTGCAGTGAGCTATGATCATACCACTGTACTCCAGTCTGGGTCACAGAATGAGATACTGTCTCAAAACAAAAACAAAAACAAAACAAGGAAGAAAAAGAAAAAGGTTGCAGCCTGGTTTGGTGGCTCATGCCTGTGATCCCTGAACTTTGGAAGGCTGAGGAGGGTGGATCACTTGAGGTCAGGAGTTTGAGACCAGTCTGGCCAACATGATGACAGCCTGTCTCTACTAAAATACAAAATTAGCAGGCATGGTGGCATGCGCCTGTCGTCCCAGCTACTCAGGAGGCAAGGCTGGAGAATTGCTTGAACCCAGGAGATGGAGGTTGCAGTGAGCTGAGATTGCGCCATTGCACTCTAGCCTGGGTGAAAGAGTGAAGCTCTTTCTCGGTAAATAAATAAATAATAAAGCTAGAGTTCCCATAAGATGCAATGCGGAATTCCACTTCTGGGTTTACACCCCAAAAAATTGAAAGCAGGGTTTTGTGTGTATGTGTGTGTGTGTGTCTGTGTGTGTGTGTGTGTGTGTGTGTGTGTGTGTGTGTGTTTTAGATGGAGTCTCACTTTGTCACTCAGGCTGGAATGTACTGCCGTGGTCTTGGCTCACCACAACCTCCACTTCCTGGGTTCAAGCAAGTCTCTTGCTTCAGCCTTCAGAGTAGCTGGGATTACAGGTGTCCACGACTACACCCAGTTAATTTTTGTATTTTTGGTAGAGATGGGGTTTCACCAAGTTGGCCAGGCTGGTCTTGAACTCCTGACCTCAAGAGATCAGCCTGCCTCGGCCTCCCAAAGTGCTGGGATTACAGGCCTGAGCCACTCCGCCCTGCTGACAAGCAGGATCTTGAAGAGATACTTGCCTGGCATGCTCACGGCAGCGTTATTTACTCATGAGAGCCAGAAGGTGGAAGCCATCCAAGTGTGCATTGACACCTGTGGCGCCACATCCAGAGGGGCATGATTCAGACTTGAAAAGGAAGGAAACTCTGACACACGTGACATGTGAAGGGACGAGCTTTGGGGATGTTATGCCCAGTGAAATCAGCTGGTCACAGAAAGACACATGCTGTGTGGTCCCACTTCTATGGGGCCCCTTGGGGAGTAAGAGTCATAGAGACAGAGAGTAGAATGCTGGGTGCCGGGGATGGGCAGAGGGGAGACGAGGAGTTACTGTCGAATAGGGACAGAGTTTCTGTTTGGGGAGATGAGAACCTTTTGGAGGTGGATGATGGTGATGGTTGCACAACAGTGTGAATGTGCTTGATGCCACTGAGCTGTGCACTTAAAAACTGTTAATTCGGCCGGGCGTGGTGGTCACGCCTGTAATCCCAGCACTTTGAGAGGCCAAGGCAGGCAGATCACTTGAGCTCAGGAGTTTGAGACCAGCCTGGTCAACATGGTGAAACCCTGTCTCTACTAAAAATACAAAAATTAGCCAGGCCTGGTGGTATGCGCCTGTAATCCCAGCTACTCGCGAGTTTGGGGCAGGAGAATTGCTTGAACCTAGGAGGAGGAGTTTGTAGTGAGCCAAGATCGCACCACTGCACTCCAGCAAGGGAAACAGATTAAAAAAAAATGTGGTTAAGATATTAAATTTTATGTTATGTGTATTTTACTGCAAATGTAAAGAGAAATTTACATACAATCTCCTTGTACAATCTCTTGCTTCGGACTCACTGAGATGACTCCGACTTCTTTTGGTTTGTTTGTTTTTTTAGATGGAGTCTCACTCTGTTGCCCAGACTGGAGTGCAGTGGTGTGATCTTGGTTCACTGCAACCTCCGTACCCCGGGTTCAAGCAATTCTCCTACCTCAGCCTTCCGAGTAACTGGGATTACAGGCACCTGCCACCTCACGCAGCTAATTTTTTTGTACTTTTGGTGGAGACAGGGTTTCACCAAGTTGGCCAGACTAGTCTTGAACTTCTGACCTCGTGATCCACCCGCCTTGGCCTCGCAAAGTGCTAGGATTACAGGCGTGAGCCACCGTGCCCGGCACTTCTGACTTCTTAATGACAGATCTGTTTAATGAGAGGAGGCATATATGAACCTCCAGGCACCACAGGCCTAACAATATTAAATGTAAAGAATTGTAGGCTGGGCACAGTGGCTCATGCCTATAATCCCAGCACTTTGGGAAGCCGAGGTGGGTAGATTACTTGAAGTCAGGAGTTTGAGACCAGCCTGAGCAAGATGGGGAAACCCCATCTCTACAAAAAAATGCAAAAAAGTATCCAGGCGTGGTGGCACAGGGCTGTAATCCCAGCTACTTGAGGGATGGAGGCTGGAGGATCACTAGGAGGTTGAGACTGTGGTCAACAAGATTGTCACACCACTGCACTCCAGGCTGGGAGACAGAGTGAGACCCTGTCGAAAGAAAGAAAATAAAAAAAAGAAAGAAAGAGAAGGAAGAAGGAAGGAAGGAAGAAAAGAAGGAAGGAAAGAATTGTGCACAAACTGACAAACCTAGGTGTTGTTTTCCCCAAGAGCAAAAAGCTGTACAATAATATCGCAAGGAGTCCACGAGGCCACCTCACTGCGACCTTGGCAAGTCCAGACATGGGTTTAATCATTTGCCATTCTTTTTCCTTATGTAGTCAGTCACTGCACATATTGGTAGCTTCTACAGGAAAGGTTAAAAAAGGACCAGTGAAAAGGCATTGGCCAACCAAAATGTAAGAAACTGAATTCCTCTCTCACTCCCTCCAGGTCCAGAAGGCAGGTGAAAGCTGTCTCACAAAGCATGCACGCAAAAAAAGAAGCAAAGCCGGCCTGGTGGCTCATGCCAGCACTTTGGGAGGCTGAGGCAGGAGGACTGCTTGAGTCTGTGAGTTGGAGACCAGCCTGAACAACATAGTGAGACACCGCCATCGCTACAGAAAACTACAAAAATTAGCCAAGCATGGTGGTGCACACCTGTAGTCCTAGCTACTTGGGAGTCTGAGGTGGGAGGATCGCTTGAGCTTGGGAGGTCAAGGCTGCAGTGAGCTATGATCCACCACTGCACGCCAGCCTGGATGACAGAAAGAGATTCTGTCTCAAAACAAAAACAAAAGAAGAAAGAAAAATAAAAAGGCTGCAGCCTGACTGGGTGGCTCATGCCTGTAATCCCAGCACTTTGGAAGGCTGAGGAGGTGAGCCTGGCCGACATGGTGAGACCTCATCTCTACTAAAATACAAAATTAGTGGGCATGGTGTTCTGCACCTGTAATCCCAGCTACTTGGGAGGCAAGGCTGGAGAATCACTTGAACCCAGGAGATGGAGGTTGCTGTGAGCTGAGATTGCACCATTGCACTCCAGCCTGGTGACAGAGTGAGACTCCATTTCAGAAAAAAAAAAGTTTGCAAAGGAGGAATGAGTCAACCTTTTCAGACCCACCATACCCAGGCTCTTACCTTAGCAGAAGCCTGTGGAGCGGGTAGCAGAAACGAAAAGGAACAAAACTAACTCCAAGGCACTAAGCTATCCACAAGACCATGATGCAAAGTTCAGGCTGTATTAAAGAGGGAGTTTATTTCATCTTATTGTTAAAGAGGCAGTAAAATATCTAGAGAAAACATTTCATGCAGACTTAGCAACAAGAGCGAGACCCTGTCTCTAAAAATACATTAATTTATTTAAAAATTAGGCAAAAGATGCAAACAGATACTTTTCTAAAGAAAGTATATGGGAGGCTGAGGCCTGCACTCTGGGAGGCTGAGGCAGGTGGATCACCTGAGATTGGGAGTTCAAGACCAGCCTGGTCAACATGGTAAAACCCCATCTCTATTGTAAAAATTAAAAAAAAAAATTAGCTGGGCTTGGTGGCAGGCACCTGTAGTCCCAGCTACTAGGGAGGCTGAGGCAGGAGAATCACTTGTCTTCGGCAGGCAGATGTTGTAGTGAGCCAAGATCACACCACTGCACTCCAGCCTGGGTGAAAAAGTGAGGCTCTGTCTCAAAACATAAATAAATAAATAAAACAACTAGAGTTCCCATGAGATGCAATGCAGAATTCCACTTCTGGGTTTACACCCCAAAGAATTGCAAGCAGAGTCTTGAAGAGATACTTGCCTGGCATGCTCACAGCAGCGTTATTGATTCACCAGAGCCAGAAGGTGGAAGCCATCCAAGTGTGCATTGACACCTGTGGTGCCATATCCAATGGGGCATGATTCAGACTTGAAAAGGAAGGAAACTCTGACATACGTGACATGTGAAGGGATGAGCTTTGGGGATGTTATGCCCAGTGAAATCAGCTGGTCACAGAAAGACACATGCTGTGTGTTCCCACTTCTATGGGGCCCCTTGGGGAGTAAGAGTCATAGAGACAGAGAGTAGAATGCTGGGTGCCGGGGATGGGCAGAGGGGAGACGAGGAGTTACTGTCGAATAGGGACAGAGTTTCTGTTTGGGGAGATGAGAACCTTTTGGAGGTGGATGATGGTGATGGTTGCGCAACAGTGTGAATGTGCTTGATGCCACTGAGCTGTGCACTTAAAAACTGTTAATTCAGCCGGGCGTGTGGTCACACCTGTAATCCCAGCACTTTGAGAGGCTAAGGCAGGCAGATCACTTGAGCTCAGGAGTTCAAGACCAGCCTGGCCAATGTGGTGAAACCTTGTCTCTATTAAAATAGAAAAATTAGCCAGGCGTGGTGGCATGTGCCTCTAATCCCAGCTACTTGGGAGGCTGAGGCAGGAGAATTGCTTGAACCCGGGAGGCGGAGGTTGCGGTGAGCCAAGATCACGCCATTGCACTCCAGCCTGGGAGACAGAGTCAGACTCTGTTTTAAAAAAAACCCCAGAAAACAAAACGGTTAAGATGTTAAATTTTGTTATGTGTATTTTACTGCAGGTGTAAAGAGAGGGATTTCCATACAATCTCTTCCTTCAGGCTCATTGAGTTGACTTCTGACTTTTTAATGAGGATCTATTTCAGGACAAGAGGCATGTATGTACCTCCAGGCACTGCAGGCCTAATAATAGTAAATGTAAAAAATTGTAGGCTGGGCATAGTTGTTCACACCTGTAATCCCAGCACTTTGAGAGGTTGAGGTGTTGTATCACTTGAGGTCAGGAGTTGGAGACCAATGTCGCGGATATAGTGAAAGCCCGTCTCTACTAAAAATACAAAAAATTAGCTGGATGTGGTGGTGTGCGCCTGCAATCCCAGCTACTTGGGATGCTGAGGCAGGAGAATCACTTGAACCCAGGAGGTGGAGGTTATAGTGAGCTGAGATGGCACCATTGCACTCCAGCCTGGGCAACAGTGCGAGACTCCGTCTTAAAACAAGAAAAGAAAATGTAAAGAACGGTAGGCTGAACACAGTGGCTCACGCCTGTAATCCCAGCACTTTGGGAGGCCAAGATGGATGAATCACTTCAAGATGGGAGTTTGAGACCAGCCTGAGCAAGATGGTGAAACCCCATCTCTACAAAAAATGCAAAGAATCATCGGGTGTGGTGGCACAGGGCTATAATCCCAGCTACTTGGGGGTGGAGTCTGGAGGATCACTTGAGCCCAGGAGGTCGAGATTGTGGTGAGCAAGATTGTCACATCACTGCACCCCAGGCTGGAGGACAGAGTGAGACCCTGTCTCAGAAAAAGAAAAAAAAGCATAGAAAGAAAGAATTGTGCACAGACTGACAAACCTAGGTGTTGTTTTCCCTAAGAGCAAAAAGCTGTACAATAATACCGCAAGGAGTTCACGAGGCCACCTCACTGCGACCTTGGCAAGTCCAGACATGGGTTTAATCATTTGCTATTCTTTTTCCTTACACAGTCAGTCGCTGGATATATTGGTAGCTTCTATAGGGAAGGTTAAAAAAGGACCAGTAAAAAGGCATTGGCCAACCAAAATGTAAGAAACTGAATTCCTCTCTCACTCCCTCCAGGTCCAGAGGGCAGGTGGAAGCTGTCTCACAAAGCATGCGCGCAAAAAAAGAAGCAAAGCCGGCCTGGTGGCTCACGCCAGCGTTTTGGGAGGCTAAGGCAGGAGGATTGCTTGAGTCTATGAGTTGGAGACCAGCCTGGGCAACATAGTGAGGCCCCCCGCGCCATCTTTACAAATAAATACAAAAATTAGCCAAGTATGGTGGTGCACACCTGTTGTCCTAGCTGCTTGGGAGGCTGAGGTGGGAGGATCGCTTGAGCCTGGGAGGTCAAGGCTGCCGTGAACTACGATACCACTACTGTACTCCAACCTGGGTGACAGAATGAGATTCCATCTTGAAACAAACAAGAACAAAAGGAAGAAAAATAAAGGTTACAGCCTAGTGCGGTGGCTCATGCCTGTAATCCCAGCACTTTGGAAGCCTGAGGAGGGTGGATCACCTGAGATCAGGAGTTTGAGACCAGCCTGGCCAGCATGGTGAGACACCGTTTCTACTAAAACACAAAATTAGCCAGGCGTGGTGGTGTGCACCTGTAATCCCAGCTACTCAGGAGGCAAGTCCGGAGAATAGCTTGAACCCAGAAGGTAGAGGTTGCAGAGAGCTGAGATTGCACCATTGCACTCCAGCCTGGGTTACAGACTGACACTCTATCTCAAAAAAAAAAAGTTGCAAAGGAGGAATGAGTTAACCTTTTCAGCCCCACCATACCCAGGCTCTTACCTTAGCAGAAGCCTGTGGAGCTGGTAGCAGAAACAAAAAGGAACAAAACTAACTCCAAGGCACTTAAGCCATCCACAAGACCATGATGCAAAGTT
>NW_016107397.1:8177683-8185066 GCF_001604975.1 Cebus imitator
AAAAAAAAAAAAAAAAAAAAAAGGCAAATCCAGCCTGACCAATGTAGGGAAATCCTATCTACACAACAAATACAAAAATTAGCTGGGTGTGGTGGTGCATGCCTGTAGCTACTCGGGAGGCTGAGGCGGGAGGACTGCTTGAGCCTGGGAGGTCAAGGCTTCAGTAAGCCATGATTGTGCCATTTCACAGCAGCCTGAGTAATAAGACTGAGACCCTGTCTCTAAAAATATGTTAATTTATTTAAAAATTAGGCAAAAGATGTGAACAGAGACTTCTCCAAAGAAGACATATGTGGTCCGGGTACAGTGGCTCGTGCCTGTAATCCCAGCACTTTGGGAGGCTGAGGCAGGAGGACTGTTTGAACCCAGGAGTTTGAGACCTGCCTTGGCAACATAAGGAGATGCTGTCTCTACAGACAATTTAAAAAAATGGCCGGGAGTGGTGGTACGTACTTGTGGTCCCAGGTACTCTGGAGGCTGAGGCAGGAGGATCAGTTGGGGCCAGGCAGTTGAGGCTGCCATGAGTTATGACAGCGCCACTGCACTCCAGCCTGGATGACAGAGACAAACCCTGTCTCAGAGAGAGGAGACAGACAGAGAGAGAGAATGTCAATGAGGGTGTGAGACACTCAGAAACTCACTCATGTTACCTCAAGACATGAAGCTTATTTGGCAAGAGTAGATTGGAAATGAGAAAAGCAAGAATCATCGTAGCCCAAACACCAGATTCACAGCAGCCCCCCAAAAGCTGCTCAACTGGGAATCATGGCACTGGACCGAGTTTGAGGACTAGAAGTCCATCGGGATCCAGAGGTGCTCTGATGTCCACATCTCTGCCCCGTTTAGGTGCAGGGGATGATGGTAATGATGACAGTAGATACACGTATATCAAGCAGATGCTGTGGACCAGGTACCGCTCAGAGCATTTTGCAAATATTCATCATTTCATCCTCAGAACACCCTTTTGTGGTTATAGCTATGACTCTGATTTTATAAATGAGAAGAATAAGGCACATTCAAGATAAGCGATTGGTTAGTCTCTGGTACCCGCCCCACCCAATCCATCCATCTGGCTCTGGTAAAATAGTTTCCCTTGAGGGCAGGCCTTGTAAAGAATAGACAGCACTCTGGTGTATTTCAAAACATCTATGTTCTGCTTCCCTCTGCTGAAGCATGAGGGTTTGGTTTTGTTTTCCTCTGATCTTTACTGTGAAAATCTGGTAGGAATCCAGGAGGCAAAACACAAAAGTCTGAGAACCCTCTAGGACTGGGTCCCCTTGGAGATTTTAACACTCAGACTTGTCAGTCCAGAGCCTCCAGGAATTCATCCGTTACTGCTTAGGTTTTCCTACCCTGGTACTGGTTCCCATGGAATTTTTTTTTTTCCAGACAGTGTCTCCGTCTGTCCCACAAGCTGGAGTGCAGTGGCACAATCTTGGCTCACTGCAATCTCACGTTCCCAGGTTTAAGCAATTCTCCTGCCTCAGACTCCCAAGTAGCTGGGATTACAGGCTCCCATCTCCACACTTGGCCAATTTTTTTTTGAAACGGAGTCTTGCTCTGTTACCCAGGCTGGCTGGAGTGCAGTGGCGCGATCTCAGCTCACTGCAACCTCCGCCTCCTGGGTTCAAGCGATTTTCCTGCCTCAGCCTCCTGAGTAGCTGGGATTACAGGCATGCGCCACTATTCCTGGCTAATTTTTGTATCTTTTAGTAGAGATGGGGTTTCACGACATTGATCAGGCTGGTCTTGAACTCCTGACCTCAAGTGATCTGCCTGCCTTGGCCTCCCAAAGTGCTGGAATTACAGGTGTGAGCCACCTCGCCCAGCCTAATTTTTGTATTTTTAGTAGAGATGGAGTTTCACCATGTTGGCCAGAGTGGTCTTGAACTCCTGACCACAAGTAATCCACCCATCCACCTGCCTTGACCTCCCAAAGTGCTGGAATTACAGGTGTGAGCCACTGTGCCAGGCCAAATTTTGTTTGTTTGTCTGAGACAGGATTTTGCTCTGTCACCCAGGCTGTAGTGCAGTGGTGCAATGATAACTCACTGCAGCCTCCACCTCCTGGGCTCAAGCGATCCTCCCACCTCAGCTTCCTGAGCAGCTGGGACCACAGGCTCACTCCACCATGCCCTCCTCATGGCTTGCGTAAGTGTTAACGTCCAAGGGGTTCTGCGGGTGTAGCTGTATCAGTCGAAGACAGACAAGGAAAGGAAGCACAGAGAATAGCTGATGACCCGCAGAGGCTCTGCCATGGGGTGCAGTGGTTTTGAGCCACAGAAGCCAACCCCAGCCAACTTAAACAAAAAAAAGAATGTATTCGCCTGTAGTTCACATAACAGAGGAATGCCAAGATCCAGGCTTCAGAAAAGACAGGAGTCAGGGCTGCTGTGGGATTCAGCAGCAAAAACCCAAGACTGTGTCTCAGGATGTCCCACTGGGATCAATCAGCTCTGAGCTTTTCCATTCTTGCATCATTCTAGACGAGACTGGAATCTGAATCCTCCAGGGATCCCAGGCGGCGATCAGCTTAGCAGAGGTTCTATGTCCAGGGCTTGGCTAAGGGTGGGTTGGTGTATATGTACATTGCCTTGAGGGGCAGACTCCGGAAGGCTGCCTGTGAACGGCTGGCTATTCCTTCAAGCAAAGCCTGACTCCTGTTAGCAGAAGGGGAAATGAATGCTGAGCAGGCGAAAGCTAGACGTTCACTGCCTCATTCCAGCCAGATGTCGTCAGTGACCTGTGCTCCAGAGCTTCATTTTTGTTTTTTAAAAGACCCTTTAGTTTATCTTTATTTATTTATTTATTTTAGAGATGGGGTCCCGCTCTGTCACCCAGGCTGGAGCGCAGTGCTGCGATCATAGTTCACTGCAGTCTTAAACTCCTGCATTCTAGTGGTCCTCCCGACTACAGGCAGGCACCATCATGCCCAGCTAATTTGTTTTGTTTTGTTTTGTGTTTTGAGACAGAGTCTCGCTCTGTCGCCCAGGCTGGAGTGCAGTGGTGTGATCTCGGTTCACTGCAACCTCTGCCTCCCGAGTTCAAGTGATTCCCTGCATCAGCTTCCCAAGTAGCTGGAATTACAGGCACGCGCCACCATGCCTGGATCATTTCTTTGTATTTTAGTAGAGATGAGGTTTAGCCATGTTGGTCAGGCTGGTCTCCAACTCCTGACCTCAGGTGACCTGCCCGCCTTGGCCTCCCAAAGTGCTGGGGTTAACAAGCATGAACCACTGTGCCTGGCCTAATTTTTGTATTTTTTTGTAGAGATGGGTGTCTCCCGATGTCACCCAGGCTGGTCTTGGACCCCTGGCCTCAAGCAATCAATCCTTCCTTGGCCTCCCAAAATGATGAGATTATAGGTGTGAGCTACCGTGTCTGATAGTTTATCTTTTAAAACTTTTTTTTTTTTTTAGGCAAAGTCTTACTCTGTTGCCCAGACTGGAGTGCAGTGGTGCCATCTTGGCTCACTGCCACCTCCACCCTCTACAAAAAATAAAAAAAATTAGGCCGGGTATGGTGGTTCACACCTAGAATCCCAGCACTTCGGGATGCCAAGGTGAGGGCGGATGATCTGAGGTCAGGAGTTCAAGAAAATCCTGGCCAGCATGGTGAAACCTCATCTCTACTAAAAATACAAAAATTAGCTGGGCGTGGTGGCGGGCGCCTGCAATCCCAGCTGCTGGGGAGGCTGAGGCAGGATAGTGGCTTGGACCTGGTAGGTGGAGGATGTACTGAGCCGAGATGGTCCTACTGTACTCCAGCTTGGGCAACAGAGTGAGACTCCATCCCCCTAAACATACATAAATAAATAAATAAAAATAAAAAATTAGCTAGGTCTGGTGGTGTGTGCTTGTATTCCAATTACTTGGGAGGCTGAGGTGGGAGGATTGGCTGAGCCCTGGAGTTCAAGGCTGCAGTGAGCTATGATGGCACCACTGCACTCCAGCCTGGGTGACAGAGCCAGACTCCATCTCAAAAAAAAGAAAAGAAAAAAGAAAAAAAAGAATATCTCCATCATCCTAAAAATTCTCTCATGCCCATTTGCAGTCAGTCCTCACTCCAGCACCTGCTTTTACCTTGACCATTTCTACTTTTATTTACTTATTTATTTTTGAAATGAAATCTTACTCTGTTGCCCAGGCTAAAGTGCAATGACGTGATCTCAGCTCACTGCAACCACCGCCTCCTGGGTTCAAGCCATTCTCCTGCGTCAGCCTCCCAGATAGCTGGGATTATAGGTGCCTGCCACCATGCACGGCTAATTTTTGTATTTTTAGTAGAGATGAGCTTTCACCATATTGGCCAGGCTGGTCTTGAACTCCTGACCTCAGGTGATCCACCTGCCTTGGCCTCCCAAAGTGCTGGGATTACAGGCATGAGCCACAGCACCTGGCCCATTTAGACTTTTCTATCAATTTCACATACACAGGCTCATGCAACACGTGGCACAGAGCACAAGCTTTGGGGATTCATCTGTGTTGTTACATGTACCAGCACTTCATACTTTTTATTGCTGATAATATTGTATGATATAAATGTACCACACTTAAAACAATAAATTGGCCAGCAGCAGTGGCTCACGCCTGTAATCCCAGCACTTTGGGAGGTGGAGGCTGGTAGATCACCTGAGGTCAGGAGTTCAAGACCAGTCTGGCCAACATGGTGAAACCCTATCTCTACTAAAAATACAAAAATTAGCCAGGTGTAGCAGGACATGCCTGTAGTCCCAGCTACTCAGGAGGCTGAGACAGGAGAATTGCTTGAACCCAGGCGGAGGAAGTTGCAGTGAGCCGAGATTGCACCATTGCACTCCAGCCTGGGTGGCAAAGTGAGACTCTGTCTCAAAAATCAATCAATCAATCAATCAATCAATCCACAACTAGATGGACACATGGATTGCTTGCAGTTTTTGGCCCTATGAATAATGCAGTTGCTATGAACATTCACAGACTAGTCTTTGACATGTGTTTTCATTTCTCTCCAGTTAGATTCCTAGGGATGAAATTGCTGGGTTACATACTAAGTATATGTTTACCTTTTGAAGAAATTACCAGACTGCTTTCCCAAGTGGCTGCGGAATTTGACATTCCCAAGAACCACGTATGAGGGTTCTTGTAATTGCTCTGGGTCTAGGCTTCCTCATCCATTTCCTTTTCTTCCCCTTTCAAGAAACTGGGTCATTTGCTCATTAGAGTTTCCCACAGTCTGACTTTTGCTGATTGCATCATGGTGGTTAAGTTCATCTGCTCTCAAATTTTAAAAAATGCATTTCTGCTAGCTTACTCAGAATATACGTACATCAAAATAAAAGTAGATCAGTAAATGAGTAAACTAAAAACAGAGAAATAGTGACGAAAAAATAAACATGAAACTATGCATATAGTGAGTACACAAAATACAAACCCTAATGTTTATGTAGTTGGGAGAGATGGATCCCCGTTTTGGTTCTGAGCTACCCAGCAGCCAAAACAAGGAAGGAAACATGTTCATTTCTAAGGTTAACTCTCTATAAGATTAAAAACTGATTGCTAAGTGGAACCTACATTTTTTCCTGGCAGAGACCAAATAAAATTTTCTTTTTAAATTTAACTTGGTTTTTAATAATGGAGGCAGGGTTCTGCTATGTTGCCCAGCTTGTCTTGAACTCCTAGGCTCAAGCAATCCTCCCACCTCAGCCTCCCAAAGTGCTGGGATTACAGGGATGAGCTACCCTCCCTGGCCAAAAGGAAAATTTTAATCAGTATTCCTGCTTCTTTATTGAGCATGTGGGAGGAACTCTTGGGAAAGACACCCCCAGTTAACCAGACCAATGGACAGTAGTGTTTTTTGAGAAACTTCAGGGGTGGAAATGGCAGTT
The DNA here is from genome assembly GCF_001604975.1 of Cebus imitator. Classification (NCBI taxonomy): domain Eukaryota; kingdom Metazoa; phylum Chordata; class Mammalia; order Primates; family Cebidae; genus Cebus; species Cebus imitator. The sequence continues at coordinate 8,183,547 of NW_016107397.1, forward strand.
GGTTTCTTTGGGATCTGATGAAAGAAGCTAAAAAGTCAGGCTTTCGATTCCAAGTCAAAGAAGGCAATTTTATTTCATTTTATTTATTTTTTTGAGGTGGAGCCTTGCTCTGTAGCCCAGGCTGGAGTGCAGTGGCACAATCTTGGCTTACTGCAACTTCTGCCTCCTGGGTTCAAGTGATTCTCCTGCCACAACCTCCCAAGTAGCTGGGATTACAGGTGCCCACCTCCACACTTGGTCAATTTTTGTATTTTTAGTAGAGACTGAGTTTCACCATGTTGGCCAGGCTGGTCTTGAACTCCTGACCTTGAATGATCCACCCACCTCAGCCTCCCAAAGTGCCGGGATTATAGGTGTGAGCTACTGCACTTGGCTACAATGGCATATTATTTGGCAACAAACAGGGTTGAGGTACTGATGCATGCTACAGTATGGGTGAACCTTGAAAACATTATGCTAAATGAAGTAAGCCAATCACAAAGGACCACCTAATGTGTGGTTCCATTTATATGAAATGTCCAGAATGGGCAAATCCACAGAGACCGCAGATTAGTGGTTTCTTAGGGTTGGATGGGACGGGGGTGTGGGAGAGAAAGCTGATAGCTAAGGAGCATGGAATTTCCTTTTGGCGTAATGAAAATGTTTTAAGGCTGGGCATGGTGGCTCACGCCTGTAATCCAGCACTTTACAGGGCCAAGGTGGGCGGATTGCTTGAGTCCAGGAGTTCGAGACCAGTCTCAGTGACATGGCGTGACCCTGTCTCTAGAAAAATTAGCTAGGTGTGGTAGTGCACACCTGTAGTCCTGGCTACTTGGGACGCTGAAGTGGGAGGATCGCTTCAGCCAAGGAGGCAGAGGTTGCAGTGAGCCATAATCATGCTACTGCACTCCAGCTTGGGCGACAGAGTGAGATTGTCTCAACAACAAAAAAGAAAATGTTCTGAAGTAAACTGTGTTGATGGATGAGCACATCTGTGAATATACCAAGAGCCACTAAATCTTACATTCAAAATGGGTAATTTATATAATATGCACATTTTGTCTCAGCTGTTAAAAGTTGGCAGAAATTTTCTAGGAACTAAATTCAGTGAAGTGTAAGTTAAACCAATTTATTTGAATCATCTTTCTAGGTAAAGTCTGAATCATACCTTTCTTGTTCCCCACAAACCTCACAAAATTTCACAGAATTAAAAAGTTTTTGTTTCCATTTTAAGTGGATTCATGGTAAGCAGCTTTTTAATGCAGAGCATAAGGTTCTGCTGTATGTCAAATTCTCTTATCCTGAAGTGACAAATAGCCACATGTTTGAGAGGTGTGAGAACAGCAATGAGGAGATCAGACCCTTTTCCGAAGAAACTGGTTTCCAGGCGCGGTGGCTCACCCCTATAATCCTAGCAGTTTGGGAGGCCGAGGCTGTAGGATTGCTTGAGGCCAGGAGTTCAAGATCAGCCTGGGCAACAAAGGGAGCCCCTCCCCTGCCCCGTCTCTCTCTCTCTCTGTCTTTTTTTTTTTTTTGAGACA
>NW_016107397.1:8185766-8207415 GCF_001604975.1 Cebus imitator
AAAAAAAAAAAAAAAAAAACAAAACAAAAAAAAAAAACAAAAATGGTCATATGTGAGGGCCAGGAGTGGTGGCTCACACCTGTAATTCCAGCATTTTGGGAGGTTGATGTGGGTGGATCACCTGAGGTCAGGAGTTTGAGATCGGACTTGCCAACATGATGAAACCTCATCTCTACTAAAAATACAAAAAGATTAGCCAAGTGTGGTGGTGGGCTCCTGTAGTCCCAGGTACTCAGGAGGCTGAAGCAGGGCAGTCACTTGAACCCGGGAGGTGGAGGTTGCAGCGAGCCAGTATCGAGCAACCGTACTCCAGCCTGGGCAACAAATTGAGACTCTGTCTCAAAAAAAAAAAAAAGGTAAAATGTGGCTAATTGTCATTACTTTCATATGGCTCAATCTAAAATTATAATCAAAGCTGAAGTAAGAACAAAAGCCCAAGTGTAGGAGTTTAATTACAAATCTTCAGAGCTCTGAACAGGAAAAAAGGAATTACGTGGAGACAAGGAGAGAAGATGAAATTGGATGTTAGTGAATTACATGTGAGATGTAGGAACTGCTTGTTTCTCATGCTACTCTAAATATATATTCACATATTCACTGTTTTGAAGCGAGATGAAAGGAAAGAGGAAACGTAGCTTCCCACATCTACGAGGAAATTCGTATCCTAGAGAAGGAAATGGAATTTGAGAAACTCTGGCTTCCAGCCCGTTGCTCGGCCATTTATAAGAAGTGTGGTTGTACTGAGCATACACGGTGCTGCAGTAATTGAAAGCAGATGAGATGTGGCCTGTTTTATGTGTACCTTGCAGCTATGCAGCCTCCAACGATGAAGTGGTGTGGGGAGACCACAAAATGTCCATGAAATATGCAAGGCCCAGTGTCCCTTGGCTGATACCTATTGATCACATTGTCTCCTCTGCAGTTTGTCCTATTCATGCTTTGAAGGAACAAACCAAGCTGGCCAAGAGAGTCTTCCATTAAGTTGGTAAAAAAGATTCAATCTAGGCCGGGTGTGGTGGCTCACACCTGTAATTTCAGCACTTTGGGAGGCTGAGGTGGGTGGATCATGGTGTCAGGAGTTCAAGACCAGCCTGGCCAATATGGTGAAACCTCGTCTCTACTAAAAATACAAAAATTAGCCAGGCATGGTGGCACGTGCCTGTAATCCCAGTTACTCGGGAGGCTGAGGCAGGAGAATTGCTTGAACCGGGACTGGGGAGGTGGAGGTTGCAGTGAGCCCAGATCATGCCACTGCACTCCAGCCTGGGCTACAGAGCCAGACTCTGTCTCAAAAAAAAAAAAAGATTCAATCTATGAGACATAAGTTTGCCTCCCTCTTTTCATGTATATTAACGCCATAAAGCCAAAGCACCTGGCTGCTGAAATGAAAGTGAGTCAGCATATGGATCTCATGGATTTGAAATCCTCCCAAACAAGCATTTTATTACCAAGTCAATAAGAGTAAATACTGGTACCAAAGGGTACCTAGAATAAAGACATCTAGAATAAAACAATACTTGATAGGGAGCAGTGGCTCACGCCTGCAATCCCAGCACTTTGGAAGGTCGAGGCAGGCAGATCACCTGAGGTCAGGAGTTCAAGACCAGCCTGACCAACATGGTGAAACCCCGTTTTTACCAAAAATACAAAAATTAGCTGGATGTGGTGGTGCACGCCTATAGTCCCAGCTACTCGGGAGGCTGAGGCAGGAGAATTGCTTGAACCCAGGAGGCGGACGTTGCCGTGAGCCAAGGTGGCAGCACTGCACTCCAGCCTGGGTGACAGAGCGAGACTCCATCTCAAAAAACAAAACAAAACAAAACAAAAAAACTTAATGTTTGAGAAAAACAGCAGATAAATACAAAATAAAAAGAGAGTACAAAACACAGGATTCCTGAACCCATCACAAAACTAAAACAATTTTTAAAAATTGCAATGGGGTCTTGCTGTGTTTCCCTGGCTAGTCTTGTTTTTGTTTTTTAAATTGAGATGGGGTGTTGCTATGTTGCCCAGGCTGGTCTTGAACTCCTGAGCTCAACTGATTTGCCCACCTTGGCCTCTCAAAGTGTTGGAATTACAGGTGTGAGGCACCGCGACCAGCAAAAACTAAAATCCGTGTGTGTGTGTGTGTGTGTGTGTGTGTCTGTGTGTGTGTTTGTGTGTGTGTGTGTGTGTCTGTGAGACAGAGTCTCAGTCTGTTACCCAGGCTGGAGTTCAGTGGCATGATCTCAGCTCACTGCAACCTTTGCCTACTAGGCTCCAGCAAGTGGGACTACAGGGACATCCCACCACACCGGCCAATGTCTGTATTGGTTGTAGAGACAGGGTTTTGCCATGTTGCCCAGGCTGGTCTTAAACTGTTGAGCTCAAGCAATCTACGCATCCCGGCCTTCCAAAGTGCTAGGATTAGAGGTGTGAGGCATTGTACCCAGCTAAAACTAAAATATATATATATATTTTTAAGATGGAATCTCGCTCTGTTGCACAGGCTGGAGTGCAGTAGTGGATCTCGGCTCACTGCAACCTCTGCCTCCTGGGTTCAAGTGATTCTCCTGCCTCAGCCTCCTGAGTAGCTGGGACTACAGGCTCCTGCCACCACGCCGGCTAATTATTATTATTATTTTTTTGTATTTTGAGTCAAGACAGGGTTTCACCATATTGGCCAAGCTTGTCTCAAACTTCTGACCTTGTGATCTGCCCACCAAGTCCTCCCAAAGTGCTGAGATGACAGGCGTGAGCCACTGCGCCTGGCCCAAAACTAAAATCTTAAAACCAGAATTTCCATTCAGAAAGAGCCAAGCGTGACTGCAAACCACAGAAGGAAAAATGGCATGTATGTAAAATAGTTACATACATGTAACTATTTTTTACATACATGTAAAATCGCATGTATGTAAAATCACCCATGGTTCCACTGGATGATCACTTTCATCCGGTAACTTGCCAAGACATGGTGGGAAGGTTTTCTGCATAAACCTCTCACCTTTTGAATATAATTAGTCACTGAAGATTCAAAATGATAACATATGGAAATGGTTTTCTCTCTTGGCTGCCAGAAATGAATAATTGTTTGAATGAGAGAAACAGGCAGTGTATCCTATGGGGGCCACCAGCAGAAGACCTGGCTTCTGATCACAACTCTAATGATAGCCATGTGATCTCAGGCAATGTTGCGGGGTGGTTAATGATTGCTGTCTGGAGTTAAAGGGCAGAACCACTAGCTGCCTCCCCAGTATCCATTCTGCCCTTCCTTCTAATTAACAAGACTCTGTTTTTGCCTGAGGTGGTCATGAGCCCTGCTAAAAACCTATATATCTCAGCCTTCCTTGACGTCAGAGGTGACCAAGGTGACCTTAGAAATAACTAGAGTCACCAGGCGCGGTGGCTCACGCCTGTAATCCTAGCACTTTGGGAGGCTGATGTGAGTGGATCACCTGAGGTCAGGAGTTCAAGACCAGCCCGGACATCATGGTGAAACCCGATCTTTAAAAAGAAAAGGAAGGAAAAGAAATAACTACAGTCAATGTGTTTAAGCAGAAGTCACAGACTTCAGGGTGATTAACTCATCCATGTTTGCCCAGACTTTCTCAGTTTCGCCACAAAAGTCCTGCATCCTGGGGAATTCTTCAGTCCTGCACAATCAGGGACAACTGGTTATCCTAGTAGAAAGCTCTTTGGAAGGGGAAGGTGTGGCTGACAAACACCATTTCCCTCTCTTGCTGCATGGGATGTCGGCCCAATGCTAGACTATGAAGCAACACACATGAACTCAAGAGCCACCAAGTTATTTTAATAGAAAGAACTTGATCTAATGAACCATTAGCTAGGTATAAAATTGTGACCCCTGTAACCAACATGGTAAAAACAGAATTTCAAGTTTATCTTAGAGGTAGCAACTGGATGAAGCAGCTATTACCCAATAAGGATGAGTGGAGGGGAGGCGTCACGTGAAGAGGTTGGAATTATTGAAATTTAGGAACTTAGGGGAGCTGAAACTCTGATTTCTGAAGAGTGGGTTGGCAGGAGCTGGTGATGGTGAAGGGTCACAATGAGGCTAGTTTTGTGAAGTGTTGGAAAAATGGCAGGCAGGATTTAGCTGCTGCTGCACAAAGGAACTGATGGTGCAAGGTTGAAGAAGTTTTGCTGGGAACCTTTAAAAGCGGCAGGAAACAGGTGGAGACCCAAAAGGGAAGAAACAGGAAGGAGGAAGCTCTTCCTTCCTGTTCCAGCCTCAAAGTCCTTCTGTAGCGCCCCCCATGGGAAGAGCTGGGTGAAGAGGAAAGGGTGATGTGGATCCTAGACTCAACATCACAAAGCCCAGCCCTAAAGGTTCAGAACTTAATAACTGGCATGCATTCTTGCCCTTTTCCCTGAGAGGAAAACGCTATGCCAATGACTTTGATCATTGTTTCCTTGCTTTTCCTTAGTTTTATCAGATATGCATCCAACCCTAAATAATGTGGTTTGATTTGAGGTCTTTTCATTTTTATGATTAGGTTTCTACTGTTATGATCTTTTATGTTTGGCTTTGAGAATTGTTTAGAGATGCATCTATATTTTGCACCTGGCCACAGTTCATTCATTTCCAATGCTTTGCAGTATTCCATTACAGAAACATGCCATCTTTCAAGTGTCCTCAGTCTCCGAGCCCCGAACTGGTAATCAGACCACACAGCAGGAGGTGAGAGGCCAACTAGCCAGCGAACCTTCATCTGTATTTACAGCTGCTCCTCCGCTTGCATTACTACTTGAGCTCCGCCTCCTGTCAGGTCAGTGGCAGCATTAGATTCTCATAGAAGTGTGAATTCTATTGCAAACTGCACATTTGAGGATCGAGGTTGCGCAACTCCTCATGAGAATCTAATGCCTGATGATCTCCCATCATCCCCAGATGGGACCGTCTAGTTGCAGGAAAACAAGCTCAGGGCTCCTACTGATTTTGCATTATGATGAGTTGTGTAATTATTTCATTATATATTACAATGTAATAATAATAGAAATAAAGTGCACAATAAATGTAATATGTTTGAATCATCCCGAAGCCATTCCTCCAAACTCTGGTCTGTGGAAAAATTGTCTTCCACACAACTGGTCCCTGGTACCAAAATGGTTGGGACTGTTGGGAACAGATGCTCTGTGCCATAAAGAAAAATCAGCACTGAGACAAAGAATCTCTCAGCAAGGAATTTTCACTTCCTGTAAGAAGGGTACCCTCACTAACCATCTTGCCATGAGAGTACAATGAACAAAGGAAAATCAGACATATTTATCCCTTACGCATTTGAGGTTGTTCTTACTGCTGTGTCTGATCTCAGCAGGAACCATACCTTACAATCTAAACTAAAACCCAACTGGCTAACAACTTAAAACTTTTGTAAACAGGTAAAAGCAATGGCATAGTCTGTGAGCTGGGATATACCTTGGTTAAAGTATAAGGACATGAAATGTACCACGTGCCTATAAGCATGGCATGTTTAACAACTACATAGGATAGGGCTTAACAAAGAGTTATTAGCACACTTATGATTTATTCTTTAACAAGAAAGGAAACTTTGAAGAGGAACTTTTACTTCCCACAAGGACCACTGCCATATTTTATTCATTCAACTGGTGATGGAAATTTTATTTGTTACTCTATTCGCAGGTCTTGTGTGTATATCTGGGTGGTGTGCATGTTTCTCAAAGTGTGATCCTCAGACCAGCAGCATCGGCATCACCTGGGAATTTCTTAGAAATGCACATTCTCAGATCCCACTCCTGATCTACTGATTCAAACTCTGGGAGGGTGGATTGAAAGCCTTGCATGGCCGGGCGTGCTGGCTCACGCCTGTAATCCTAGCACTTTGGGAGGCCGAGGTGGGTGGATCACCTGAGGCCAGGAGTTCAAGACCAGCCTGGCCATCATGGTGAAACCCCATCTTATTAAAAAAAAAAAAGAAAAAAAGCCTTCCATGGGACTCTGATGCTAAGATTTGAGAAGAATTGTTCCAGGTTATGAATCTAGGAGCAGATTTGCTGAGTCATAGGATTTGCAAAGTTCAAATTTTTTAGGTAATGCCAAGCTATTTTCCAAAGCCATTGCAGCAATCTACACTCCCACCTGTAGTGTCTAAGAGTTCCCATTGCTTTACGTCTTTGCTATCACTTGGCTTTAAAATGTCTGCCAGCCTGAAGAGTATAAATGTATCTCACTGCTGTTTTAATAGGCACTTGAATGACTTCTAATGAGATTGAATGGCTTTTCAAATGTTTATTGGCCATTTGGACTGCCCTTTGTGCATACGAGGAACTTACATGGACCACAAAAGTCAATCATCAAAAAAAGTAGCATATGGGAGAAAAGGAATATTAAAGCGCTGTTCTCATTTCTGTTATATCTCATGTAGGAAATAATATTTCCATTTTTAGATCCTTGAGGAATCACCACACTGTCTTCCACAATGGGTGCACTAATTTACATTCCCACCAACAGTCTAAAAGTGTTCCTATTTCCCCACATTCTCTCCAGCATCTGTGGTCTACAGATTTTTTTTTTTTTTTTTTTTTTTTTTTTTTTTGAGACGGAGTTTCGCTCTTGTTACCCAGGCTGGAGTGCAATGGCGCGATCTCGGCTCACCGCAACCTCCGCCTCCTGGGTTCAGGCAATTCTCCTGCCTCAGCCTCCTGAGTAGCTGGGATTACAGGCACGCGCCACCATGCCCAGCTAATTTTTTGTGGTTTTAGTAGAGACGGGGTTTCACCATGTTGACCAGGATGGTCTTGATCTCTTGACCTTGTGATCCGCCCGCCTCAGCCTCCCAAAGTGCTGGGATTACAGGCGTGAGCCACCGCGCCCGGCTGGTCTACAGATTTTTTAATGATCGCCATTCTAACTGATGTGAGATGGTATCTCAATGTAGTTTTCATTTGCATTTCTCTAATGACCAGTGATGATGAGCATTTTCTCATATGTTTGTTGGCTGCATAAATGTCTTCTTTTGAAAAGTGTCTGTTCATATCCTTCACTCACTTTTTGATGGGGTTGTTTTTTTCTTGTAAATTTATTTTAGTTCTTTGTAGATTCGGGATATTTGCCCTTTCTCAGATGGGTACATTGCATTCTGTTGGTTGCCAGTTCACTCTGATGATTGTTTCTTTTGCTGCGCAGAAGCTCTTAAGTTTAATCAGATGCCATTTGTCTACTTTGGCTTTTCTTGCCATTGCTTTTGGTGTTTTAGTCATGAAGTCCTTGCCTATGCCTATGTCCTGAATGGTTTGCCTATGTTTTCTTCTAGGGTTTTTATGGTTTAAATCTTTAATCCATCTGGAGTAAAATTTTGTATAAAGTGTAAGGAATGGGTCCAGTTCCAGCTTTCTGCATATCGTTAGCCTGTTTTCCCAACACCATTTATTTAATAGGGAATCCTTTCCCTATTGCTTGTTTTTATCAGGTTTGTCAAAGACGATTTGACCCAGCAATCCCATGACTGGGTAGATACCCAAAGGATTATAAATCCTTCTATTATAAAGACATATGCACATGTATATTCACTGTGGCACTGTTTACAATAGCAAAGACTTGGAACCAACCCAAATGCCCATCAAGGATAGACTGGATAAAGAAAATGTGGCACATATACACCATGGAATACTATGCAGCCACAAAAAAGGATGAGTTCATGTCCTTTGCAGGATCATGGATGAATCTGGAAACCATCATTCTCAGCAAATTGACACAAGAACAGAAAACCCAACACCGCATGTTCTCACTCTTAAGTGGATGTTGAACAATGAGAACACATGGACACAGGGAGGGGAACATCACATACTGGGGGCTGCTGGGGAGGGTAGGGGACTAGGGGAGCAATAGCATGGTGTGGGGATGTTGGGGAAGGAAAACATTAGGAGAAATACCTAATGTAGGTGATGAGGGATGGAGGCAGCAAACCACCATGGCATGTGTATACCTATGTAACAATCCTGCAAGATCTGCACGTGTACCCCAGAACTTAAAGTATAATTGAAAAAAAAAAGAAAAAAAACCCACTTTACTTCCAAAAAAAAGAAAGAAAGAAATTATATTTCCCTTTTGTGAAGTGCCTATTACAGTCTCTTGCCCATTTTTCTATAGGGTCATCTGTTTTTTCTTTATTGGTTTGAAGTTCTTTGAATTGCAGGAAAACTACTAGTCCTGGTTGGTTATAGATGTTGCAAGTATCTTCTACTACTTTCTGTGACTGCTTAATTTTCTTTTTGTGGCTGTACATTGATGAACAACTTCTTAATTTTAATTCAGTCTTATGTATCACTATTTTCCTTTAAGATTAATGTTTTTAGTAATCTTGATACTTTGGGAGACTGAGGCAGGAGGATCACTTGAGCCCAAGAGTTTGAGACCAAACTGAGCAACATGGTGGGACCCCATCTCTTAAAAAAATGAAAAATATTAGCCAGGCTTAGTGCCATGCACCTGTAGCCCCAGACGCTCAGGAAGGCTGAGTTGGGAGGATCAATTGAGCCTGGGAGATTGAGGCTCACTGCAACCTTTACCTCCTGGGCTCAAGCAATGCTCCCACCTCAGCCTCCTGTGTAGCTGGGACTACAGGTGTGCACCACCACACCTGGCTAATTTTTTTTTTGATTTTTTTTTTTTTTTGTAGAGATGGGGGTTTTGCTAAGTTGCCCAGTCTAGTCTTGAACTCCTGGGCACAAGCAATCCACCCACTTCAGCCTCTCAAAGTGCTGGGATTACAAAATGAGCTGAAATTATCTCTTTTTATAAGGATAGCAGTTGTATTGGATTGGGGCTAGCCTGACTCCAGTATAGCTTTATCTTTTTTTTTTTTTTTTCTTCAGAGACAGGGTCTCTGTCACCCAGGCTGGAGTGCAGTGGTACAATTGTAGCTCACTGCAGCCTCGACCTCCTGGTTTCAAGTGATCCTCCCACCTCAGCCTCCTGAGTAGGTGGGACTGCAACCAAGTGCCAGGACCTCCAGCTAATTTAAAATAAACTGTTCATAGAGACAGGGTCTCACTATCTTGCCCAGACTGGTCTCAAACTCCTGGCCTCAAAGGGATCCTCCCACCTCAGCCTCCCAAAGTGCTGGGATTACAGGCCTGAGCCACTGTGCCCACCCATATGACCTCATCTTAACTACTGATATCGGAAATGACCCTACTTCCAAACAAGGTCACACTTTGAGGGATTGAAAGTTAGGACTTAAACATAGGAATTTCAGGGGCACGCAATTCAATTCACAACAAGAAGCAGATGATCGATCACCCGAAACTGGGACACTTTTGAGAGTAAAGCAAGGCGTTTTTATAATGACACCAAGATCACAGGTGCAGTCTGAGTGTGGTGGATGGCCCCAATGGGTAGGTCACCCAATGCAGAGGGGAGATTGGGGTATCCACATAATGCAAGCCTTTAACTTAAGCACTGGCTCAGTGAGATGGCTTCAGATGGGAAATAGCAGAAAGTTTAACTCAACATGGCTCTGACACTGAGGGCATTTATATCTTGCATGATAAGAACTTAGGAGGCTGAGCACTGTGGCTCATGCCTGTAATGCCACCAATTTGGGAGGCTGAGGCAGGCAGATCACTTGAGGTCAGGAGTTTAAGACCAGCCTGGCCAACATGGTGAAACCCCGTCTCTATTGAAAATACAAAAATTAGCCAGGTGTGGTGCTTGTACTTTTAGCTACTCGAGAGGCTAAGGCAGGAGAATCGTTTGAACCCGGAAGGCAGAGGTTGCAGGGAGTCAAAATCATGCCACCGGACTCCTAGTCTGGGCGACAGAGTGAGACTCCGTCTTAAAAAAAAAAAAAAAAAAAGAACTTAAGAGATGAACAGTCAGTCCTAGGGTGGACTGATTCAGTGACTGTGATGTCATTGAGGACTCCATTTCTTTTTATTTTTCTTTTTTTGAGGCAGAGTCTTGCTCTGTCAACCAGGCTATAGTGCAGTGGTGCGATCTGGGCTCACTGCAACCTCTGCCTCCCGGGTTCAAACAATTCTCCTGCCTCAGCCTTCTGAGTATCTGGGATTACAGGTGCCCACCACCACGCCCAGCTAATTTTTTGTAATTTTAGTAGAGATGAAGTTTTGCCATGTTGGCCAGGCTGGTCTCAAACTCCTGACTTTGTGATTCGCCCACCTCAGCCTCCCAAAGTGCTGGGATTACAGGCGTGAGCCACTGCAACCGGCCCGAGGACTCCATTTCTTTCTATCATTCATCCCCTCTGTCCTGGTATGTTGGCTCTGATGATTTCACAATAGCTGCAGGGACCTTAGGCTTGCCATCCATAATGCAGGCTCCAGATATCATTTTTGCTTCATTAGTCTCTTTTTAGGAACAAAGGCCCCTTTTTCCTGTGCTCTTCTCCCCCAGCATGCTTCTCCTCTCGTCTCATTGGCCACAATGACATCACATGTCCATGCTTGGAACTCATTCCAAGAGAGCTGTCTGGGATCACTTTGCTTTTCTTGGCTCTGCCATGATTCCCTCTTAGGAACTGGGGTCCACCTCCCCTGAAGCTGATGGAAAATGAATATCTGGATGAAATCTGGGTTCTCTGGGTAGGAAAAGGGGAAGGGACTCATAGAAAAGTTTGCACTTGGCGGGGTGTGGTGGCTCAAGGCTGTAGTCCCAGCACTTTGGGAGGCCGAGGCGGGTATGGCACGAGGTCAGGAGTTTGAGACCAGCCAAGCCAACATGGTGAAACCCTGTCTCTACTAAAAATACAAAAATTAGCCTGGTGTGGTGGTGGGCCTGTAATCCCAGTTACTTGGGAGGCTGAGGCAGGAGTATTGCTTGAACCTGGGGGGTGGAGGTTGCAGTGAGCCGAGACCACGCCACTGCACTCTAGCCTGGGTGACAGAGTGAGACACTGTCTCAAAAAGAAAAGTTTGCACTTTGGTACTCAACTCATTCCCTTTTCCTCTTTTTCTCCTTCAATATTCCTCCCAAAGCACACATTTATACTGTTTTGCAAAGAGTAATTGATTAATGCATGTACTAGACAGTTATTTAAAATAATGTTGGCCAGATGCAGTGACTCACACCTGTAATCCCAACACTTGGGCGGGGCAAGGCAGGAGGATCATTTAAGGCCAGGAGTTTGAAACAGGCCTGCGTGAGATAGCACATACAAAAGGCATGTGCTGTAGCAGGTCAGCGGAGAGCTCTGGGACAGAGATAGCAGTGTGCAAGGGACTGACAGATTTGTACACCTGCAAATTGAAGTAAAAACAGGGAACCGTGAATCTTTAAGGTGTTATTCTTTCCGGTACATTTGTTCACTGTAATGTTTCGGGAAATTGCCAGTGGTTCCGACGTCCACTCGGTAATTGAGAAGCCCAGGTAGTTTCACTGCGGCCCTGGTCTGCAATCATTTCACACCAGATTGCTCTGCAGCTCAGCCCCGCTGAAGGGGACCGGTGAGAAAAAGATCTCATTAAAGATGACTGTTACCAAGCAACAAGCTAGCATCTCAAGAATTGCATACAAGGAACTTAAGTGGACCACAAACGTCAACCATCAAAAAAATGTAGCATATGGGAGAAAAGGAATATTAGAGCATTGTTCCTGTTTCTGTTGCATCTCATTTAAGAAATGATATTTCTCTGAATTAGAACTGCAGTGTGTATTCATTGTAGGAATTAGGAAATATATACAAAAGAAACAGATCTTGTGCCTCACCTTACAGCTGGCTATTTTCAGCTTCTTTTCTTGCTTTTTTTTTTTTCACTTTGTGTGGTATTTCACCATGTTATTACAAATTCTTAGTTGACATAATCAAACAAATTTTTTAATAGACAAGGTCTCGCTCTGTCACTTTGTCTGGCATGAACATAGCTCACTTGCAGCCTCAATTTCCTGGGCTCAAGTGATCCTCTGGCCTCAGCCTCCTGAGGAACTGGGACCACGGCCATGCATCCCCATGCCTGGTTAATTTCTTTATTATTTATAGAGATGGGATCTTGCTATCTTGCAAGCTTGTTTCAAACTCCTGGCTTCAAATATTCCTCCTGCCTTGGCCCTCCAAAGTGTGAGTTAGTGCACCTGGCCAACATCATTTTCATCATTTTAAGTAACTGTATAGTTATTCAAAATGCATTAATCAAGTACTGTTTGCAAAACACTACACATTTGTGCTTTGGAGGAATACCACAGGGGAAAAAGAGAAAAAGGGAGTAAGTTCGGTACCAAAGTGCAAACCTTTCTCACTAATCTTATTTGTTGAACTTTGAAATTAGGCAAAGGTTAGCATTCTTCTAATGTCTTCTTTACTCTAGGGAAAATAAAAGCCTGTGTTGAGGATGGAGCAAGAGAAACATTTCTGAATTTTTTTTTTTGTGTGTGTAAGATCCTGTGCATTGATTTGTTCTGTGAACCATAAAGCAAAATACGAAACGTTCCAGTCACTACTAGCATTAAAGATCAGCTGAGGGCTGGGTACAGTGGCTCACACCTGCAATCCCACCACTTTGGGAGGCCAAGGCCGGAGGATCAATTGAGGCCAGGAGTTTGAGACCAGCCTGGAAAACATAGTGAGACCCCATCTCTACAAAAAAATAAAAAACGTAGCCAGGCATGATGGTATGCACCTGCGGTCCCAGCTACTGGGGAAGCTGAGGTGGGAGGATCGTTTGCACACAGGAGTTCCAGGTTGCAGTGAGCTATGATCATGCTGCCACAGTCCAGGCTGGCAACCAAGTGAGGCTCTGTTTAAAACAAACAAAAACAAACCAAAAAGGTCAGCTGAGAGTTATTTGAATTCTTCCTGGCAAATAACAGTGAGTAGAACCTCAGCTATACTGTAAATTTTTTGCTTTTACAGGTCTCATTAATCCTTAGGCAGCACTGTAAAGACATTATTATAATCACCTCTCTAATTAGAGTGTCTTTTTTTTTTAGTTAAAAAAAAAAATCTTGGCCGGGCGAGGTGGCTCACGCCTGTGATCTCAGCACTTCAGGAGGCTGACGCAGGCGGATCACAGGTCAGGAGTTTGAGACCAGTCTGGCCAACATGGTGAAATTCCGTCTCAACTAAAAATACAAAAATTAGTTGGGTGTGGTGGCGTGCTCCTGTAATCCCAGCTACTCAAAAGGGTGAGGCAGGAGAATCGCTTGAACTAGGGAGTTAGGGGTTGCAGGGAGCCGAGATCGCGCCACTGCACTCCAGCCTGGCGACAGAGCAAGACTCCATCTCAAAAAAATAAGTAAATAAATAAATAAAATAAAAAGAAGAAATTTGGACATGGAAACAGATGCGCATAGAGGGAAGATGATATGAAAAGACAGGGAGAAGATGGCCTTGTAAAGGTAGAGACGTGAAGGATTTGCAAATCTCAGGATTGCATCTGATATTCCTCCTAAAACACACATTTGTAGTGTTTTGCGAAGAGTACTTGATTAATCCAAGGACTGCAGAAATGATGCCTCTGTGGACCAAGGAGTGCCCATGGCTGCCGGGAGCTGGGACAGAGGCCTGAAAGATTCCTCCCAAGGGCCCTCAGGGGAACTGTGGCCCTGCTGACACCGTGATTTCAGAATTCAGGCCTCCAGAACTGTGAGAGAACAAACTTCTGTCATTTTAAGCCAAAAATGAAACAAAAACAGAAGAACACAGAGTGGGAAGTAAAGAAAGGCAGGAAAGGAGTGCGCAGGAGGGAGGGAAGGAGACAGCAAAGTGTCATCAAGTAAGTTAGGAAATAAAACTTGGTGGCGGCTGGGTGTGGTGGCTCACGCCTGTAATCACACTACTTTGGGAGGCTGAGGTGGGGGGATCACTTGAGGCCAAGAGTTTGAGACCAGCTTGGGCAACAACATAGCAAGATCCTGTCTCTATCTACTAAAACAAAACAAAACAACTTAGGCCGGGTGCAGTGGCTCACACCTGTACTCCCAACACTTTGGAAGGCTGATGGGGGGATCACTTGAGGTCAGGAGTTTCAGACAAGCCTGGCCAACATGGTGAATCCCTGTCTCTACTAAAAATACAAAAAATTAGCTGGGCGTGGTGGCTCACACCTGTAATCCCAGCACTTTGGGAGGTCGAGGCGGGCGATCACCTGAGGTCAGGAGTTCAAGACCAGCCTGGCTAACATGGTGAAACCTTGTTTCTACAAAAATACAAAAGTTAGCCAGGCATGATGGTGCATGCCTGTAATCCCAGCTACTCAGGAGGCTGGGGCAGGAGAATGGCTTGAATGCAGGAGGCAGACGTTGCAGTGACCTGAGGTCGTGCCATTGCACTCCAGGTTGGGCAATACAGCAAGACTTGGTCTCAAAGATTTTTAAAAAAGGAAATTAATTGGGCATGGTGGCATGTGCCTGTAGTCCCAGGTACTTGGGAGGCTGAGGCAGGAGAACTGCTTGAACCTAGGAGTGTGAGGCTGCAGGGAGCCATGATCATGCCAGTGACCACGCTCTCCAGCCTGGGCAACAGAGTGAGACTCTGTCTCAAAATAAAATAAAATAAAATAAATAAAAAATAAATAAAAAAAATTAAAAAGCTGTTTCTCAGTAACAGACAAACACACACCCACAGGCAGCAGGCCTGGTCCCCGGGGGTCATGAGTACTTATCAGGGGAAATTATTGCTTGGTGTTTTAGCCTGTTTAAAAATAGAAGCCAAACTTCATATTGATAGGTTAATGAATAATGCAATATCAGTTATTGGTTAATGCAGAACAGCAACAACGGGTGGGGAAAAAAAGAGAAACGAAGTTGTGATTCAAGGTTACGTCTAAGAAGGAAAGAAAACAGGAGTTTTGCCAGGCGCCGTGGCTCATGCCTGTAATCCCGGCACTTTGGGAGCTTGAGGTGGGCAGACCACCTGAGGTCAGGGGTTCCACACCAGCCTGGGCAACATGGAGAAACGCCGTCTCTAATAAAAATACAAAACTAGCCAAGCATGGTGGCGCATGCCTGTAATCCCAGCTACTTGGGAGGTTGAGGCAGGAGAATCGCTTGAACCCGGGAGATGGAGGTCGTGGTGAGCTGAGATTGTGCCATTGCACTCCAGCCCGAGCAACAGAAGCGAAACTCCACCGAAAAAAAAAAAAAAAAAGAAAATGAGAGTTTTGTTTTTTTCTCTACTTTGCTCCTAGTAAATGTCTACTAAAAAAAACCAAACATCATTCAATTGGGTCTTTTCAGTTTCTAAAATAAAACAAGGAAGGGGCTGCATGAAGGCGAGACCCCTCGCTCACCCACTCTGCTTCCTGCACGGAGCTCTTTGGGGTCCCAAGTGAAATTGGTCACGTTCCAACCTCCCCCCACCGCCATGCACCCAAGCAGACTTTTCTTGTGTGTTAAGTTGGCCAGAGGGGCTGGGGGAATCTTTCTGCTCAGGCCTCTCTGCAAACCTCTTCCTGCTTAGAAAAGAGGTTTTGTTTGACTCCTTTTGGGGCCTCTGAGGCGCCAGGGGGAGTGATTAATAGAGAACTACCTCGAGATTTCAATAGAGCAGCAGCATGAGCTCCCAGGGCCAGCCAGGCCTTTGTTCCGCAGAAAACGGCGATAAAGCCCCATGGGCTGCCTGCTGCAATCCAGTCCTCATCCGGCCCGGTTTTATCCCTGCCAGGCCAACCTCACGACCTAAGCAGGCCTGGGAAGATCTGTCTACCCGCATACAGGGCAGCCGGAACAACAGGGGCCTCCCTCCTTGGCAGAACGCTTGGGGCTGGAGTGGGGGCCCAGCGGCCCTTGGTTTCTTTTGTGAAATTCTGCACAAGAGAGCAAATGCGAAGTGGCTAGGCCGTGATGTTTTGGCTCCCCAGGGAAGGGGGACAGGGGACTCTGAGGCTGGGGGGTGGAGAGAAGATGTGGGTTTGTGAACAGGGAGATGGCGTTTGGTTAGCTTTGGCTGAGCTTTAAACGGGCTCTGTGGGCCTTTTTTAAACTTTTTTATTTTTATTTTTTTAAAGACGGGATTTCACCATGTTGGTCAGGCTGGTCTTGAACTCCCAACCTCAGGTGATCCGCCCACTTTGGCCTCCAAAGTGCTTGGATTACAGGCGTGAGCCACCACGCCTGGCCTTCTGTGGGCCTCTTAATATCCCAGCAGAAGTGAGGGAGAGCTTTGGAAGTGAGAGGAGGGTGACAAGGTACAGCAGAGTTAAAGAGGGAGGAAAGCAGTGGTCAGCACACCCAGGCAGCAAGGTACCAGAGAGCTGAGATCACACCACTGCACTTCAGCCTGGGCGACAGAGCAAGACTCTGTCTCAAAAAAAAAAAAAAAATTAGAAAACATAGCACACATACAGAATGGTGCATCCATATGTTTAATAATTATGTATTTGTTAGCAGCTTAAACCAGCATCCATTTAACACTGCATGGTCTCCCTGGGGCAGGAGCCTGGGCACAGCTCAGCTGGGTCCTCTGCTCAGAGCCTCTCATGGCTGTAATCCAGGTTGAGTTGGGCTGCATTCTCATCCAGAGGCTTAACCGGGCAAGAATCCTCTCTCAAGCTCATTCAGCCTGCTGGCAGCGTGCATTTCCTTGTGGCCACACGACTGAGGGCCTCAGCTTCTTCCTGGCCATCTGCTGGAGGCTGCCTTCAGTTCCTGGAGACCACTCATAGTCCCTGGCCATGGGGTCCTCTCCAGGGGCTGTTCACAACATGCTGTTTGCTTCTGCAAGCCAACAGGGTCTTGTCTCCAGTGGGCCAGGACGGGATCTTCTATAATGTCTTGTGACCATGGGAGCGATGGGAATAGGAGCCCCTTGCCCTTTGCATATAACATAACCAGCATAACCATATCTTGGCAATGACATCTGCCCCACCTGCCATGTTCCACTGGTTAGAAGCCCATCACAGGCCCTGCACTCACTCAAGGGAGGGTGTGATACATGCGTGTGACTTCTGGGCGGGTGGTCACTTTTGGGTATGTCTAAGTGTAACCCATGCTAAGAAATGGAACTCTGTCTACCATTCCAGAAGCCCATCTCCACTTACAGATAAGACTAATGTTGGGTTGGAGCTGTTCATGAGAGCTGATCTGTGAAATGTTCAGTATTTTGGTGAATTGGTTGTTAAAGACAGCCATTATCAAAAATTAAATTATATTAGGCAAGGCACAGGGGTTCACACGTGTCATCCCAGCACTTTGGGAGGCTGACGCGGGTGGATCACTTGAGCTCAGGAGTTTGAGACCAGCCTGGGTGACATGGTGAAACCCCGTTTCTACAAAAATACAAAAATTATCCAGGCACAGTGGTGTCTGCCTGTACTCCCAGCTGCTAGAGAGGCTGAGGCAGGAGAATTGCTTGAACCTGAGAGGTGGAGGTTGCAATGAGCTGAGATTACGCCACTGCACTCCAGCCTGGGTAACAGAGAAAGACTGCGTCTCAAAAAAAAAAAAAAAAAAAATTAAATTACATTAAGCTTGCAGTGAAATAAATTCTACTGAAAGGGTCTCAACACTTATCACGTCCTAATTATTTTACTGTAATCTATGCTTTTGAAGTTACTTATAACTACTCCATCTGTATACTGGAAATTCTCTTCCTAACTCCAAGTTCAGATACTCTGCGTTGGTTCAGATACTCCACTTGGCAGCTTGGATCAACTATCACGGAGATATTTACACTGCAGAAATCTGAAAATGCTACAATTCAGGGTTTTGAAGGCCAAATCTGGCTCTTGTTTGTGCTAAAACTTTTTTTTTTTTTTTTTTTTTTTTTACATTATTAAAAGGTGGTTAAGACAAAACCAGAGACTGTGCGAAAGACTGAATGTGTCTGGAAAAGTGGAAAATGTTTACCATCTGACTCTGCAGAATCCATTTGCCAATCCCTAGACATAAGAAAATAATGGAGAAAATTAACAACGTGGTTAAACTTCAAATTCTGTGATGTCTGTAGCCATTACATTAAGAATAGCACAAAATGTTGAGGAAATATTCATCCAGTAACAGAAACACGTTCTCCAATATGGCGAAGAAGTTGTTGACATCATCGGGGAACAAATAAAGTTCTGATCTGTGTGGTTTTTTGCTTCATTTCTTACTCATTAACGTAAGTGAAAATATCAACACTCCTGTCAAACATTACATTTATTTTACTTTTATTTTTCTGAGACAGGGTCTCACTGTTGTCCAGGATGGAGTGCAGTGGCGTGATCATGGCTCACTGCAACCTCCAACTCCTGGGTTCAAAAGATCCTCCAGCCTCAGCCTCCCAAGTAGCTGAGACCACAGGTGCATGCTACCATGCCTGGCTAATTGTTTTACTTTTTGTAGAGACAGGATCTTGCTATGTTGCTGAGGCTGGTCTCAAATTCCTGGGTTCAAGTGATCCTCCTGCTTTGGCTTCCCATACAGTCCCAAAGTGCTGTGATTATAGGCGTGAGCCACCCTACCAGGCCAAACATTATGTTTAAAGACAACAAATTTACTGGGAAAATGGTGGGCTGGTTAACAACTCAACCTTGCAGATTACAATTCAGTTTCAAGCACAGGCTGGCTATGGACAGGGGAGTTCAACAATGCTAAAGGGAAGAGTTCTCTGAGAATCAGCTGACCATGGAATTTACAAACAAAAAGAGTAGTGTGTTTTATCGTTATTTGTAATTGATATGACACATATGCTTCATACCAGTAACATTCATAATAAATGTGTGTGTATACATGCAGTCCTTCCCCAGCTGATTGTTAAACATTTACCATTAGCCCGACCGTTAGGATATGTACTTCCTGGCTTTCCTTTATAATGTTACCACGTTTAGATTTTCCTTTTACCTCAATAGCATCACCACAGAGCCCAGAGCACTATCTGGCACATACTAGGTATTTACAGTCATGAAACAGGCCAGCCATTTACACCATATATGACAGCAGTCCTCTAAGATTATAATACTGTATCCATTTTTTTTTTCTTTTTGAGACAGAGTTTTGCTCTTGTTGCCCAGGCTGGAGTGCAATGGCGCAATCTTGGCTCACCGCAACCTCTGCCTCCCAGGTTGAAGTGATTCCCCTGCCTCAGCCTCCAAAGTAGCTGGGATTACAGGTATGCAACACCATGCCTAATGTTTTGTATTTTTAGTAGAGATGGGGTTTCTCCATGTTGGTCAGGCTGGTCTCGAACTCCTGAATTCAGGTGATCCACCTACCTTGGCCTCCCAAAGTGCTGGGATTACAGGTGTGAACGACCACGCCCCACCTATAATACTATATCTTTACCTTACCTTGTCTATGTTTAGGTATGTAAATACCGTTGTGTTACAATTGCTCATAGCATTCAGCACATTATATTAACATGCTGTTAAAGGTTGGTAGCCTAGGAGCAACAGGCTGTACCATACAGGTTTGTGTAATTACACACTATGATGTTCACACAAGGATGAAATTGCCTAACAATGCATTTCTCAAGGATCCCCTTTCTCAAGCAATGCATGGCTGTATTTAAGATGGGCTGGCAGAAGTGGCTCAGACCTGTAACCCCAGCACTTTGGGAGGCTGAGGTGGGAGGACTGCTTGAGCCCAGGAATTTGAGACCAGGCTGGGCAACACAGTGAGACTTTTGTTTCTACAAAAATAAAAAATAAACGATGTTGCTGGGCTGGGCATGGTGACTCATGCCTGTAACCGCAGCACTTTGGGAGGCTAAGGTGGGAGGACCACTTGAAGAGGAGTTTGAAACTAGCCTGAGCAATATGGCAAAACCCTGTCTCTAAAAAATATAATACAAAAATTAGCTGGGGAGGATCGCGCCTGTAATGCTAGCTACTTGGGGGACCGAGGCAGGAGAATCGCTTGAGCCCAGGAGGCTGAGGGTGCAGCAAGCCATGATTATACCACTGCACTAAAGTCTGGGCAGCACAGTGAGACCGTGTCTCAAGGAAAAAAAATGTCCCTGGAGTAGATAAATTAAGAAATACTGATTTTACACAAACAACCAGCAGTGGCAATGGAATTCTGAGCCTTTGCTATAAAATGGCAGAAAAAGGAGGAATTTTGCATGTTTTTATTTTTCCCTGCCACTTGCTTTTTAATCTTTATAAATCTTTCTCAAATCCTTTTAGAATAGGGTATACCATTTATTTGTTTTTAAGCAGCAACCATAACAACTACCACTGACTGCTTAGGAAATGCCCAATAAATTTCATGTAGAATCTCATCAACACGCCTGTAATCCCAGCACTTAGGGAAGCTGAGGTCGGAGGATGGTTTGAGCCCAGGAGTTTGAGACCAGCCTGGGCAACATAAAAAACAACAAAAAGTCTCATAAAATCTGTAAGAGTAGGTGACATAGTAAAAATCTGAAACAACATTCTTTTTAATATTGTACACATTTTCCCCCCATTCGTTTATTTATTTATACAGTCACTGACCCAGGCACGGTCGTCCTAATGGGGGGGATACCCGGCCCGCAACCCCAGGTTCGAGGACACCCAGTGTTTAGAAAACGGGCCCAGCGAATCCCACTGACCCCACGTGGACTCTTGGAGGCTCGCCCCCTCTCAAATCCGGCCTTCACCAGTCATTCGCGCACACGACGTTGGGCAGGCAACCCCACCGCCCCGGAACCTCCCGGCGCAGCCGTCGCGACGGTGCAACAGACTCCGCCGCGCCACCGGAAGACGCCTCGGGACGCATTGTACGCATGCGCAATATACAACACGGCGTCGCCAGGGGGCGTTGCAGCCCGGCTCGCGCCATGGGGGATGGGGCCGCCACGCCGGGGCAGAACCACGTGCGCACCACGTGGCGCCCCGGCAGTCCCGGTCCGCGGTAGGGCGGCCCGGCCAGCCACGCCGCGCAGCCAGCAGTCCCCAAGGGTAGGTGGGGTCGGTCTCCCCACGGGCGCCCCCGCGCCCGGTAACCTCTGACCTCCCACCCAACTCCCCTTAGGGTTACCCCTCGCCGGCCACCGCGCGGTGTGTTTATAAACAGAGCTGCCGGCGAGCCTGAAAGCCCGGATCGGCGGATTCCCACCCGGGGGAACGGAGCCTTCCGTGCGTGTGCGCCTCCGGCGCATGCGCCCTAAGGCTGCGACGCGGTTCTCCTCTTGCGCTTGCTCAGTGGCGGCGCAGGGTGGGCGGTGAGCAGGGCCCGGGGCGGGGCTGCACTCTGTGGTCAGGCGGTGTTGCGGGTCGAGGAGAGGCGGACCCGGCCAGCCCCGCCCTCCTCTTCGCCCAACAGGGTCTCACATGCTGCTTGTCCTTGCGCAGGCGGTCCACGGGCCTCTGAGTCCCGGGCCCTCGCTGCAAAGTGGGACCCCTGTGAGTGATAGTGGAGGTGCAGCGGTGACCTGGCAGGAGGGCGGCACTGGCCCCTGAGTGCCCCTTGGGAGGCTGCACCCGGCAGCTAAGAGGTCCCCTCGAAACACAACAGTACCAGGGATGAGCAGCAGAACATGCAGTACGATTTAGCCTTAAAAAGGAGTGGAGTACAGTTTATGTTTTGTATGTGTATATCTATGTATCTCTGTTTTCTAACTTTTATTTTTGAGACGGTCTTGTTCTGTTGCCTGGGTTGGAATGCAGTGATGGTGCAGTGATGCCATCATCGCTCACTGCAGACCCCACCTCCCGGGCCCAGGCGATCCACTCACCTCCACATCAACCTCCCAAATAGCTGGAACTACAGGCAGGCACCACCACACCCAGGTGTGTATATGTGTATATATATATATATATATATATATATATA
>NW_016107397.1:8207515-8212196 GCF_001604975.1 Cebus imitator
TCGCCCAGGCTGGAGTGCAGTGGTGCAATGTCGGCTCACTGCAATCTCTGCCTCATGGGTTCAAGCGATTCTCCTGCCTCAGCCTCAAGAGTAGCTGGGATTACAGGCGTGCACCACCACGCCCAGCTAACTTTTTTGTATTTTTAATAGGAACAAGGTTTCACCATGTTGGCTACGCTGATCTCGAACTCCTGTCATCAGGTGATCTGCCTGCCTCAGCCTCCCCAAGTGCTGGGATTACAGGCATGAGCCACCATGCCCGGCCATTTTTTTTTTCCTGTTTTTGGTAGAGATGGGGTCTTGCTATGTTGCCCAGGCTGGTCTTGAACATTTGGGCTCAAGTGATTTTCTCACCTTAGCCTCCCAAAATGTTGGGATTACAGGTGTGAGCCACCTCGCCTGGCCTACATGTTTTAATTTAATTTTTTAAAAAAATTTTAATTTTTATGGGTACATAGTAGGTGTATATATTTATGGGACACATGAGATATTTGTGTTATAATCATATTAGGGTAAATGGCGTTTCCATCACCCCCAGCATTCATCATTTCTGTGTGATGAACATTCCAATTGCATGCTCTTGGTTATTCTAAAATGTACAACAAATTAGTGCTGACTGTGGTCACGCTGCTGTGCTAGCAAACACTAGATCTTATTGTATCTAATGTTTTGTATGTTTTACAACTAATTTATTTTATTATTTTTTTGAGACAGAGCTTTGCCCTGTTGCCCAGGCTGGAGTGCAATGGTCTGATCTCATCTCACTGTAACCTCCGCCCCCTGGGTTCAAGCGATTCGTGTGTTTCAGCCTCCCGAGGAGCTGGATTACAGCCCACGCTAGTAATCCAGCTAAACATTTTTGTAATTTTAGTAGGGATGGGGTTTGCCATGTTGGCCAGGCTGGTCTGGATCTCCTGACCTCAAGTGATCCACCTGTCTCGGCCTCCCAAAGTGCTGGGATTATGGGGGTGAGCCATGCATTTTATCACAATTTTAAAAAGGAAGGCGATTCTGACACATGCTTCTACATAGATGAACCTTAAGGACATGGTGCTGAGTGAAATAAGCCAGACACAGAAGGGCAGACAGTGTATGATTCTGCTTATATAAAGTTCTAGAGCCATCAGATTTGTTGTCACAGAAAGAGTGGTGGTTCCCATGGGCTGGCGGCACAGGGATTGGGAGTGAGTGAGTAATGGGATGGTGTTTGAGTCTGGGAAGATGAAAGAGTTCTGGAGATGGGTGGTGGTGACCTCACAACAATGTGAATGTGCCTAATGTCCCTGAACTGCATGCTTAAACATGGTTAAGCTTAGCTGGGCGTGGTGGCCCACGTCTGTAATCCCAGCACTTTGGGAGGCAGAGGTGGGTGGATCACCTGAGGTCAGGAGTTCGAGACCAGCCTGGGCAGCATGGAATAACCCTGTCTCTACTAAAACTATAAAACTTAGCTGGGTGTAGTGGCAGGCACTTGTAATCTCAACTCCTTGGGAGGCTGAGGCAGGAGAATTGCTTGAAACCGGGAGACGAAGGTTGCAATGAGCTGAGATCTCAAAAATAAATAAATAAATAAATAAATAAGGTTAAGCTTTTAAATTCTATTTTATTTATTTATTTATTTATTTTTTGAGACGAAGTCTCGCTCTGTTACCCAGGCTGAAGTGCAGTGGTGCGATCTCCAGTCTCGGCTCACTGCAACCTCTGCCTCCCAGGTTCAAGCGATTTTCCTGCTTCAGCCTCCCAAGTAGCTAGGACGACAGGTGCATGCCACCACGCCTGGCTAGTTTTTTGTAATTTTAGTAGAGACAGGGTTTCACCATGTTAGCCAGGATGGTCTCAATCTCCTGACCTCATGATCTGCCCACTTTGGCCTCCCAAAGTGCTGGGATTTTGGGCATGAGCCTCTGTGCCTGGCCTAAGCTTTTAAATTCTATGCTAAGCCTATTTTAACACCTGCAGTGCAGATCAGATCACATCGTGTATGTCCCATGACCATATCCTTTACATAAAGGATCCAAGAGGCTCTGGCCCTGCTCCCCATTGGGTCTGGCTCCTGCCTGTGTTGTTTTGAACCTCTCTAGCCCCACCTGGCTGCCTTTCCGACCTCAAACACCCAGCCTCAGGGCTGCTCTCATGTTCTCCCTGGTGGAAATGCGTCTCCTTATCTTCTCATGAGCCTGTCCCCCTGGTGTATTTGTTGATAAACATGCATCCCTCAAGCTGGGGAATTAGCTCAAAGGGGAGAGCACTCGTTTAGCACAAACATGCATCCTTGCTTTGTAGATGCCAAGCAAAGGAGATGCAAGTGATGAGAACAGGTAAGGACTCTCCTCTCATGGACTTCATATTCCTGCAGAGGATGTAGCCAGTAAACGCAAAACCATCAGGTAGTTGGTGGTACTTGCTGTAAGGTCAGGAAAATACCGTGATCTGGATCAGGTGATCCTGAAGAACTCACTGGGAGTGACTCTTTGACCTGAGGCTTCTCTGACAAGGAGATAGCAATGGGAAGATTGGGAGGAAGCAAGAGGGACTTTCCAGGGACAGAGAACAACAGCAAGTGCAAAACGCCCTGAGGCCAGGGCTATTTTGATGGAACAGAAAGACCAGACCAGGTAGTGGGAGCATGTGAGTGACAGGGAGCTTTAAGGTAAGGAAGGGGGCAGAGGCTGGCGTGGTGGCTCATGTCTTGTAATCTCAGCACTTTGGGAGGCTGAGGTGGGAGGATTGCTTGAGCCTGGGAGTTGAGGCTGCAGTGAGCTAAGACTGTGTCACTGCACTTCAGCCTGGGTGACAGAGCAAGACCCTGTCTCAGCAAAAAAAAAAAAAAAAAAAAAAAAAAAAAGTTTGTGTATATCACATCTCACTTCTTATTTTCTTCTCTTTTCTTTTGGGGGAGTGGGGACAGTCTCACTCTGTCGCCCAGGCTGGAGTGCAGTGACGTGATCTTGGCTCACTGCAATGGCATCCTCCTGCCTCAGCCTCCCTAGTAGCTGGGACTACAGGTGAACACCACTACGCCTGGCTAATTTTTTTTTTTAAGTGGAGATGGGTTTTCACCATGTTGGCCAGGCTAGTCATGAGCTCCTGACCCAGATGATCCACCCACTTTGGCCTCCCAAAATGCTCGGATTATAGGCAATGAGCCACCGCGCTGGGCCTCACATCTCATTTCCAAAAGTTGCTAAACAGGCCCATAGCAGTGGATAACAAGGACTGTCAGAATGAAACATGAAACATGATAATTGGGTGCAAGAATGGAGGCTGGAGACTAAAGGTAAATAATAATAAAAATAAAGAGGCGACTTTATGATGCCTGTGGTCAGGGCAAGTAGAAGAGCTGTTGCTTGGTGGTGAGGATATTGCCAAGGGGATACAGCCTGCGGACAGGGTAGCCACACCCTCTGATGCCCGCACCCCTTCCCTCAGTGGCACCAATGGTTTATTTTAGAATGAAGACCCCTGGAAAATAGGCCTACACAGTGTTCATGGTGGTCTTCACCACTGGCCAGCAGGGTTGGGAGACCCGGCCAGGACTGTAGGTCCTGAAGATCCCCCAGGAAAAATTCCCTGACCCCCAGGCTGTACCTGTCCTGTTCCCCTGCCAGCAGAGCCCTGGAGCTGGCGGAATCCCAGACACCGTTTCTCCGCAGGGTACCGCAAAGATCCTGTAAGACTCGCGCAGTCCAACATATAATTACGGGAGATCAGACTCCGAGACAGTTCCACTGCAGCAGGAACGATTGCCATTACTGTCACTCGTGACACTAGTGAACAGTAAAAGAGACATATTAATTGAAGCATCTACTTTTGAAAACATAGTTTTTCCTTCCCGTCAAATTGTAGTATGTTCAGAAGTTCTAAAAAGTTCTTATTTTTGGCTCAAGTTCCTCTTATTCCTTTCTCCACTCCCCAGCTTGGAGAAAACCCATTAACTTTTTAAATATCGATATAAATATCCCTAGAATATTGTCCTTCCCTCTTCTCCTTTTTCCCTGGCTTTAGACATAAAAAGTGCAGTAAACACATACGTACAACCAAGTACTAAGAAACTCATGGATCCAGGTTTCTGTACTTTGCATAATCCTAGTTAATGATCCTGCAGTAGGAAACAGAGCTTGGTAACTCAGCATTCGAGATCACACCTGTAATCCCAGCATGGTGGGAGGCCAAGGCAGGCAGATCACTTGAGGCCAGGAATTTGAGACCAGCCTGGCCAACATGACCAAACCCTGTCTCTACCAAAAATACAAAAATTTGCTGGATGTGCTGGTGCACCACTATAATCCTAGCTACTCAGGGGGCTGAGGCGAGAGAATTGCTTGAACCCAGGAGGCAGAAGTTACAAGTGAGCAGAGATGGCGCCATTGCACGTAGCCTGGGTGACAAGCAAACTCCATCTCAAAAAAAAAAAAGTCGGGTATGGTGGCTAACACCTATAATCCTAGCACTGTGGGAGGCCGATGCGGGGGGATTGCCTGAGCTCAGGAGTTCAAGACCAGCCTGGGCAACATAGTGAAACCCTGTCTCTACTAAAATACAAAAAAAATTAGCTGGGCATGGCGGCATGCGCCTGTGGTCCCAGCTACTCGAAAGGCTGAGGGGGGAGAACTGCTTGAACCTGGGAGACGGAGGTTGCAAGTGAGCATAGATCACGCCATTGCACCCTAGCCTAGGTGAC
>NW_016107397.1:8212461-8215480 GCF_001604975.1 Cebus imitator
GCTGGGATTACAGGCACGCGCCACCATGCCCAGCTAATTTTTTGTATTTTTGGTAGAGACGGGGTTTCACCATGTTGTCCAGGATGGTCTCGATCTCTTGACCTCGTGATCCACCCGCCTCGGCCTCCCAAAGTGCTGGCATTACAGGCTTGAGCCACCGCGGCCGGCCTTATTTATTTATTTATTGAGGCAAAGTCTCATTCTATTGCCCAAGCTGGAGTGCAGTGGTGCTATCTCAGCTCACTGTAACCTCTGCCTCCCAGGTTCAAGTGATTCTCCTCCCTCAGCCTCCTGAGTAGATGGGACTACAGGCATGCCACCATGCCCAGTTTTTTGTATTTTTAATAGATACGGGGTTTCACTGTGTTGGCCAGGCTGGTCTCGAACTCCTGACCTCGAGATCGGCCCACCTCAATCTCCCAAAGTGCTGGAATTACAGGCGTGAGCCACTGTACCCAGCCTTATTTTATTTTTGAGACTGAATCTTGCTCTGTTGCCTGGGCTGGAGTGCAATGGCATGATCTCAGCTCACTGCAACCTCCATCTCCCAGGTTCAAGTGATTCTCCCGCCTCAGCCTCCCAAGTAGCTGGGATTACAGGTGCCCTCCATCATGCCTGGTTAATTTTTGTATTTTTGTGGAGACGGGGTTTCACCATGTTGGCCAGGCTGGTCTTGAACTCCTGACCCACCCTCCTCAGGCTCCCAAAGTGCTTCGATTACAGGCATGAGCCACCATGCCCGGCTGTCACCTATTTTAGAAAACAAAAGCATGGGCTGGGCGCGGTGGCTCAAGCCTGTAATCCCAGCACTTTGAGAGGCTGAGGCGGGCGGATCATGAGGTCAAGAGATCAAGACCATCATGGCCAACATGGTGAAACCCCGTCTCTACTAAAAATACAAAAATTAGCTGGGCGTGTTGGTGTGAGCCTGTAGTCCCAGCTACTTGGGAGGCGGAGGCAGGAGAATTGCTTGAACCTGGGAGGTGGAGGTTGCAGTGAGCCAAGATTGTGCCACTGCACCCCAGCCTGGCGCCTGGCAACAGAGTGAGACTCTGTCTCAAAAAAAAAACAAAAACAAAACAAATAAAAAAACCAAAAGCATGACCACAGGTAGTTTCAGAAATGCTGGAATAAAGACTGATCTAAAACTTTTTGTGCATGACATGACCTATGCCTAGAAACCCAACAATCGACTGGAAAACCCCCATGAACAATAAGAAAATTCAGTAAGATGAGTGACATAGTGAATATTTAAAAAAAAATAGAATTGCCATATACAAATAACAGCTCTCTAGAAAAAGTCCCTTTTATGATAGATGCTAAAATGAAAATACTCAATAATAAACCAAGAAATGTGTAAAATCTTTTTAGCATAATTTTCTCCCTTTGATATCTGGAAGATGCAAGAAATCCTCTTGAGGAAATGGAAGTGCTTTAGCTGGTTAAGGAGACTCCTGACTCATAGGCCAGGGGTGGCGGCTCACACTTGTAATCCCAGCACTTTGGGAGGCCAAGGTGGGTGGAGCACTTGACATTGGGAGTTCGAGACCAGCCTGGCCAACATGGAGAAACCCCGTTTGTACTAAAAATACAAAAATTAGCCAGGTGTGGTGACACTTGCCTGTAATTCTAGCTGCTGGGGAGACTGAGGCAGGAGAATGGCTTAAACCCAGGAGATGGAGGTTGCAGTGAGTGGACATCATGCCATTACACTCCAGCCTGGGTGACAGAGCAAGACTGTGTCACCAAAAAAAAAAAAAAAAAGGTCCTGACTCACTTTGCAATGGGATAGGAGATTGTCCTGGAAAGCCAAGGTGTGGTCTCTGCAACTCATGGCTTCTTGGAGAGCCTCGAGCCTCGATGGCTGATTCTGGATTCATAAAATGAAGGTGAAGTCCAGAGTATCTGAGATTGGGCAGAAGCTCGCAGCTAGCTTTGAAGTCCCCGACTCGGGGTTTAGAATCTGCCTGGGAAGGAAACAAGGGGACATGACTGTCCTGTCTTCCATGAGCATTTATGAGAACGATGGGACACACGCGTGTCTGCCCGAGCTCGGACATCCCTGTAGGATGCTGGGGACACTGGTAACTGTCGTTCCTGGGTAGAGGAGGTGGGTGGGGACAGAGGTGGGAGGGAGACAGAAATGTCGCTGGTTGGTTTTGTTCCTTTTATTTTTTGAGACACGGCCTTGCTCTGTAGCCCAGCCTGGAGTGCAGGGGTGCAATCATAGCTCACTGCAGCCTCCAGCTCCTGGGTTCAAGCTATCCTTTTGCCTCAGTCTCCTGAAGGTATGTGCCATCATGCCCAGCTAATTTTTTTTTTTTTTTTTGAGACGGAGTTTCACTCTTGTTACCCAGGCTGGAGTGCAGTGGCGTGATCTCAGCTCACTGCAACTTCCGTCTCCCGGCTTCAAGCAATTCTCCTGCCTCAGCCTCCCCAGTAGCCGGGACTATGGGCGTGTGCCACCACGCCCAGCTAATTTTTTTTGTATTTTTAGCAGAGACAGGGTTTCACCATGTTGAGCAGGATGGTCCTGATCTCTTGACCTTGTGATCCACCTGCCTCAGCCTCCCAAAGTGCTGGGATTATAGGTGTGAGCCACCACGCCCAGCCATGCCCAGCTGATTTTTAAATTAAATTAATTTTTTATTTTTAGTTTTTAAGAATTTTCTTTTTTCCAAAATCTTATTTACACTGAAGAACCAGATTTTTAAATTTTTTGTAGAGATGGGGGTCTCTCATCTCCAGGCTGGTCTCAAACTCTTGGCCTCAAGTGATCCTCCTGCTTTGGCCTTCCAAAGTGCTGGGATACAGGCATGGGATTATCCCCACACCTGGCCTCAAAGTTTCACGTGTCTATGAATCACCAGGGCTCTGACCCAGAGGCCTGAGACGGTATTTTTTTTTTTTTTTGAGACGGAGTTTCGCTCTTGTTACCCAGGCTGGAGTGCAATGGTGCGATCTTGGCTCACCGCAACCTCCGCCTCAAGTTAACAGGGGACTTCTCAGCAGAAACCTT
>NW_016107397.1:8216776-8230581 GCF_001604975.1 Cebus imitator
CTACTCAGGAGGCTGAGGCAGGAGAATCACTTGAACCCAGGAGGCGTAGGTTGCAGTGAGCTGAGATCACACTACTGCACTCTACCCTGGGGGACAGAATGAGTGAGACTCCATCTTAAAAAAAAAAAAAAATCTTCCAGGTGCTGCTGCTGCTGGGCCTTGCACCATGTTTTGCCTCTCATGGATTGACCGTGGCTCAGACCTGCACCATCAGCTGCTTCTGGAATTTGCTAGAAATGCTGGCTTTCAGGCCCCACCCCAGGCGACTGCCTTGGAATCTGTATTGTGCAAGATGCCCTGAGCTGGCAAGGGACATTGCCACGGGGTGTGAGAGCTGGGCCAGGGCACTCCCTGTCATGGCTGGCGCTGTGTTCTCACCAGCTAATAGTGTAGGAGATGTGCTTTTAACAACTGGCTTTCCCCGTTTTCTCACTGCTGCATAGCAAAGGGAGACGAATGATGAGCAAATGTTCCCCAATGAGCTCCGACCTTCCCGGATCAAAAGCCCTGGTCATGCGGGTGATGTTGCATTTTTTCCTGCTGGGTTGGCTGCCACTTTGATCACCTTGGAGAGGGCTCCTGTGCCCTGGAGATGGCAGTGCAGGACGGAAATTGAACAGAAAACCCGCAGCGGCTTCTCCCTGGCTTCATGCCATCAGTCCTGCTGTAATCGTCTGAGCTGGCCTGTTGTTCTCTGGGGCTCCTGCTTCGAGCTGTAGCTCTTCGAATACGTCCAAGGCACCAGCCCCAGCTGCGCTGTCCTGAGCAGCTCTCAACAGCACAACGCAGGACGTGGTTGGGAGGCTGGCATGTATCAGCTAGAGTGGGAGAATATTCCTTTAATTATCCCACCCACATTTATTGATCACCTACTGTGTGACAGGCAGCCTGCTGAATGCTAGACACAAGGGTTCCATGCAAAGAAAACTAGAAAACAAACAGCGATTAAGCATCACCCTGATGTATTACACGTGAACTATGAAATGCTGCATGGGTGAGCTGAGAACAGACCTAAGAAGGGCTTTGACCTTGTCTGGAGGCGAGATCCTAGCGGACAGCAGCAAGGAGTGGGCAGGAAGCGTGCTTAGTGGCTTTAAAGTGACAACACACCTATGCATGTTTGCACAAAGCACAGAGTTCTTGGGCTGGGTGCGGTGGCTCATGCCTGTCATTCTAACACTTCGGGAGATTGAGGCGGGAGGATTGCTTGAGGCTGGGAGTTTGGGACCAGGCTGGTAACATGGCAAGACCCGGTCTTTAGCAAAAATACAAAAATTAGCTGGGTGCGGTGGTGGGCACCTGTAGGCCCAGCTACTTCGGATGCTGAAGCAGGAGGATGGAGTGAGCCCACAGGAAGTGGAGGCGGCAGTGAGCCGTGATTGCACCACTGCACTCCAGCCTGAGTAACAGAGTGAGACTCTGTCTAAAAAAAAGGGGGAGGGGTTTTTGATAGTTTCCCCTTCTCCCTGGTAATAGACTAGGCTTAGGCAGTCAAAGCTGGAATTTATAGGCCAGGTATGGTGGCTCATGCCTGTAATCCTAGCACTTTGGGAGGCCGAGGTGGGTGGATCACCTATGGTCAGGAGTTTGAGACCAGCCTGGACAACATGGTGAAACCCTGTCTCTACTAAAAATACAAAAGTTAGCCAGGCATGGTGGTGCATGCCTGTAATCCCAGCTACTCAGGAGGCTGAGGCAGGAGAATTGCTTGAACCTAGGAGGTGGAGGTTGCAGTGAGCCGAGACTGTGCCATTGCACTCCAGCCTGGGCAACAGAGTGAGACTCCATCTCAAAAAAAAATTGTTGAGGTTTGTTCTGTGACACAGGTCAGGATATGGCCTATTTTGGTGGGTTCTGTATTTGTGTCACCATGTGACCTGGTGGGGGCTTCCTCTCCTCTCTGTGCCCGACTGAGCTCCCCAAAACCGTGATGGGGGATGAATCACCTGAGTCGGGGTGAGTATTGAAATAAATAAATGCCTGCAAAAGACTCAGCATAGCACATAGTGAATCTTCAACAAATGTTGGGTGTGATGACGATCAGCTTCATGAACAGATCACAGAGGGCCTTGAATGGCCCATATTTCAAAACCTATGCCCAGGTGGGGGTGGAAGACCTGGGTCCTCAGAGCTTCATCTACTGTTGGCGGTGGTAGAAGCATGATCATGGGTATGAACCTGGTTGCCCCTGGCCTGGGAGGAGGGTTGAGGGGAAGGAACAGGCTGGCTGGGAGGGGAGCCCTGTGAAGGGGCCCCTGGCAGCAGCAGCAGCTTGCTGATGTACCAGTGAAAATTGGCACGGAATTGTGCAAGACAGATGCCCATTCAAAGCCAGCAGATGTGAGCACCCTGACCTGGTGTCGTGGAAGTGGATCACCATTTATCAGATTCCAGGGATGAATTTTTTTCTCACCACAGAATGGCATCTTCTCACCCTCCTTTCCCCTGAGGTCTCTCCCTCACATTGTAATTATATATTCTTTGGCTAATTTTCTTGTTTCTTTATTTTTTGAGACGGATTCTCATTCTGTTGCTAGGCTGGAGTGCAGTGGTGTGATCTTGGCTCACTACAGCTTCCGACTCCCTGGTTCAAGCGAGTCTCCTGCCTCAGCCTCAGGAGTAGCTGGGATTGCAGGCGACTGCCACCGTGTCCGGCTATTATTATTAATTTTTTGCATTTTTAGTAGAGACAGGGTTTCACTATGTTGGCCAGGATGGTCTCGATCTCCTGACCTCGTTATCCGCCCACTTTGGCCTCCCAAAGTGCTGGGATTACAGGCGTGAGCCCCTGTGCTCGGGTCTTTGGCTTATTTACCCATTAAAAAAAATTATAGACTTGGCACAGTGGCTCACAGCTGTAATCCCAGCACTCTTGGAGGCAGAGGCGGGCAGATCTCCTGAGGTCGGGAGTTCAAGACCAGCCTGACCAACATGGACAAACCTCATCTCTACTAAAAATACAAAATTAGCCAGATGTGGTGGCAGGTGCCTGTAATCCCAGTTACTTGGGAGGCTGAGGCAGGAGAATTGCTTGAACCCGGGCAACAAGAGCAAAACTCCATCTCAAAAAAAAAATTGTGTATATATAATAGAGACAGGGTCTCAGTACACTGCCCAGGCTGGTCTCCAACTCTTGGGCTCAAGTGATCCTCCTGCCTTAGTCTCCCAAAGTGCTGGGATTATAGGTGTAAGCCACTGCACCCAGCCTATTTGCCTATTTATTTTATTTTATTTTATTTTTGAGACAAGGTTTTGCTCTGTCACCCAGGTTGGAGTGTAGTGACACAATCTCAGCTCACTGCAACCTCTGCCTCCCAGGTTCAAGTGATTCTCCTGACTCAGCTTCCCAAGTAGCTGAGATTACAGGCGTGTGCCACCACACCCGGCTAATTTTTAAAATTTTTAGTAGAGAGTTTCACCATGTTGCTCAGGCTGGTCTTAAACTTGTGGTCTCAAGTAATCTGCCTGCCTCGGCCTCCCAAGTGCTAGGATTACAGGTGTGAGCCACTGCGCCCGGCCCTATTTGCCCATTGTAAATATCTATTTATCATCCATCTCTGCCCTGGATAGTAAACGCTGCCGAGAAGGCAGGGGTTGTGTCTCTTGTATACCCACACCCTGCAGGGTACTTGGCATCTGATAGATGCTCAGTAGTGATTTGGCTTTGTGGTGGTCAATCCAAACACTCAATGTACACAGCATGTCCTTTTTTAAGCCCCACAAACTCCAAGAAGTAGGTAGAATTTACCCCTTTTACAGATGAAGAATGAGGCTGAAGGAGAGGTGGAGTCGCTTGTCTTAATGTACACGCCTGGACAGCGTGGTTGGGGATGGGAACTCCGGTGTCACTGGCTGCAAAGACCCTGTGTCTCCCATAAAACCAAACTGCCTTCAGCCTAAGAGGATGGGCTCTGGGGTAGACATACTGGCTTTGCAAAGATGGCAGACTTTTGGGTGACAGTGTCCAAAGGACGCTTGCAGACTGGAAGGATCTTGGATTTGGGAAGGACAGTGAAGGACACCACTAAGTTCCTTCATCCAGGGCTGGGCATTTCTTCATCTTCATGGGAGGTGGTTGATCGTCTGGGACCTGCAGAAATGCACGCAGTGGCTGCAGTTTCCCATCACAAAAGACAAACCAGCTCTTTTTCCCAAGAGGTTTCATTAAGTTCTCCATCCTCAGCCAACATCTGTTTCCCTGGTCAAGAAAATGATAAACAGGACAGAGCCAAAATGTGAAGTGTGAGGTCTCAAGACCTTTCTCTGGATTAATACAGCTCATTAATCAAAACTGCATGTGCAGTGTGTCATTCTTCTACATCTGAAGAATGCCACACTCACTCCACCACCCTCCAGCCCATATTGGTCTAACTCACCCGTGGGATTGTCATGAGAACTTTGCCAAATGTCTGGCTGAAATCCCAACATGCAATCTCTTTAGTCTTCCCTTCTCCAGAAGGAAAATGAGCTTCCTTTCCTTCGAATGTTCCTGGTGGGCCCTGGCTGTCTCCTAAGGACCACCCTTCTGTGCCTTGTTCCCCTAGGATTTGCAAGAGTTTAGAATTTTTGGCTTGCCATAAGACGTAGAGTTCTGAGGCTTCCAGAGTCTGCCCTTCTCTGCTTTTTTTTTTTTTTTTTTGTAAAGTGGTTCATCTGTTCATCTCTCCTCTGCTTGCACCTTTCTATTCCTTGGGGCTTTCTGAGGATGCAGACCACATCTGTCACTCCCTGTCCTGTTTGTGGCAGTGGCTCTGGAGCCTGACAAAGCAGAAATGCTCAGGAGCTATTTGGATGAGAACTGAATGAACTTGAATTCTGCAGCCGTGTCCACAAGTTCTGCCATGTCTGCTATCATCTTGATTTCTCTTAACCTAACCTGTCTCCTCCTTTAATTATTCTTAAAAAAAATATTCTTTTTATTTCCTTTTTTAAAGATGGGGTCTTACTATATTGCCCAGGCTGGAGTGCAGTGGCTATTCACAGGTGCAATCCCACTACTGATCAGCATGGGAGTTTTGATCTGCTCCGTTTCTGACCTGGGCTGGTTCACCCCTCCTTAGGCAACCTAGTGGTTCCCTGATCCCCGGGAGGTCACCATATTGATGCCGAACTTAGTTCGGACACCTGATTGGCATAGTGCACTGCAGCCCAGAACTCCTGGCTCAAGTGATCCTCCAGCCTCAGCCTCCCTAGTAGCTGGGACTACAGGCATGCACCACCATGCCCGGCAAAAAAAAAAATATATATTCTTTTTGTTAACTATAAAAGTAACATGTTCCTATCAAGAATCCTAAAAATAATCAAACAAAAATAATCCATAATTTCATTGTTCAAAGGTAATGATGACCAGTGAGCAGTCTTCCTGAATTTTAATTAATTAGTTAATTGATTAATTTTTTAAGATGGTGCCTCACTATGTTACACAGGCTGGTTTTGGACTCCCAGGCTCAAGCGATCCTCCAACCTAATCCTCCTAAGTAGCTGTGGTGACAAGTGCATGCCACCACACCTGGCTTCTTCCTGAGTTTTGGACTCAAGATTTTCAACACCCTGGGCTGGGCCTGGTGGCTCATGCCTGTACCCCCAGCCCTTTGGGAGGCCGAAGTGGGAGGATCGCTTGAGGCCAGGTGTTTGAGACCAGTCTGGGCAACCTAGTGAGATCCTGTCTGTACAAAAAATAAACACAATTATCAGGTGTGGTGGTGTGTCCCTGTGGTCCCAGCGACTCGAGAGGCTGAGATGGGAGGATCTCTTGAGCCTGCCGGGTAGAGGTTGCAGTGAGCCAAGATGGCGCCACTGCACTCTAGCCTGGGCAAATGAGCAAGACCCTGTCTTAAAAAAAGAAGAAAAATTCCAGCAACCTGCAGAACATTTCTACTAGAGTATCTCTGAAACATCTCAAGCTGTATCTGAACTGACCCCAGTCAACCTCACCCTCCTCTCCCTGCATACCACTTCTGAGTTTCCTGGATTGAGTGATAGCATCGCCGTTCACCAAATCACCCAAGACAGAAATCCTGCATTACCTTCCATTCGACCCCCACCATCCAATTATTC
Source organism: Cebus imitator (assembly GCF_001604975.1). Taxonomy (NCBI): domain Eukaryota; kingdom Metazoa; phylum Chordata; class Mammalia; order Primates; family Cebidae; genus Cebus; species Cebus imitator. The sequence goes on from NW_016107397.1 coordinate 8,222,834, forward strand.
CTCAGGACCTGCCCAGTCCAGCTCCCTGAAATGTGGTTTCCTATCATTACCCTCACTTACCGGTCCTCTGAGGCAGGCCCTTATCGCTCATCTGCCTTATTGCGACAACATTCTTACTGGTCTCCTAACCTTTAATCTCTCCTGCTGGGACCATCTAATCTCTACATTGTCGCTGAGATAAGATCATGTTTATCCTTCTGCTCAAAGACCTTCAACAGTACTGTCACGGAAAAATTCAGCATGACACTCAACGCTCTACATCATTTGTTCTAAACCTGTGTTCTCTATGCTCATCTCCTACTCAAATGCTGCCTCCTGCAGGAAGCCTACTCTAATTCTGATGAACTGACAACCCCGTCTCTGTTCTCCCATGGTGCTTGGGTAGGTTATCTTGAACCGTTCTTACCAATCCTTTTTTGGTTTGTGGCGTGTATATCTTGCTCCCTCTCTAGACGGGGGTCTTGTTGATGTCAGGGACTGTTTCACTTCTCTTTGTGTGACCTGAGAAAACCACATAATTGTCCAGGTTGATTTTAGTATAGAATCTATTTGGACATGGAAACTCTCTCTCTCTCTCTTTTTTTTTTTTTTGAGACGGAGTTTCGCTCTTGTTACCCAGGCTGGAGTGCAATGGCGCGATCTCAGCTCACCGCAACCTCCGTCTCCTGGGTTCAGGCAATTCTCCTGCCTCAGCCTCCTGAGTAGCTGGGATTACAGGCACGCGCCACCATGCCCAGCTAATTTTTTGTATTTTTAGTAGAGACGGGGTTTCACCATGTTGACCAGGATGGTCTCGATCTCTTGACCTCGTGATCCACCCGCCTCGGCCTCCCAAAGTGCTGGGATTACAGGCTTGAGCCACCGCGTCCGGCCCTCTCTCTCTTTTTTTTAAGAGATGTGGGCCGGTCACAGTGGCTCACCTCCTGTAATGCCAGCACTTTGGGAGGCTGAGGTGGCCAGATCACCTGAGGTCAGGAGTTTGAGACCAGCTCAGCCAACATGGAGCAATCTGGTCTCTACTAAAAATACGAAAATCAGCCAGGCGTGGTGGGGCATGCCTATGATCACAGCTACTTGGGAGGCTGAGGAAGGAGAATTGCTTGAACCTGGGAGGTGGAGGCTGTAATGAGCTGAGATGGCACCACTGCACACCAGTCTGGGTGACAGAGCAAGACTCTATCTCAATCAATCAATCAATCACCCTGGCTAAAGTGCAGTGGTGCGATCATAGCTCACTGCAGCCTTGACCTCCTGGGCTCAAATGATCCTTGCATCTCAGCCTCTGGGAGTAGCTGGGACTACAGGTGCACACCACCATGCCTGGCTGATTTAAAATTTTTGGTAGAGACAGGGTTTAGATATCTTACCCAGGATGGTCTCAAACTCCTGTCCTCAAGTTAGCCTCCCACCTTGGCCTCCCAAAGTGTTAGGATTGCAGGTATGAGCCACTGTGTCCAGCCTCAAACTCTTTTAAAGCACAAATATGCTTGCCTATCTGGAGCTTCAGTTTTCTTTTTAAAAAGAAGTTTAAGGCCAGTCGCTGTGGCTCAACCTGTAATCTTGGTGCTTTGGGAGGCCGAGGTGGGCAGATCACGAGGTCAGGAGTTTGAGACCAGGCTGGCCAGCATGGTGAAACCCTGTCTCTATTAAAAATACAAAAAATTACCTGGGTGTGGTGGCAGGTGTCTGTAATCCCAGCAATTTAGGAGTCTGAGATAGGAGAATTGCTTGAACCCGGGAGGCGGAGGTTGTACTGAGCTATAGCACTCCAGCCTGGGCAGCAGAGTGAGACTCTGTCTTTAAAAAAAAAAGTTTAAAATTAATTAGAATGGATGTTATTTTTTCTTTGTTTCCCAGTTCTCCATTCCCCTTGGTTTCTTCTTGAGGAAGTGTCCATCCCTTTCCTGCTGGATATTGTCCAGCGGCGTAGGGTTGAGGTTTGTAAGCAGGGCTCCCCTCCAGAAGCCAAATGGTGTCATGTGAGCCAAGGTAGACCCAATCAGTTGCTCTTCCTCGAGAAACTGAATCAGTGGCAAAAAAAACACAAAGATTCTAAAAGTCAGTGGGGTTTCTCCTGCCTTCCTTCCCCAGTCCCTCTTGTAGGGTCCTTGTCTTAGGATGTGTCAAAATTAGGGCTTTCTCCCTAGAGCAGTCCATTCTAACACTACAAAGACATACCCAATACTGGGTAATTTATTAGGTTGGTGCAAAAGTGTATTTTTTGCCATTGTAAGTGGCAATTTACTTATAATGGCAAAAACCACAATTCTGTTTGCACCAACCTAATATAAAGGAAAGAGCTTTAATGGAGTCACAGTTCTGCATGGCTGGGGAGGCCTCAGGAAATTTACAATCATGGCGGAAGGGGAAGAGGAAGCAAGGACCTTCTTCACATGGCGGCAGGAGGGAGAGGAGTGAAAGCGCAGGGAAAACCGCCATTTATAAAGCCATTGAATCTCATGAGAACTCACTCATAGTCACAAGAACAGCACAGGGAACCACCCCCATGATCCAGGAGCCTCCTACTAGGTCCCTCTCTTCCTCAGCACCTGGAGATCACAATCCAAGAGGAGATTTGGGTGGGACGCAGAGCCAAACCGTATCACTCCCCTTGTGGGGTCAGAGCACACTTAAATTTTTGAAAATTACAATGAGAGGGAAATCCTAGGACTTCAAAGGGCTTTCCTATCCTTTTATTCCCTCACAAACACTGCAGGAGTCCCCCCTTATCTGTGGGGATTATGCGCCAGGAACCCCAGTGGATGCCTGAAACCTCAGATAGCACCAAACCCTAATACACTATGTTTTATCCTATGTGTACATTCCAATGATAAAGCTTCATTTCTAAACTCGGCATAGTAAGAGATTAACAACAACTAAAAATAAAATAGAACAATTATAACAATGCACTGTAATGAAAGCTAAGTGAATGTGAATGTGGTCTCTCTTTGAATATCTTTTTTTTTGAGATGGAGTCTCACTTTATCTCCCAGGCTGGAGTGCATTGGCGTGCCCTCAGCTCACTGCAACCTCTGCCTCCTGGGTTCAAGTGATTCTTGTGCCTCAGCCTCCCAAGCAGCCGGGATTACTGTGTATGCCATCATGCCCAACTGATTTTTGTATTTTTAGTGGAGACAGGATTTCTCCATGTTGGCCAGGCCGATCTTGAACTCCTGGCAATCCACCTACCTCAGCCTCCCAAAGTGCTGGGATTACAGGCGTGAGCCAACGTGCTCAACCTGCTCAATATCGTATTATACTGTACTAACCCTTCTCGTGATCTGTCGATCTGAAAACCGAGATGGCTACTGAGTGACAACAGGTGGGTAACATGCACAGGGTGGGTTCCCTGGACAAAGGTATCTGTGTCCCAAGTGGGATGGGGCAGGGTGTTATAAGACTTAATTATGCTGCTCAGAACAGGATGCCATTTAAAACTTATGACTGGTTGTTTGTGGAATTTTCCATGTCATATTTTTGGGTCATAGCTGACCATGGCTAACTGAAATTGGAGAAAGCAAAACCCTGGACAAGGGGGAACAACAGTATATTAAGCTGTATGCAGATATTCCCTGCAGTGCTTCTGGTTGCCTGCTGAGATGGGCCCTGTTGCTTGTCTAGCCTGGCAAGTCTTATCTGATGTGGGCATAAGAGGTCGCCCACCATCTCCAGATGAGCATGGTGGAGAAAGCCTTCCTGACTGGAGAGATGGTGGAAACATCTATTCGTAACTCTAGTTTTATTTGCGACATTGAGTGGGTACGATTCTCTCTGGAAATATCATAACAATAAACAGGCAAAATTGGCCGGGCGTGGTGGCTCACGCCTGTAATCCCAGCACTTTGGGAGGCCGAGGCAGGCAGATCACCTGAGGTTGGGAGTTTCAGACTGGCCTGATCAACATGGTGAAACCCCATCTTTACTAAAAATACAAACTTAGCTGGGTGTGGTGGTGCACGCCTGTAATCCCAGCTACTTCGGAGGTTGAGGCAGGAGAATCGCTTGAACCTGGGAGGTAGAGGTTGCAGTGAGCGGAGATCGCACCACTGCACTCCAGCCTGGGCAACAAGAGTGAAACACTGTCTCAAAACAAAACAACAACAACAAAAAAGAACAAAAAAGTTACCCTGGCGTGGTGGCAGGCTTTTGTGATTCAGCTACTCGGGAGGCTGAGGCATGAGAATGGCTTGAACCCCGGAGGCAGAGGTTGCAGTGAGCTGAGATGGTGCCACTGCACTACATCCTGGGTGACAGTGAGACTCTCTAAAAGTAACTAACTAAATAAATAAAATAAACAAGCAAAATCTCCAAAGAGGGGCTTTTATTTATTTTTAGTTATTTCTAAAATCTAAAAATGTAGTGATAGGGTCTTGCTATGTTTCACAGACTGGTCTCAATCTCCTGGGCTCAAGCCATCCTCAAGCCTGGCCTCCCAAAGTGCTCAGATTAACAGGCATGAGTCACTGTGCCTGGGCCAGAGAGGGACTTTTAGAAGGAAAATGTACAGACCTGTACGGTCTCTTTTCTTGTCCCAACCCGACACTTGGCTTCCAGGAAAGGGTGTGGCTTCCTCCTGCCTGCCAGTGACTCTTTATATTCCCAGCTGCTCCTGCAAGGAGGGGACTTGCCTTGTGACAATGATGGGGCCACCGGTACCTTCCTGGATATGGTTCTGGCTTCTTCACCCTCGGGATGCCTTTGTTCTTGTTCCTGTTTCAGCCTGGTTCTCCAGATTCTCACTGGTCTTTTGAGACCTGGTTGGGGACTGAGGGATGAGTTTCCAAATAGCAGAAAAAGAGTGGCTTAAATATCAGAAGTGGGCAGCTCAGCCCAGGTCTGGTCTCTGGCTCTGTGGAGTCACCGTGTCCCAGGCTCTCCTTTTCTGTCCCCTCCATCCTCCTGCATTCTCCGGGCATCCATCCTTAGCATCACCTCATGGGTCTCAACTGCTGCTGTAGCACCAGCCATCACATCCACATTCCACAGCGGGTGGATCACCTGAGGTCAGGAGTTCGAGACCAGCTTGGCCAACATGGTTAAACCTTGTTTCTACTAAAAATACAAAAATTAGTCAGACATGGTGACAGGTGCCTGTACCCCAGCTACTTGGGAGGCTGAGACAGGAGAATTGCTTGAACCTTGGAGGTGGAGGTTGCAGTGAGCTGAGATCTCGCCACTGCACTCCAGCCTGGTCAAGGAAGAGTGAAACTCCACCCCCGCCCTCCAAAAAAAGAGCAGTCAGCCACTTAAAAAAAATCTTTCCCAGAGTTCCAACCCAGTGACTTCCACTTGTGTCTTATTTTTCATCACTGGCATTGCCCGCCCAGAGTGCCATGATCACACCACTGCACTAAGCCTGGGTAATGGAGTGAGATCCTGTTTCTAAAACAACAACAACACACACACTCTTTATTTTGAAATAATTCTTTTTATAGGAAATTGAAGAAAAAAAGTGCAGAGAAGTCCCATGGACTTGTCATTCTGTTTCCCTCAGTGGTAACATTTTGCATATCTGTAATATAATATCAAAACCAGGAAATGGACATTGGTACAATCCACAGCCCTAATAGCAGTGATATACATACATTGGGGTGTGTGTGTGTGTGTGTGTGTGTGTGTGTGTGTCTATGTGTGGGTTCAGACAGGGTATTCTTCTGTTGCCCAGGCTGGAGTTCAGTGGTGAGATTGTAGCTCACTGCAGCCTCAATCGCCTGGGCTCAAGTGATCCTCCCGCCTCATCCTCCTGAGGAGCTGAGACTCCAGGCATGCACCACCATGCCTGGTGATTTTCTAATTTTTTTGTAGAGATAGAGTCTCACTATGTTGCTCAGGCTGGTCTTGAACTCCTGGCCTCCCACCTTTGCCTCTCAGTATGCTGGATTATGGGCATGAACCACCATGCCTGACTGTGTGTGTGTTTGTGTGTATGAAGTAATTTTATCACCTATGCAGATTTGTGTGACAGCCACCACAATCAAGATACAGAACGGTTCCATCACTATCCCTTACAGTCCCACCCACTCACCCCAGTTCCTAATCCCTGGCAACCACTAATCTGTTCTTCATCTCTGTAAGGTTATCATTTACATTTAAAGAATGTTTTATAAATGGATTCCTATAGTATGTGACCTTTTGAGATTAGCTTTTTTTCCTCACTCAGCATAACTCTCTTGAGATCCATCAAAGTTATTATATATATCTATGGTTTGTTCCCTTTTATTAATTAGAAGTGTTTGGGTTCCCCAACACTTTCATTGGGGGATGTTACACTTTCATTGAAGGGCAAGGGGTTTATATCAGATCAGTCTCCCATTGCTATGGAGAAATACTCTAGACTGGGTAATTTATAAAGGAAAGAGGTTTAGTTGACTCACAGTTCCACATGGCTGGGGAGGCCTCAGGAAACTTATAATCTTGGCTGACGGCAAAGGAGAAGCAGATGCCTTCTTCACAGGGTGGCAGGCCGGAGTGAGAGCAAGCAGGGGAAATGCCAGATGCTTATAAGACCATCAGATCTCGTGAGACTCACTCACTATCAGGAGAACAGCCTGGGGGAAACCTCCCCATCATCCAATTACCTCCACCTGGTCCTGCCCTTGACACATGGGGATTACGGGGCCCATGGGGATTGCAATTCAGGGTTGTTTCCAGTTTTTGGTTATTATAAATTAAGCAGCTCTGAACAATTGTGTATAGGTTTTTGTGTGACCATAACTTTCCATTTTCTCTCATTTAAATGCCCGGGAGTGCAATTGCTAGGTTGTATGATACGTACACGTTTAGTTTTTGAAGAAACAGCCAAACTATTTTCAGACCAGCTGTACCAGTTTACTTTCTCACCAGCACCATATGAGTGTTCTAGTTTCTCTACATCCTCACCAGCATTTTGTGTTGTTACTATTTTTATTTTTTACATTTAGCTGTTCTGAAAGTGTCTTGTGATATCTCTCTGTGGTTTTAATTGACCTCTCTCCAGTGGCTAATGATATTTAATATCTTTTCATGTGCTTATTTTCCATCTGTGTGTCTTTTTCAGTGAAATGTTTCTTCATTTCTTTTGCCCATTTTCTAATTAGATTGTTTTTTTATTGTTGGTTTTTGAAGAGCTCCTTTTTAAAAAAATATACTGTAAATACAAGTCCATTGGGGCGTATGTGGTTTGCAAACATTTTCTCCCAGTCTGTGGCTTGGCTTTTCATCCTCTTAAACAGGGTCTCTCTCTCTGTTTTTTTTTTTTTGAAATTCAAGATGCAATTTACATACCACAAATTCACCCTTTTAAAGTGTACCATTCAGTAGTTTTTAGTATATTTACAAAATTGTGCTGTCACTGCTGTTTAATTCCAGAACATCTTTTATTATCCTAAAAATAACTCCACGCCCATAAGCAATCACTCCCCATTCTTCCCTTCCCTCCGGCCCCTACAATCTACTTTTCGTCTCTATGGATTTGCCTGTTCAGGCTATTTCATATAAGTGAAATTGTACAATATGTGGCCTTTTGTGTCTCACATCTTTCATTTAGCATAAAGTTTTAGCTTGATCTGTGCTGTAGCATGTACCAGAATTTCATTCCCTTCCTTCCCTCCTTCCTTTCTTCCTTCCCTTCTTTCTTCCTTCCTCTTCTTTCCTTCCTTCCTTCCTTTCTTTCCTTCCTTCTTTCTTTCTTTTCTTTTGTTCCTTCCTTCTTTCCATCCTTCTCTCTTTCTTTCTCTTTCTCCTTCCTTCCTTCCTTCCTTCCTTCCTTC
>NW_016107397.1:8231626-8258652 GCF_001604975.1 Cebus imitator
TGCCCAGGCTAGAGTGCGGTGGCATGATCTTGGCTCACTGCAACCTCCACCTCCCAAGTTCAAGTGATTCTCCTGCCTCAGCCTCCCAAGTAGCTGGGATTACAGGTACCCGCCACCACGCCCGGATAGTTTTTGTATTTTTAGTAGAGACAGGGTTTCACCATGTGGCCAGGATGGTCTCGATCTCCTGACCTTATGATCCACCCACTTCGGCCTCCCAAAGTGCTGGGATTGCAGTTGGGAGCCACTGCGCCCGGTGACTCCCTTTTATGACTGAACAACATTCATTTGTATAGGATACCACCGTTTATTTGTTTAGCCATTGTTAGAAGTTGACCTGGGTCTCCCACAAAAGCAAACTTTGCAGTCCTGGCCCCCCAGAACCTCTGACTTTGACCTCATTTCCACATGGAGTTGTTGCAGATGTGAACTGGTTAAGATGTGGTCACTCTAGAGGGGGGTGAGCCTTTAATCCATCATGACTGATGTCCATACAAGAGGCACGGAGAAAAGAGACAAGGGGCTATGTGACAAGAGAGGCAGAGGTTGGCGTGATGCAGCCAGGTGCCATGGCCGGAAGGTCCTCTCCTACAGGTTCAGGGTGGGCAGGGCCCTGCCACACCTGAACCTTGATTTTAAATGAGCTAATCTGAGTTCCTGGGGTCTTCCCCCAGTTTGAGGCAGAAGATAACTTTTTGTCTCCTGGAATCAAGTCAGTTATTCAGTATAGGCGTCTAGCCTCCAGAACTGTGAAGCCATGCATCTCTAATTTTTTTTTTTTTTTTTTGAGAGAGTCTCATTCTGTTTTCTAGGCTGGAGTGCAGTGGTGCAATCATAGCTCACTGCAGCCTCTACCTTCTGGGCTCAAGCCATCCTCCATCTCAGCCACCAGAGTAGTTGTGACCACAGGTGTGTGCCACCATGCCCAGCTAATTACAATTTTTTTTTTCCTGTACAGACAGGGCCTTGTTATGTTGCCTCGGCTGGTCTCGAACTCCTAGTCTCAAGTGATGTTGAAAATAGACTCTGGAAATAGATGCTCGGTGCCGCAAAGAAAAAGTAGCATTGAGATGAAGGATCTTTCAGCAATGCAATTTTTACTTCCTGGGCTACAGGAAGGGTACCCTCACCAGCCCTCTTGCCACGAGAGTACAACAAACAAAGGAATACACACACGTTTATCCCTTATGTATTTGGGGTCATCCTTACTGCTGTGTCTGATATCCATTGTCTGGAGCCAGACCTCACAATCTAAACTAAAACCCGATTGGCTAATACCTTGATAGTTTTCTAAACAGGTAAAAGCAATGGAGAGCTGGGACATGCTTTTTCTAAACAGGTAAAAGCAATGGAGAGCTGGGACATGCTTTTTCTAAACAGGTAAAAGCAATGGAGAACTGGGACAGCACAGATATCTTGGTTAAAGTACAAGGACATAGAATGTACTACGTGCCTGTAAGCATGGTATGTCTAACAGCTACATAGGATAGGGCTTAACAAAGTTATTAGCTCACTTATTCTTTAACAAGAAAGAAAACCTTAAAAAGAAACTTCTACTTCCAACAGGTGATCCTCCTGGTGGAGCCCTCAACAAAGCGCTGGGGTTACAGGTGAGCCACCATGCTCAACTCCCTTTAGTAATAATATTATTGCTTTCATTATTTTTGAGACAGTCTCACTCTGTCACTCACGCTGAAGTGCAGTGGCCTGATTTTGGCTCACTGCAACCTCCACCTCCTGGGTGAAAGCGATTCTCCTACCTCAGCCTCCCAAGTAGCTGGGGCTACAAGCGTGTGCCACCATGCCCAGCTAATTTTTGTATTTTCAGTAGACATAGGGTCTCACCATACTGGTCAGGCTGATCTTAAACTTCTGACCTCAAGTGAACCTGCCTAGGCCTCCCAAAGTGCGCTGGCATTACAGGTGTGAGCCCTGCACCTGGCCTAACATTATTGAACAATTCTCACTTTAGTCCTGAGAGGTTGGTGTTCTTGTGTCCATTGCACAGATGGGGACATTTGGAGGGCACAGAGGGCCAGTGGCCTATCCCAGACCTTGAGTGGCAGAGCTCTCGGGGCTTTTTTTTTTGAGACAGAGTCTCACTGTCACCCAGGCTGGAGGGCAGTGGCGCGATCTCGGCTCACTGCAATTACTCCTCCCAGGTTCAAGCGATTCTCCTGCCTCAGCCTCTGGAGTAGCTGGGACTACAGGCACCCACCACCACAACCGGCTAATTTTTTTTATTTTTATTTTTACTAGAGACAGGGTTTCACCATGTTGACTGGGCTGGTCTCGAACTCCTGACCTCAGGTGATTCGCCAGTATTGGCTCCCAAAGTGCTGGGATTACAGGTGTGAGCCACGGTGCCCGGCCGCTCCCAGGTTTTTGAGCTCCCAGAGTTCCCACTTGCCGTACTGAATAGCAGACTTGATTCCAGGGGGGGAAAGTTATCTTCCACCTCAAACTGGGGGAAGACCACTGGAACTCAGATTAACTTATTTAAAATCAAGGTTCAGGCCGGGTGTGGTGGCTCATGCCTTGTAATTCCAGCAATTGGGGAGGCCAATGCCAGTGAATCACCTGAGGTCAGAAGTTTGAGACATCCTGGCCAACATAGTGAAACCTCGTCTCTACTAAAATACAAAAATTAGCCTAGTGTGGCAGTGTGCGCCTGTAATTCCAGCTACTTGGGAGGCTGAGACAGGAGGATACTTGAATCGCTTGAACACGGGAGGTGGAGATTGCAGTGAGATGAGATCATGCTGCTGCACTCCAGCCTGGGCAACAGAGTGAGACTCTGTCTCAAAACAACAATAAAATGAAATGAAATGAAATGAAATAAAATCAAGGTTTGGTAACACATGGGTCAAGAAGATTTTTCTGGTTGGGCGTGGTGGCTCATGTCTATAATTCCAGAACTTCAGGAGGCCAAGACAGGTGAATAACTTGAGTCCAGGAGTTCAAGACCAGCCTGGGCAAGATGGTGAAACCTGGTCTCTACAAAAAAAAAAAAAAAAAAATTAGCCAGGCGCGGTGGTACATGCCTGTGGTCCCACGCTACTGGGGCTGGGGGGCTGAGGTGGGAGGATCGCTTGAGCTTGGGAGGTCGAGGCTGCAGTGAGCTATGATTGCACCACAGCACTCCAGCCTGGGCCACAGAGCAAGACCGTGTCTCAATAAATAAATAAATAAATAAACAAAAATAAAATAAAAATAATTAAAAAAAGGCTGTTCTGGGAACAGGCTTGTCGCCTGGTGGGTGCCGTCCTAATGCTGGCCATCCTGGACAGTGCGTCTCGAGTTCCAAGCCACGGATTTGGGCATGAGCCCTGGAGTGTAGCTCATGTCTGTCTGTGAACTGAACTGAAATAAAACATTGCAACCCGAGTCATAGCAAATCCTGGAAATGATGACGGCTGCTTGCAAACGTGTTGCAAGCCACTTGCTTGTGTTTGCAGAAACCTGATACACAGGTGGGTGTGTGGGAGGTGGGAGGTGGGAGGTGGGAGGTGGGAGGCCCGGGCCATTTGGGTTTCTTGTTTCTGAATCTGAGAAAGGCTAGAATCCATTTTCCCCTCGGTTTTAGGTTGGGTTCCACAGAAGCACGCCCTGTGGCGAGGAACTGTGTGCAAGTCATGTGGGAAGGCTGTGGTCTGGGGAAGTCTGGAAGGGAGCAGGAGGAGGGGTACCTAGGAGCCGAGCCAGGGCAAGGTCCTCTGGCAAAATCCCCCTGGGGTGGCTTTGGCCCGATCTGCAGGAAGGCTCTGTAGTGTAAGTTCTGCCCCAGGGTCTGTCCAGACTCGGGCAAAGGGAGCTGGGCTTTCACATTCTGGAGTCCACCCGCCATTGGCTAAGAGCTGACTCTGGGAGGCGGGGAGGGGGGGAGGACAGGAACCCCAGGCACCTCTCAGTTTCTGCATGCATAGGCAGAGCAGCTCCACTGGAGCCAGGAGTGAGAGACAAAGCACCCGGGAGCAAGGGGAGGAGAAAAAGAGTCGTGAGGTCTGCAGGGAACACAGTCTGCATAGCCATTCTCACCAGCACTTGTGGACAGCGAGTTTGCGGTAACCTCATGGCCTCTCCTGCCTGCTGTTCGGGACTCCTTGAGGTCTCCATTTCTTAACTGGGGGGCTGGGGGGCGCTGCTCTTCTTGCTGGAATCATAAATCAACATTGTCAGGTGCCAACATGGTGATAAATTGTTGGATGATACGCTGATAACGCATAGCGTTTTCATTTCCTTGGAAAACCAGGGCCAAAGACACTTTCGAATTGCAAATGCCAGCCACGTTACAGGGGCAGCCGCAAGGAAGGATTTCTGGTCGGCAGTTACGGGGAAGTTGGCCTCAGAACACAGGCAATCAAAGGAAGTTGGTTTCCTCTGCAGGAATGCAAAGTCGTCAATTCCAGGCAGTCCTGGAAGGAAACTTACACATAGAGGTGGTGATCGATGAATGCAGTGGTTTTCTCTTTCTTCTTTCTCCCTTTCTGCCTGACACACACATATGTGCTTGTCTTTTGAGATGTTTGCTGGAGTCTAGCATGCAGACAGCAAAACGTGCAAAGAAGGAGTGTGAAAGGATGAAACCGAACTCACTCATGTGCCTACCACTCAGATCAAGAAGCAGAACCTTCCCAGCCCCTTAGAACAGTGGTCCCTAACCTTTTTGGAACCAGGGACCAGTTTCGTGGAAGACAATTTCTCCATGGCCCAGGTCAGGGGTGATGGTTTCAGGATGATTCGAGCATGTTACATTTATTGTGCACTTCTATTATTATTACATTGTAATATAGAATGAAATAATTCTACAACTTTCATCTTATAGCATCAGTGGGAGCCCTGAGCCTGTATTTCTGCAACTAGACAGTCCTATCTGGGGGTGATGGGAGACAGTGACAGCTCATCAGACATTAGATTCTCATAAGGACTGAGCAACCTAGATCCCTTGCATGCGCAGTTCACAGTAGGGTTTGTGCGGCTGATCTGATGGGAGGCGGAGCTCAGGCAGTAACGGGAGTGATGTGGAGAGGCTGCAAATACAGATGAAGCTTCACTCTCTTGCCCAGTGCTCACTTCCTGCTGAACTTCAGGCGTTGGTACCAGGGGTTGCCTTGGCAGATTCCCTTGTCTCTCTCTCTCTCTTTTTTTTTTTTTTTTTTTTTTTTTTTTTTTTTTTTATTAGAAAAGCACAGAGTTTTATTATTCTCAATGCCAATGGCGGCGGTCTTTGTAGGACCTGGGAGTGAGTTCTATCAATGGATAGGTGGCCCCTGCCTGCTGGCAGTGAGCGGGTGCTGCAGGACCACGATGGCCCAGTTCCCACACAGGAACATCTTGGCGATGTAGCAGTCTTTATCGACTGGCTTGGACTTCTTCTTGCCCCTGCCGCTCTTGGGTACCTCAGTTCGCATCTCCTTCTCGTTCTCTAGTACCATGTTGCAGTGCCTATCAGAGACCTTCACAGGGTCCAGGAGTTTCTTATTGCTGTGGCAGTTGAGAAGCCCTTGGGTATTGTTCTTGATTGACTGCGTGAGCGCAGAGAGTGGGCCCATGTTAAATTCCTCCCCTTCACGCTTCTGCAGCTCCTCTGGGGTCACCTCACTCTTGGGCTTGTTGAGGAGGCTCGTGATGGTTACTATAGTCTTGGTTCNTTTTTTGTATTTTTAAGTAGAGATGGGGTTTTGCCATGTTGGCCAGGCTGGCCTCGAACTCCTGACCTCAGGTGATCTGCCTGCCTCAGTCTCTCAAAGTGTTGGGATTACAAGTGTGAGCCACCACACCCAGCCCCTTGTGTCTCTTTTCAGCCACTACGCATTTACCTCTAAGGGAAACCACTATCCCAACATCAAACAACAGAGATTAGCTTTGCCTGCTGTTTACGCTTTATAGAAACAAAATCACATGGGATGTTCTCTTCGCTGACTTAAGGTGACTTTTATGAGATTTGTCCTCATATACTATGATGCATAGTAGCAGTTGGCACATTTGCACAGTGGAATCTGTTTCCCATGTGAATATAGCACAAATTACCCTTTCCGTTATTGATGGACAGTGGAGCTCATTGCAGTGTGGGCCGTTATGGACAGTGTGCCTATGAACGTTCTGGAACACGTTTTGGATGCACCCAGTATGGACGCTGTTGGATATACACTGAGCGGAATCGCTGGGTCATGGGTATTTGTATGTTCAGCTTGCTTAGGGGCTGCCAAACAACTTCCAAATGGAGGTGTACCCATTTAACTTCTACCAGCAACGTAGGGACCCCAGTTCTTCTCCAACCTCACCAACGCTTGGTGTTTGGAACTTCCATTTTACAACTCAATCAGAAATAGTAGGATCATTAATTTCAATATTCTCCACCCTCGGGGCTGCTGCTAGGTTTAAATTTTTTTTTTTTTTGGCTGAGTGCAGTGGCTCATGCCTGTAATCCCAGTACTTTGGGAGGCTGAGGAAGGCGGATCATGAGGTCAGGAGTTCGAGACCAGCCTGGCCAATATGGTGAAACTCCATCTTTACTAAAAATACAAAAATTAGCCAGGTGTGGTGGTGCACGCCTGTAGTCTCAGTCACTTGGGATGCTGAGGCAGAAGAATTGCTTGAACCTGGGAGGTGGAGGTTGCAGTGAGCTGAGATTGTGCCACTGCCCTCCAGCCTGGGCAAAAGAGTGAGACTGTCTTAAAAAAAGAAGAACATTAAACAAAAACTTTTTTTTGAGAGAAAGTGTTGCTCTGTTGTTCAGGCTGGAGTGCAGTGGCATGGTCATAGCTCACTGCAGCCTCCACCTCTTGAGCTCAAGTGATTCTGCTGCCTCAGCCTCTTGAGTAGCTGGGATCACAGGTATGCACTACCATGGCTGGCTAATTTTTAAAATTTTTTTAGAGACAGTCTCACTATATTGCCCAGGCCAGTCTTGAACTCTTGAGCTCAAGTGATCTTCCTGTCTTGGCCTCCCAAAGTGTTGGGATTACAGGTGTGAGCCACCACACCTGACCTGCTGCTAGCTCTTATAACACCTTTGTGTGGATTACAGGACAACCTTCTGTAATAGGTTGGAAATTACAGACTTTCCAACCAATGAAAATTTCTGTGATTTCGTTGGAGTATGACATGTGACTGCCCTCTGCTGGAGAATTGTAGAAATTCTTCGTACAAATCTTAGATGCCTGTGTTAGAAATGGCATCCTCTTCGGTGTGGTGCCCTTGGGCAGTAGACACCCTAGACAACCATGCAACGTGACCCCAGCCATTCTCCACTCTTGTCAACACATACGGGAGGTAACGGTGAGGACTGCAGCAGAGCAAGCCCAGTTCACAGAATGGTGGTCCAGGGTTGAATCAGGTCTGCAGTATGTTTTATTTGACCCACAGTATTAACAAAAAAAATTGGGCCAATATTTTAAAACTGGTGGAGGGCGGTTGCCTAAAAATATAGAAAAATCAGAAAAACCAGAGGCAGAGCTAAAGAAATTGGGCTGTCTTCCTTAAATTATATATATACATATTTTTAATGTATATTTTATATTTTTAATGTTTTGAGACAGGGTCTTGCTCTGTCAGGCTGGAGTGCTCACTGGAGCCTTGACCTTCTGGGCTTAAGTGATTCTCCTGCCTCAGCCTTGCGAGTAGCTGGGACCACAGGTCCACACCACCACGTGGACTCAGCTAGTAATTCTCCTCCTCCTCCTCCTCCTCCTCCTTCTTCTTCTTTTCTTCTTCTCCTTCCCTTCCTCCTCCTCCTCCTCCTCCTCCTTCTTGTTTTGGCTTCAAAATGCCACTTTCATTCTTTTTTTTTTTGAGACAGAGTCTCACTCTGTTGCCTAGGCTGGAGTGCAGTGGTGCAACCTCTGCTCACTGCAACCTCTGCCTCCTGGGTTCAAGCGATTCTTCTGCCTCAGCCTCCTGAGTAGCTGGGATTACAGGCGCAAGCCACCACACTCGGTGGTGGTGTATTTTTTGTATTTTTAGTAGAGACAGGGTTTCACCATGTTACCCAGGAAAGTCTCGATTTTCTCAACTTGTGACCCTCCTGCCTTGGCCTCCCAAAGTGATGGGATTGCAGATGTGAGCCACTGTGCCCTGCCCTTCTTCTTCTTTTTTTTTTTTTTTTGAGATGGCATCTCACTCTGTTACCCAGGCTGGAGTGCAGTGATGCAATCTGGGCTCACTGCAACCTCCATGTCCCGGGTTCAAGTGATTCTCATGTCTCAGCCTCCCAAGTAGCTGGGATTACAGAAGTACACCACCATGTCCAGCTAATTTTTTAATTTTTAGTAGAGATGAGATTTCAGCATGTTGCTCAGGCTGGTCTCAAACTCCTGGCCTCAAGTGATCCTCCCACCTCAGCCTCCCAAAGTGCTGCAATTACAGGCGTGAACCACTGCACCTGGCTGACTGGCTAATAACAAAATTATTTATGGTAGAGATGGGGTCTCATTTTGTTGCCAGGCTGGTTTCAAACACCTGATCTCAAGTGATCCTCCTGGCTTAGCTTCCCAAAGTGCTGGGATTAGAGGCGTGAGCCACTGTGTCCCACCCCCATATTAAAACACAGACCCTGATCTGCATATGTGCCCCCTGTTAGCCTCAGTCTTCACCACTCCCTATTGTCTCCCATCCCCAACACCTCTGTCAAGAACAGTAGCAAAAGTACATGAGGACAGTGCAGCACCAGACCCTCCCCCCACGCTCCGCCCCCTGCTTCCCCACTGCAATGTCTTAACCTGTCAGTGGTACTGGCCTTGCTGTATCGGCATGAATGTTCTGAACACCAGTCTTGACACTGATCAGGGACAAAAACAAAAACAAATCCAAAACACCTCCAAAAAACAAAACAAAAGCAAAACAAACCAACGAAAAACAACTCAAAATGATCATTCAATTGCAAAATAAAGTAGCTGCTGCCTGTTTTGTACTGGAGTGAAACATTCGCCTGATGAGAGTCTGTGGAAGTGTAACAGTGGAACAGCAGAAGAACAGACGTATCACTCTGTTTTTATTTAAGGGACTTTTACTCATCCTTGCATGTAGGCTAGGATTATTTCATTTCTGCATTTTTAAATTTCTATTTGTTATTATTTGTTTTTGAGACAGAGCCTCGCTCTGTGGCCCAGGCTGGAGTGCAGTGGCACCATCATGGCTCACTGCAGCCTCCATCTCTTTGGCTCAAACCATCCTTCTGCCTTAGCCTCCTGAGTAGCTGGGACTATAATTATGTGCTGGCATGTCTGGCTAATTTTTGTAGTTTTTGGAGAGACAGAGTCTCATTCTGTGGCCCAGGCTGGTCTCCAACTCCTGGCCTCAAGCAATCCTCCCTCCTCAGCCTCTCAAAGTACTGGGGTTATAGGTGTGAGCCACCACGCTTGGCCATTTATCATTATTGTGAAACGAGAATGATCAGGCTGGGCATGGTGGCTCATGCCTGTACTCCCAACACTTTGGGAGGCTGAGGCAGGAGGATCACCTGAGCTTGGGAGCTCGAGACCAGCCTGTCCAACATAACAAAACCCTGTCTCTACTAAAAATACAAAAATTAGCTGGGTGTGGTGATGTGTGGTTGTAGTCCCAGCTACTCGGGAGGCTGAGGCAGGAGAATCGCTAGAACCCAGGAGGTGGAGGTTGCAGCGAACTGAGATCAAGCCACTGCACTCCAGCCTGGGTGACAGAATGAGACTCTATCTCAAAAAAAAAAAAAAAAGAGAGAATGATTCTATTAATAATAATCCCAGTGTATATTTGTGCAGCTCCTATATTGTGAGTGCTATATCATCTAATTTAATCTTCACAATGATTATCTGCCCTAATGTTGATACTATTATTAGTTATAGAATAATTTTTTTTTTTTTTTAAGATGGAGTTTTCAATCTTGTTGCCCATACTGGAGTACAATGCTTGGCTCACCACAACCTCCACCTCCCAGGTTCAAGTGATTTGCCTGCCTCAGCTTCCTGAGTAGCTGGGATTACAGGCGTGTGTCACCACACCTGGCTAATTTTTTTTGTATTTTTAGTAGAGACAGAATTTCTCCATGTTGGTAAGGCTGGTCTCAAACTCAAATCACCTCAGGTGATCTGCCTGCCTTCGCCTCCCAAAGTGCTGGGATTACAGGCGTGGGCCATAGCACCCCACTTTTATAGATGTATTTTTACGATAAGCAAATGGAAGCCTACAAAGGTTGCACAGTTGGACCAAGATCATGCTAACTGCAGGACTCTCTTGGATCTTTCTGCTCTTCTGCCCAGATATCATCTGGTTTAGAAGCAGAGCCCCTTAATGGTAGCACCGGGTACAATCTAGATTGGACACCTGTGATTTGTAATATCCCAGGTGTCAGTGTCATACTGCTAAACGCGTAACATCTTTCTTGGAAATGTGGGTCTTTTTGGTCTTTGATGTTACATGCTTTCAGACCCTAAATGCTGAAAACCACTGAACTCCTACTCCATCATCTTCCAGGGGTCTCCAGAGTGACCTGATGTTTCCACAGGGCCATACAGTGGCCCATCTGTGGCGGGTTGGAAGTCTGTGTCCTCACTCGTGGATTTTCTCCACCCACCATTGGGTCTCAGAGTTCCCAGATCTGGGAGGTGTCAGATCTCATTGCTGTTAGAAAAGCTGAACCAGTTTCCATGTCGCCTAGCTGAATGCGGCTGCCCCCTCTCCTGGAGAGACCTTTTTCAGATTGGCAGGTGTCAGCAGCCTTGATTCATGCCTGAGGTTTCGAAGTCATCCTCTTGCTTGCAGGGAGCGCGGTTCAGCTTTGATTCAGCCACCGCACAGAGGCCATGGCTCCTGCACCCTCGCTGGAATGAGTTCAGTCTTGCCGTCGCTGAGAGGGCTTAACCAGGCTATTGTGGGGTAAGTAGCCCTGCACTATGCCCGCACAGGGGTATGGTGAGGATTCTATGTGAACTGCACATGAAAGTGTTTAGAGAAAGAGAAAATGCTGGGCACATACAGAGCATGATGATTACAGTAGAGGAGAAGCAAAAGGAGGAGGCGGCGGATGGGAGGGCTTTTGATTTCTTCCTCTGGAGTTGGTCCAGGGTGGAAGCCTCCCTGCTTCTCACGCCGCCATGGCCTTGCAGGGGGCTCCCGGCCCACGTGCATGCTAGATCAGGGAGTGGCTCCATTTCCTGACATTTCAGTTTCGCACTTTTATTTGCACTGGGTCTTTCCCTTGAAGACATCTGCCCGCTAGATTAAATAAAGCTTTCCTTAGGCCATGAAAAGGTGATTATTTGCATTATATGGGAGTAACCATCCGTGGAAATGAGAAATTTCCCTCTTCAGAGGAAAATAAATGGAGGCTGCCTGGAGTCTGTCAATGCCACGACTCACAGGGAGGGCGACGCCTTTGGAAGGAAGGGGGTTTATGACGTGCAGGTGTGGCTATGGGCGTGAAATCTTTCCAGAGGGAGGAAGTCAAGACAGGTTGGATGTGTTCTTTCTTCTATTTCCTCATTAAAGAATCATTTACGGAATACACACCTTGTCCTGTGCCCCAGGACTCTAGAGTCCAGCGTGTAGGCAGAAATGGATACCCACATGGCTGATGAAGTCCTGTGGGGGCACAGGTGTGGGAAAAATCAATGCTTCTGGGGAGCTGGGTGTCAGGGAATGTTCTGGAGATGAGGTAACATTTGCACTGGGTCTTTTTTTTTTTTTTTTTTTTGAGACTGAGTCTCACTCTGTTGCCAGGCTGGAGTATAGTGGCACAATCTCAGCTCACTGCAGCCTCTGCCTCCCTGGCAATTCTCCTATCTCAGCCTCCTGAGCAGCTGGGATTACAGGTACACGCCACCATGCCCAGTTAATTTTTATATTTTTAGTAGGGACGGAGTTTCACCATGTTGGCCAGGCTGGTCTCTAACACTTGACCTCATGATCTGCCCGCCTCGGCCTCCCAGAATGCTGGGATTACAGGCATGAGCCAGCACGCCTGGCCTGCACTGCGTCTGAAAGGGTTCGTATGAATTTTCCACTTAGACAAGGAAGGAACAGGCGTTTATGGCAATGGAACAGTACATGTAAAGGCTCAGAGGCTGGAAACCATAGGGGGTTTTGGGGTATGAGGGGTGGCCTAGAGCGGGTGGAGCACCAGGCACTTGGGGAACAGGAGCTTCATTAAAAGGGGGCTGTCTCCAGGAGAGGAAAAATACTATTAAAGGGGGACTCTCTCTTGTCCTTTCAGAAGGAGGGTAGCTCTCCTGATTGGCAGGCTGAGCTAAAATTCACTGCTAGCATGTGTGTCTTTCTCCATGGGACCTGTTTTCCCATTGCCAGAGGCATCCCCACATGCTCAGTCACAGCACACATGCTTGCCCTGTGTCCTGCAGTCCCATGAGCCTCTCCATGGCCAGCGGGGAGGCATGGGACACCCACACACATACACAGCAGACGAGCTCCTAAGATGTGGACTTAAAGGAGCTTGGATCCCTGCATGACCGAGTGGAGCAGAGCACTCCCACCTTGGCCTGTTCCATGAGTGAGAAGTACATTTTTGTTTTATTTAAAATGTTAGAGACAGGATCCCACTCTGCTGCCGAGGCTGGAATACAGTGGTGTGATCGTGGCTCACTGTAGCCTTAACCTCCTGGGCTTAAGCAATTCCCCTCCTTCCGCCTCCTGGGTAGCTGGGGCTACTGACACATGCCACCGTTATTCACCAACTCCAGAGGAAGAAATAATAATTTTTTTAATAATAAATTTTTATTATTTTTTTGTAGAGATGGGATCTTGCTATAGTGCCCACGCTGGTCTTGAGCTCCTGGCTTCAAGTGATCCTCCTACCTTGGCCCCCCAAAGTGCTGAGATGACAGGTATGAAAAACCACACCTGGCATTTAAGCTGTTGAGTGTTTCAGGCTTGTTTGTTACAGCGGCTTGCCTTACTGATGCATCAGGTAAGAAAGGGAAGGTAGGTGGAGAGAAGCAGAACTGGCAGATGAGGACAGGCTCTCTTTGAAACACATGCAGTGTGGCTGAGAATGCACAGACACAACCCTGATACAATGTATGGCGCACCAAAGCAGGACACCATAGCTGAGGCACAAGTTGGAACCCAGAGGGGAGCAGGTGTTTTCGGGAAGATTCATAACTGCAAACAACACAGGCCACCCTGGATCGAAAGGAGTTTAGGTAGCTTACAGATGTGCTGGGTGGGTAGGGGTTGGGACAGAGATCAGAATTGGAGGCTATGGGCTGGGCACAGTGGTTCAAGCCTGTAACCTCGGCACTTTGGGACACTGAGGCAGGAGGATTGCTTCAGCCCAGGAGTTCAAGACCAGCCTGGGCAATATAGTGAGACCCCATTTCTACAAAAACTTTTCAGAAATGAGCTGAGCACGGTAGTGTGTGCCTGTAGTCCCAGCTACTTGGGAACTTGAGGTGGGAGGATGACTTCAGCCAGTGTCACACCCATATGACCCCACAGGCCACCCCTGGAGACACTCCTCCAACCATTTTCTCCCCACAGCCCCCCACGTGGGGGATGCCCCACCAGGGCTCTGTCATGGCTGCCTCTCAATTCCATGTTGCTTTCCATAGGGTGGTGGCCTTTCTTCCTCAGGGTGCTCTCGTTTGGGTGGGGGCCATGTGGAGATACATCTGATGGGCGGCGCCTGTGTCAAATACCGGCTCTCAAGCGTGTCTGGGAGGCTGAGTCCTGGTTTCCAAGGGGAGAAATCCTTGCAGCCATGGGAAGGTCTTTTGAAGGCCCTGCACGGCCATGTCCAGGACAAATGATCATGACTTGAGGGTTTATTCCTCCTAGGGCACAGGGCAGGCTGGGGAGAGTGAGGAGGTTTCCAGGGAAGCTGTGGCATTTGACCTGGGGCTTGAGAAATGAGTAGAGTTTTGGACAACAGAGAAGAGGGGCAAGGTGGGGGGCGTCTCAGGAAGGGAGGCTGCCTGCAGGGTTGGTGCAAAGGGTGGTGGGTGTGTGCGGGTGTGTGAGAGTGATGTGTGCTTGTGCGTGTGTGTGACTCTGTGTATGTACGTGTATTTGTATATGCTTATGTGTGTGGTATGTGTGTACCTGTGTGAGTGGTGTATGCGTGTATGTGTGTGGTGTGTGCATGTGTTATGTGTTTTATGTGTGTGCGTGTGTGCAGTATGCATGCATGTATGCACACACAGGGATGTGATGTGTGCATGTGTATGTATGTACATGTGTGGTATGTGCACACGTGCATGTGTGCACGTGTGTGCTTAGATGTGTGAATGTATGTAGGTGCACACATGCATGTGTTGTATATATGCATATGTGTGTGTGATGTATATGTGTATTGTGTATGTGTGTGCTTATCTGTCGTAGTATGTCAGCACATGTGTGCTGTCTATATGTGTACTTGTGTGTGCTGGGCATATACATGTGTGTGTGGTGTGTGCACATGCATCTGTGTGTGTTGTGCAGTGTGTGAAGGGAGACAAGGCTGGCTGGTAGTTGGGACCCGATCAAGGGAAACAACTTTGAATTTCAAACATGGCATCTGATCTTTGCAGGTGTGGGGAGCTCTGGAGTTTTAGGGCAGGCAGTAGACACTGTGGCTGGGGCTGCTAGAAGGTGACTGTAGTGGCCGGGCGCAGTGGCTCACGCCTGTAATCCCGGCACTGTGGGAGGCCAAGGCGGGTGGATCACGAGGTCAAGAGATTGAGACCAGCCTGGCCAACATGGTGAAACTCCATCTCTACTAAAAATACAAAAATTAGCTGGGTGTGATGGTGCGTGCCTATAGTCCCAGCTATTTGGGAGGCTGAGGCAGAAGAATCACTTGAACCCAGGAGGCGGAGGTTGCAGTGAGCTGAGATCGTGCCACTGCACTCCAGCCAGGTGACAGAGTGAGACTTCATCTCAAAAAAAAAAAAAAAAAAGTGACTGTAGCACAGTGGACGCTGTGCTGCGCATGCCAGGAGGTGGGCCAGGAGACTCATCAGGGAGGAAGTGCTGTGTTGACGGGGGAGGCCCAAAGATGTGGGACTTGGGAGGCGGAGCGGGGGTCCAGGCCTCGCCTGCCTCGTGGGGAAGGCTTTGCAGGGAATACTGGGGCCACACAGGTGCAGGAAGCTGGGTCAGCGTGGGACAGGGGAGTGCCATGGCTCAGCTGTGCTTCCTATTAGGATCTTGTCTGGGGTATTCTGTGGAGAGCCTAGTGCCTGAGGCCAAATAAGGCAAGGTGGAGAAGCAAGGGTTGGGTCAGGACTAGAATCTCAGGCCAGACAACCAGTAGGAAATGAGGACAAGGGACCAGAGAGCGGATATGACAGTCACTGTGTCTTTCCCAGGGAGTTTGAATGGATCAGACCAGGAGGGAGGGCACGTTGGCAGTGTGCATCAAAACGTCTGCAACTCTAAGCTTTAGGTGTGGAAAATAAAAAAGAAAGAAAGAAAGATACACCATGAATAACAAATTCCAGCACTGCTTCTAATCCACAGGTTTGGTGTTTTTCAAAGAAAGTTACAGTCAGTGACTTACTGCCCTAAGACTTGAAGATGGATGATTTGGGTTTGCACATGCTGACACACACTGTATTCTCACTCTTATTTGCAGAAAAGACATGATTTCTTTTTCTGGGAGTGCCTTGCATCTCCAGATAAAATCCTGTGTGTGTCAAAGGGATCTTAGAGACTGTATAATTTTATCTGCATGCTGAATATTCTAGAAGCTGAAGGGCAGCAAGTTGTATTGTGGATTGCAGTGAAGAGGTACACATCCTCAGTGGTCCCCCACGTTACTGGCTAAATTGTTTTTTTTCTCCAATTTTCTTCAACTTGTGAACTTCCATACATTTAATTTTGCATCTAAAGCATTTGCAAACAATATATCTACATTTATAAAAGTGAAACTGTTATAAACCACATAAGCATGTACAGCGCAATACATATACATTCTATCATGTGCTTTTTTTTTTTTGGAGACGGAGTCTCACTCACTCTGTTGCCTAGGCTAGAGTGCAGTGGCACAATCTCTGCTTACTGCAACCTCCGCCTCCCAGGTTCAAGCAGTTATCCTGCCTCAGCCTTCTGAGTAGCTGAAATTACGGGTACCTGCCACCACACTCGGCTAATTTTTGTATTTTTAGTAGAGATGGGGTTTTGCCATTTTGGCCAGGCTGGTCTCGAACTCCTGACCTCAAGTGATCTGCCCAACTTGGCCTCCCAAAGTGCTGGGACTACAGGCGTGCTCCACCATGCCCGGCTAATTTTTGTATTTTTAGTAGAGATGGGGTTTCACCATGTTGATCAGGCTGGTCTCGAACTCCTGACCTCAGGTGATCCACTGGTCTTGGTCTCCCAAAGTGTTGGGATTACAACCGTCAGCCACCCGGTCCTGCACTGCAGTTTTGTTATAGGGACATGTTTTGTTTCTGGTAGTTTTATTTGCATTAATTTAAAGGATACGGTGCAGTTTTGTTACAAGGATAGGTTTTGTTTTGTTTTGTTACATAGATGGATGGCGTGGTCTGGGCTTTTAGTGAAACCATCACTTGAATAGTATACATTGTACCCATGAAGTAATTTCTTCTCCCCTTCTCCCCCCGCCCCCGCCCTTCAGAGTCTCCATTGTCTATTACTCCACACTCTATGCCCATGTGTACACATGATTTAGCTTCCACTTATGAATAAGAACATGCGCTATCTGATTTTGTTTCTGAGTTGTTTCTTTAAAAAAAATTTTAGATTCTGGGGGATTTATGTGTGAGGATACTGCATGATGGTGACGACTGGGTTTCTGTTGATCTTGTCACCCAGTGAACACAGTACCCAGTAGAGAATTTTTCAGTCCTTGTGCCCTTCCCTTCATCCCAGCGTGAGTCCCCCGTGTTTATTGTTTCCATCTTTATGTCCGCATGTCCCCTTTAACTCCCACTTACAAGTGACAACATGCAGTATTTGTTTTTCTGTTTCTGCCTCAATTTCCTTAAGAGAATGGCCTGCAGTTCCAACCACGTTGCTGCAAAAGTCATGATTTAATTCTTTTTTTTTTTTTTTTTTTTTTTTTTTTTAGTGGGGTTGCTGGATGGAAAGGCAGTTGCAGTTCTAGCTTTAGTTCTCTGAGGAGTCTCCATCCTGTTTTCCTCAGAGGTTGGAGTAATTTCCAGTCCCACCCACAGTGTGTAAGCGTTTCCTTTTCTCCATATCCACATCAACATTGAACATGCTCTGGGATAGATTCTTTGTACATGAACCTGTTGATTCCATGACTTTGCTAGTGTAAACTGTGCTGTAATAAACACACGGGGGCAGGTGTCTTTCTTTTTTTTTTTTTTTCTCTGAGACAGAGTGTTGCACTATTGCCCAGGCTGGAGAGCAGTGACACGATCTTGGCTCACTGCAATCTCCACCTCCTGGGTTCAAGCAATTCTCCTGCCTCAGCCTCCCTTGTAGCTGGGACTACAGGCATGCGCCACCACGTCCAGCTAATTTTTTTGTATGTTTAGTAAAGACAGGGTTTCACCATATTGGACAAGATGGTCTTGATCTCCTGACCTCAGGTGATCTGCCTGCCTTGGCCTTCCAAAGCACTGAGATTACAGGCGTGAGCCACTGTGCCTGACCCTAATTTTTGTATTTTTAATACAGACAGAGTTTTGTCATATTGGCCATGCTGGTCTCGAACTCCTGAGGTTAAGTGATCTGCCTGCCTCGGCTTCCGAAAGTGCTGGCATTACAGGAGTGAGCCACTGCGCCTGGCCTGAGGGCTGGTTTTTGTGTTTTTGGTAGTGACAAGGTTTCACCATGTTGCCCAGGCTGGTCTCGAGTTGCTGGGCTCACACAATCCACACACCTCGGTCTCTTAAAGCGCTGGGATTACAGGTGTGAGCCACCACGCCCAGCCAGCTAGAAATCAGGGTTTGACAGGCAGGCATCCCCCGCCCCCAGCAGCCTCAGACAATGTAACAGTGGTAATTGGAGGATAAGTTCTCAGCCTCCTCCTCCTTGGGTGAGATGACTCCTGGTGGTACAGATAGATTCTTTCTGCTCTTGGGACTCAAGTTCTGTTCCTTTCTCCAGAGGTTCCTGGTACCCACAGTGGTGACCGCCTTATCAACCATTGCAGTTACCTATTCCTGGGTAACAAACCATGTCAAAACCTTAGTGACTTAAAATGACAGCACTTTCTTATTTCTCTTGGTTCTGTAGGTTGACTGGGCAAGTCTCCTGCTGGTCTTGCTTGGGGTCTCTAATATACGTGTGGTCAGTTTGGGACCAGAATGTGTAAGATGTCTGGTACTGAATTATTAAAAGGTTGAACTCAGCTATTTTTTTGGTGGTGGTTTGGGGGGTGGCGGGGACAGCTGAGCCTTTCTCTTTAGCCTTAGAGATTTGTTCTCTGCATATGACTTTTCCTTGGGGTCTCTCCTGCAAAGTGGCTGGACTTCTTGTATGGCAGCTGCCTTCCCTGAGTGTAAAGGCAGAATCTTCTAGGTCTTCTGAATGCTGTGGCTACAGCTGCCAGAACATCCCTTTGGCCGCATCCTAGTGGTTAAAGCTAGCCACAGAGAGGCCGGATGCAATGGCTCACGCTTGTAATCCCAGGCCTTTGGGAGGCTGAGGTGGGCAGATCACCTGAGTTCAGGAGTTTGAGACCAGCCTGGCCAACATGGTGAAACCTCATCTCTACTAAAAATACAAAAAAATTAGCCGGGTGTGGTGGTGCACCAGTAGTCCTAGCTACTAGGGAGGCTCAGGCACAAGAATTGCTTGAACCTGGGTGGCAAAGGTTGCAGTGAGCTGATACCATGCCACTGCACTCCAGCCTGGGTGACAGAGCAAGACGCCATGTCAATTAAGAAAAAAATAAAAGCTAGGCACATAGACAGCTTAGATTAGAGTGGGAGAACAAAGCATAGTGTGAATACCAGGACATGTGATTCTTTGGGTGCTGTCCTTGCAGACAAGTTACCACGTTAACATGCTGTTTCTTGTCTTGTCCTTCTTGTCCCTGTGTCACCCCTCCTCTCTCCTACTGGGTCCTGGGATTAACTCCCAGATAGACTCCTTGCACATGGAGCAGCATCTCAGTGCTGCTGCGGGGCTAACTCAGATTAAGACAGCCCTCTACAATTGCCAACTAAACAGACAGTGGTGATGACAAGAAAATATACAACATCAAGGCTTTAGTGATAATCATGTCTCCAGGCTGCCTTCAGGTCTGGGGTTGTATGTCAAACATAAGTTTTTAAAATGCAGCATATGTTGACCAAGCACACCTGTAATTCCTGTAATTCCAGCACTTTGAGAGCCCAAGGTGGACAGATCTCTTGAAGTCAGGAGTTCCAGACCAGCCTGGCCAACATGGTGAAGCCCCATCTCTACTAAAAATACAAAAATTAGCCAGGCGTGGTAGTGCATGTCTGTAATCTCAGCTACTTGGGAGCCTGAGGTGGAGGTGGGAGCTTGAACCTGGGAGGCAAAGGTTGCAGTGAGCCATGGTAACATCACTGCATTCCAACCTGGGTGACAGAGCGAGACTCCATCTCAAAAAATAAAACAAAACAAAATAAATAAAATGCAGTGGATATCTATAATTTTATCTACTCAGGCTTCCATTTTTGGAGATTTTCCCTTCTCTCTAGCCTGTGCCCAAATTCTTTTTTTTTTTTGAGACAGGGTCTTGCTCCCTTTGCCCAGGCTGGAATGTGGTGCAGTCACAGCTCACTGCAGCCTTCCTCCTGGGCTCAGGTGATTCTCTCACTTTAGCCTCCCAAATAGCTAGGACTTCAGGTACACACCACCACACCCACCTATTTTTTTTTTTTTTTAGAGACAGGATTTTGCCATGTTGCCCAGGCTGATCTTTAACTCATAGGGTCAATCTAGTAATTACTCATGGCACCACCCACATTTGCAATTACAGGTGTGAGCCACCAGGCCTGGCCCCATAGCCCAAATTNTGAACTCCTGGGTTTAAGTGATCCCTCCACCTTGGCTTCCCAAAATGCTAGAATTACAGGTGTGAGCCACCAGGCCTGGCCCCATAGCCCAAATTATATCTGTGGTCTCGTTGGGAGCTGCCGTTTGTTCAGCATGTACTGCTGGTGTGGTCCTTTGCCCTGGAGGTGGCTTCTGATCTCAGCTGGTCCAACCAGAGACCTTTTCTGAGGAATGCAGCATTGGCGCTAAGAGACTCCAGGTGGGTTGGAGTTGAGCAGAAGCCTGCGGGCCTCAGTAAAGAGAAACCCTGTGTCCTGCTGGGAGAGGTCGTCTTCTCCTCCATGGCCAGGCGGCAGTGGTGGCAGAGTGCCTGGATCCCCTGCTCTGGTTCCTGGTTTCAGTCCATTCTCGGACCTACACTCATCACTTTTGTACTCATCTTATAAAAATCCTCTCCGGTTTGGTTGTAACTTAAAACCAAAGAAGTCCTGCTTAATATGGAAATGGTGGCCTCCAGGTACTCAAAGTGTCTTGTCACCAAAGTGGGATTCAGCTATGTTCATTAGCTGACACTGACTAAGTCTGGAGGGTAGAAAGCTGAACAACACCCAAGGTCAGAGCAGAATGGCTTCACTAGAAACACAATGACTCAACATGGTCCAGTTCCCAAGCTCCCCGTGGGCTTGAAGGTTTACCGTGTTGGAATATGATCTAATAGATAATTTTTTTTTTAAAGGAAAGGGCTGGCATGCATTAAACAAACAAACAAACAAACAAACAAACAAACGAGCGAGTGGAAATGACTTGGTCACTCTGACTGACCCAGGCTATATGTAAGGATTACAGAGTAACACTGGATTTTATTTTTATTTTTATTTATTTTTTTTGAGATGGAGTCTCACTCTGTCGCTCAGGCTGGAGTGCAGTGGCACAGTCTCAGCTCACTGCAACCTCTGCCTTCCTGGTTCAAGGGATTCTCCTGCCTCAGCTTCCCAAGAAGCTAGGCTAATTTTTTTATTTTTACTAGAGACAGGGTTTCATCATTTTGGTCAGGCTAGTTGGTCTTGAACTCCTGACTTCAGGTGATCTGCTTGATATCTAAAATCCCCCATTACAGTCCCAAAAGCTTAACATTTCCAGTGTTGAAGTCCTGAAAGCCTAATTCTGGGGAAGGACTTTGTACATTTTTGATTATAGCATGATAGTTGCATCATGTCAGATGGACCTATCATCTTGTTACTGTCTTTATTCGAAAATTAAGTATGATTTAAGCAGATTCCCATAAGTGCCAAGTTGAACGGGGTATATTTATGGACTTAATTTTGTGGGCCAACTTGGCTGGATTAAGGAATATCTAGAAGCCATACCAATGTTATTATTATTATAAAAAGCATTATTTTGTCCGGGCACGGTGGCTCACACCTGTAATCTCAGCACTTGGGGATGCCAAGGTGGGTGGATCACGAGGTCAGGAGTTCGAGACCAACATGGTGAAAACCTGTCTCTACTAAAAATACACACACACAAAAAAATTAGCTGGGCATGGTGGCAGGCACCTGTAATCCTAGCTATTCAGGAGGCCAAGGCAGGATGATCACTTGAACCTGGGATGTGGAGGTTGCAGTGAGCCAAGATTGCACCACTGCACTCTAGCCTGGGTGACAGAGCAAGACTCTATCTNAAAAAAAAAAAAAAAGCATTATATATTTTTTGAGGCATGCTCATAAAGGTGTATCCAGAGGAGATGAGCGTGTGGGCCTGAGTGCACTGGGTGGGGAAGCTGTGTTGGTGGGCACCATCCAATCAGCTGGGAGCCCAGAAAGAACAAATTCAGGAGTCAAATTGGTCTCTCTGAGAGCTAGGACAGACTTTTCTGCTGCTATCTTGGACATCAGATCTGCTCCAGCCTCACTGATCTGGGCTCCAGGACATACACCAGTGGCTCCCCGGATCCTGATGCATTTAGCTTTGTACTGAGAGTTATACCATCAACTACCGAGGTTCTGAGGCCTTCAGACTTGAACTGAACCACGAAGCTACCATCACCCCAGGGTCTCCAGCTTGCAGATGGTCTATCATAAGACTTCTGAGCCTCTATAATCATGTAAGTCAACCCTGTTAATAAATTCCTTCTCATCTATCCATATCCATATTCTGTTGGTTCTGTCTGCCTGGATGTTGGAAACAGATGCTTGGTGCTGTGAAGAAAAATTAGCTCTGAGACAAAGGATCTCTCAGCAAGTCAATCTTTACTTTCTGCAGAAAGGGCTCTCCTGTTAGCCATCCTGCTACGAGAGTACAATGAATATAGGAAAAGCAGACATATTTATCCCTTATGCATTGGCGGTCATCCTTACTGTTGTGTCTGATCGTCATTGGCTGGAGCCAAGCCTCACAATCGAAAACTGAACCCGATTGGCTAATAACTTAAAACTTTTCTAAACAGGTAAGAGCCATGGAGAACAAAAAGGAAGTCCAAATAAAGAAGGGGCATAGGCTTCGAGCTGGGACATGCCTGTGAGCACGTCCAGCACAGATATCTTGGTTAAAGCACAAGGATATAGAATGTACTATGTGCCTGTGAGCACGGCTAACAGCTACATAGGATAGGACTTACCAAAGAGCTACTAGCAAAAAGCAAGAAGGCTTTGAAGAAGGTGTTTAAAAGAGACTATTATTTCTAACGTTTAGTATTATTATTCTTTAACAAGAAAGGAAACTTGGAAGTGGAACTTTTCTACTTCCCATATTGGAGAACCCTGATTAATACAGATTTGGTACTGGGGAAGCCAAATATCATTCCTTCTTACTGTATTCCTTATGGCACAGAGGAAGAGATCTGTGAAACTGTCCCCTTGAAAAAAAGGCCGTATTATATGTCTGAGGCTACTTAATGGTGAAAGATAAAAGTTTAAAGCCTAATTATTATTGGTGCTTCAATAGCAGAAAATCACTTGATTGCAATGGCCAAGCAATAACCTGACTTTGGAATGGTCAGCACCTACAAAATTAGCAGCCCACAGCAAGTGTTTCGAAGATTACAGAAGAAATGAAAACGCAGGTGAAAAATAAAATACAAGAAATCTCCCCTGCTAAGTTATTCCATCATGTACAACTTCTGCCTCTCCACACAGTGTCACCAATTCGCTATGGTATGTATTTCACCTTGGCGTCATTTCCAATACTAGAGGTATACATCGTGTAAAGACTTTTAGAGAGCTCCAATTCATTTTCTGCAGTTTCTGGGGGACGTTAACTCCAGGAAAGTGCATGATCACAGTGACTTCCTGGGTAAGCATTGTGTGTGTACCTCAAAACATTGAGCATTCCTCAATAAATGAAGAGATGTTCTTTTAGTACACCTGAATTTGTGAAAGAAACTTTCTGGAGTTTGTGACTCTTTGGACCACCATATATGTAGCGCTGACCCATTGTGGTTTTCTTTTTTTTTTTGAGATGAAGTCTCGCTCTGTTGCCCAGGCTGGAGGGCAGTGGCACGATCTCAGCTCATTGCAACCTCTACCTCCTGGGTCCTGGTTCAAGCGATTCTCCTGCCCCGGTCTCCCAGGTAGCTGAGATTACAGGTGTGTGCCACATGCCCAGCTAATTTTTGTATTTTTAGTAGAGACGGAATTTCACCATGTTGGCCAGGCTGGTCGTGAACTCCTGACCTTGTGATCCACCTACCTTGGACCCCCAAAGTGCTGGGATTACAGGCATGAGCCACCGCGCCTGGCCCCCATTATGGTTTTTAATGGATCTCATCAAAAGACTTAGGTTGTCTGTCACAGTGTTTCAGATGACCACAGTGTTACAGCTGGGTGCACACAATTACAAACCAGAGTGATATGCATTCATACGTTTTGCTTTTTGACCTATTTCTTTATGAATACAGTTCATCTGCTCATAACTGTTGACCCATGTGACTCTCATTACTATAACTGTTTCTGCTTGCAAAAATATGCATGTTTTTATTGTCTATTTTATTGTGTAGAGTGGCCAAAGAAGTGCCTATGGTGTTTTTGTGTGTTTCTCAAATAAATCCTCTTTAAAAATGTAAACAAGTTTATTTGTTTCTTTTCAATATAGGGTTACACTTTGTCACCCAGGCTGGAGCACAGTGGCGCAATCATAGCTCACTGCAGCATTGACCCCCTGGACTCTGGGTCTACAGGTGAGCACCACCATGCCTGGCTAACTTTTGTATTTCTTTCTTTTTTTTGTGTGGGGGATGGAGTCTCGCTCTGCCGCCCAGGCTGGAGTCAGTGGCATGATCTCGGCTCACTACAATCTCCGCCTCCTGGGTTCAAGCAATTCCCCTGCCTCAGCATCCTGAGTGGCTGGGATTATAGGCCCTTGCCACCACACCTGACTAATTTTTGTATTTTCAGTAGAGATGGGGTTTCACCATATTGGCCAGGCTGATCTCGAACTCTGGACCTCATGATCTGCCTGCTTCAGCCTCCCAAAGTGCTGGGATTACAGGCATGAGCTACCATGCATGGTCCACATTTTTGTAGAGATGGGGTCTCACTACGTTGTCCAAGATGGTCTCAAGCTTCTGGCCCCAAGTGATGCTCCCACCTTGGTCTCCCAAAGAACTGGGCTTACAGGTGTGAGCCACTGCACCTGGCTAAACAAATGTCTTTTAAAGATGTTTTTAAAGATGGTCTTTTCCAGAATTCTATTTTTGAGGTTTT
Source organism: Cebus imitator (assembly GCF_001604975.1). Classification (NCBI taxonomy): domain Eukaryota; kingdom Metazoa; phylum Chordata; class Mammalia; order Primates; family Cebidae; genus Cebus; species Cebus imitator. The sequence goes on from NW_016107397.1 coordinate 8,256,202, forward strand.
GATCTTTTAGTTTCATGATTTTTGGGATTTTAGACTGTAGGGATGTTATTCTTTTTTTGATTTCAACATTGGGAATTACAGCATTTAGGATTATGTCTTTTGGTGTTATGACCCAAACCCCCCAGTCCTCCTGATTCATTTACTCATTCATTCATTTACTCATGACTCATTCGTTTATTCATTGAACAAATATTTATTGAGTGGCTACCTGACGACAGGTGTGGTGCTATTGTGGGCTGGGCAACCAAGGTGCTCACGGAAAAGGTGCTGTTGAAAATCGGGAAGGGCTTGGGTCAGGATCTGAAAGTGCTGGCCTCAGGGCTGCACATCCTCCTAAAGGCAGGCAGATCCAAGAAATAGCCACCCAAATTTCCCCTTAATGTTTTTTTGTTTTGGGAAAAATTAGTTCTCTGCAGAAAAGTTATAAGAATAAAACAATGATCAGCCATATTAGCCCCCCTTTTTTTTGGATAGGGTCCTGCTCTGTTGCCCAGACTGGAGTGCAGCCACACCATCGTGGGTCACTGCAACCTCTACCTCCCAGGTTCAAGCAATCCTCCTGCCTCAGCCTCCCGAGTAGCTAGGACTACAGGTGTGCACCACAACACCTGGCTAATTTTTGTATTTTTTTTTTTTGGTAGAGGCAGGGTCTTGCCGTGTTGCCCAGGCTGATCTTGGACTCCTGGGCTCCAGTGATCTGCCCACCTCAGCCTCCCAAAGCACTGGGATTACAGGTGTGAACCACTGCACCCAGCCCATACTACCCTCTATCACTGGTTTTTCTGTTGTAATTGGGCAGAGGGTTAAGTTGTTAGCTCCTAGACACCACCTTGAGGTGCAGCTCAGGGATTTGACACACCAGAGCAAGTAAAATTCAGCAGCTCGATCCATACATGTAACTCACACACGAGCCCCTGAAGCTGCCCATATTCACTCCTTTCTCCCCCAATTCATTTATTCATTCAATAGACATTGAACTTCATGCCTACTCTGCAGCAGGTGCTGGGCTGGGCACTGGATGTTATAGTAACAATAAGAGTATCATATGGGTGTATACATTTTCCAAACTCATCTAACTGTTCACTCAAAATTGGCACACTTATTGTATGTAATTATGCTTTGGTGACACTGCTTGAAAAGGTTCTTAGGGACTTGCATTCACATAAAGTCAAAGCTGGACCTTGGGAAAAAAGTAAAAAGAAAGTGATTTGCATTCACACAGTGGAGTATTACACCTCCAACAAAAAGAAGGAGGTAGGACATATGTACAAATTTGGAACAATCTTCAAGATGTAGCAAGTGAAAAATACAAAGTGCCTTATAATGTGCGCAGTCAGTCTGTTGTATGTCGATAAAATCTATTTATGTCCATGAGATCGTGGCTTTCCTCACTGTGTGTTTGGTCCAGCCTCTGCCAACTCACCACCACTAAAGGGAGTTTTCAGCAGGGTGATGTGGTCAGTCTATACTCTACCTCACTGATTTTCTTTCTGGAGATAGAGTCTTGCTTTGTCACCCAGGCTGGAGCGCAGTGGCAAATCTCAGTTCACTATAAACTCTGTCTCCCGTGTTCAAGCGGTTCTCGTGCCTCAGCCTCCTGAATAGCTGCAATTACAGGTGGCTGCCACCATGGCTGGTTAATGTTTTTGTACTTTTAGTAGAGACGGGGATTCACCATGTCGGTCAGGCTGGTCTCGAACTCCCGAGCTCAGGTGATCTGCCTACCTTAGCCTCCCAAAGTGCTGGGATTACAGGCATAAGCCATTGTGTCAGGCCATACCTCATTTTGAGGAGAGTTGTTCTGGTTGGTGTGGGGAGGCTGGACTGGAGGCAGGGAGGCCAAGGAAGAGGCTGCTATGGGCACCCAGGCAAGACACAGCGGACCACAGTGAAGGTGATGAAGGGGACCAGTGTAGTCAGACCACAGAGCTAGTGTGAAAGTGATCACCTGCTGGACATATGTGCGTGTGCATGAGGGTGTGTGTATTAGTCTCTTCTCACACTGCTATAAATAAATATCTGAAACTGGGCAATTTATAAGAAAAGAGGTTATTTAATTAATTAATTAATTAATTATTTTTTTGAGACAGAGTCTCACTCTGTCTCCCAGGCTGGAATGCAGTGGCACGATCTTGGCTTGCTGCAACCTCTACCTCCCAAGTTCAAGCAATTCACCTGTCTCAGCCTCCCAAGTAGCTGGGATTACAGGTGCTGGCCACGATGCCCAGCTAATTTTTGTATTTTTAGTAGAGACAGGGTTTCACCATGTTGGCCAGGCTGGTCTTGAATTCCTGACCTCAGTGATTCGCCCACCTTGGCCTTCCAAAGTGCTGGGATTACAGGTGTGTACCACCACTCCCAGTGCATCAATAGAGTTTTAAAAAATTATGATGGCCTTAATGTCTGCTAAGGAATGTTCCCTTCTTTAGCCTTTTTTTTTTTTTTTTTTTT
>NW_016107397.1:8259157-8272806 GCF_001604975.1 Cebus imitator
TTAACCATCACAAGTGTGTGATCACGATCTAGACTCACTGCAACCTCTGCATCCCCAGCTCAAGCGGTCCTCCTACCTCAGCCTCTGGAGTAGGTGGGACAACAGGCATGTGCTGCTATGCCTGGCTATTTCTTGTATATTTTGGAGAGACAGGGTTTCACCATGTTGCCTAGGCTGGTCTCGAACTCCTGAACTCAAGTGATCTGCCCACTTTGGCCTCCCAAAGTGCTGGGATTATAGATTTGAGCCACTGTGCCTGGTTTACCCCTGTTTCTTAAATTTGACTTAGATTTTTGTCACCTGTTACTCCATAAATAAATTTTGAAATAAATCATACAGTTCCTTAAATAAACCCAGCTGGAAATTTGACTGGGGTTGCACTGAATTTACAAATGACTGTGATGTTCCCAGGACCCAGGGAGCTGGAACCTGAGCTTGGATGAGAACTCTGACCTGCTGAGTCCCAGGCACTCTTAGCTACCTGTTAGCATTCACACAGGCAGGGAGGAGGTAGGGAGTAAGTAGGAGGTACTGCAAACAGTGCTTCAGGGTACATGCCAGGGTAACTGCAGGTGACAAGAAATAAGAAGATGAAATGTCACATCTGCAGTGCCTACCTGGATTTTTTTTTTTTCCCACCACAAAAAGCAAGAATGAGACTTTAATTTTCATGTGCACCTGTCTACAGCCTCTTTGGTTTCAAGTTCACCTTTAGCAAATAGTCCAATTCACCATCCCATCTGCACCCTTTCATGCCACCTTTGGATGAATGGACCTGTGCATCCAGCTTTGACAAGAAGACTTATAGTGTTTTCTGCTTCCGAAGTGGAGTGTGATCTTACACGTCGGAGCAACTCAGGTGAGAAGAGTGGGTGGCAGATGCCAGCCTCCTACCTTGATGTGCTGAGGAATGGAGACCCCAGCTCATCCATCACTTCTTCAGCTGTCAGGAGAACTCCTGCATCTGGCAGATCTGTTTTTCTTCTACAGTATTCAAGAGGCAAAAAACAATCCTTCCGAAAATGTGGAACCAGCTCAAACGCCCATCAATCAATGAGTAGACAAAGAAACTGTGGAGTATACATATATACAATGAAATATTACTCAGCCATAAAAAGGAACGAATTAGGCTGGGCACAGTGTCTCATGCCGGTAAACCCAGCACTCTGGGAGGCCGAGGGAGGTGGATCACCTGAGGTCAGAAGTTCAAGACCAGCCTAGCCAACATAATGAAACCCCATCTCTACTAAAAACACAAAAATTAGCTTGGTGTGGTGGTGCACTCCTGTAATCCCAGTTACTTGGGAGGCTGAGGCAGGAGAATTGCTTGAACCCAGGAGGCAGAGGTTTCACTGAGCCAAGATCACACCATTGCCCTCCAGTCTGAGAAACAGAGTGAGACTTTGTCTCAAAAAAAAAATAATAATTTATGGCATTCACAGCAACCTGGATGGGGTTAGAGACTATTACTCTAAGCGAAGTAACTCAGGAATGGAAAAGCAAACATCGTATGTTCTCACCCACAAATGGGAGCTAAACTATGAGGATGCAAAGGCATATTCAATGAACTTTGAGGACGCAGTAGGAAGGGGGTGAGGCATAAAAAGACCACAAATCGGATTCAGTGTATGCTGCTTGGGCGATGAGAGCACCAAAACTTCACAAATCACTGCTGAAGAACTTACTCATGTAACCAAATACCACCTGTTCCCCAAAAGCCTATGGAAATAAATAAAAAGTGCATGCTGACATACACCTAATAACTGTGAGCTACGTGTATACGTCATACCAGGAAGGCGAACACAAGTGAAATTGCTCCCATCTTGCTTTTCGTTTGCATCAATACAGCTCGCGTTGTTCCGGCAAGGTTTCCTCTGGCAAGCATCGTATTCTTCACAGAAAGTGCCCATGTACTGCTCCTCACAGGTACAGGAAAAAGTTGCCTAAAACACACAAAAAAACACAGTGTCTGTTACCTGTCACCTCTCAATGGTGTGCTTTGTCTGTGAGACTCAAAGTTCAAAAGAACCGCTCCCTTTTTATAATAAGCTATTTAATCAAACCACTTATGTCATAATCTGGTTGAAATCATCACTTTGAGAAAAATAGTATGTTTCTTTACAGTCTAATCTCAAACACATTTTTCTATTTCTTTGTTCATATTTATCCCTGTCATTTTCAATATTCCTAAAATAGAAATGAAATGAACTTATTTTAAGATAAAATTGAAGTTTTGCTGACCAGACATGGAAATGACAATTTTGCTAGAACAGATAGATTGTGTTACAGCCATTAAACTAGCTGTCACTCCCACCAGTTAAAATCCTTCAACACAGAGCATTTTCAACAAAAATGTCATCAAATGTCCAACCCAGACCATCCTTCCAGAGCACTGAGAAAATGCACTGAATCACTCCGTCAACTGGCCTCAATGTACGGCCATGCAGATTACCTGAGTGCAACGGAAACTAAAAGGAGCATAACTAAAGTAAAAACAAAAAGAAACAAAAACCAAAAAACCAAACCAAACAAAAACCAGTCCTTCCACAGCATCTAGCATTAGTGCTGAATCTACTAGGAAAGCGGAACTGTGAAATGTAGTGTGAAGACGCGTTCTGATATGGACAGACAAACGGATGTGAAGGGAGCGCTGGGGGGCTATGGGTGGGAGATGACAGTGGTATCTTGACTATAAAGCTCAGAAAGGAGGCAGGTGAAGTGGTCCATGCCTGTAATCCCAGCACTTTGAGAGGCCCAGGCAGGAGGATAGCTTGAGTCCAGGGGTTCAAGATCAGTTTGGGTAACATAGTCAAACTCCATCTCTACAAAAAACCAGAAACATAGCTTGTCACGGTGGCTCACGCCTGTAATCTCAGCAGTTTGGGAGGCCAAGGAGAGTGGATCACGAGGTCAGGAGTTCAAGACCAGCCTGGCCAAGATGGTGAAACTCCGTCTCTACTTAAAATACAAAAATTAGCCAAGCGTGGCTGTGGGTGCCTGTAATCCCAGCTACTCGGAAGCTGAGGCAGGAGAATTGCTTGAACCTGGGAGGCAGAGTTTGCAGTGAGCCAAGATCGCACCACTGCACTCCAGCCTGGGCAACAGAGCAAGACTCCGTCTCAAAAAAAAAAAAAAAAAAAGAAACATTAGTTGGGTGTGGTGGTCTGTGACTGTAGTCCCAGCTACTTGGAGGGCTGAGGCAGGAGAATTACTTGAGTCAGAAGGTCAAGCCTGCTGTGAGCTAGGATTATGCCACTGCACTCCAGCCTGGGTGACAGAGGGAGACTCTGTCTCAAAACAAAAATCAAAGCCAAATCAAAATTAAAAAAGGAAAAATTAGCCAGCATGATGATGCATGTCTATAGTCTCAGCTGCTCAGGAAGCTGAGGCAGAAGGATTGTCTGAGCCGGGAGACAGAGGTTGCAGTGAGCCGAGATTGTGCCATTGCACTCCAGCTTGGGTGACAGAGTGAAACTTTGTCTCAAAACACACACACACACACACACACACACACACACACACACACACACACACACACACAAACAAAAACAAAACAAAAGCCCAGAAAGCATTTGGAGGTGGCAGCTTTATTGAGAATCAGGCAGCTGTAGGGTAGAAACATTAGCAGGAACTAGCCTCCTATTTTTTTTTTTTTGAGATGGAGTCTCGCTCTGTCGCCCAGGCTGGAGTGCAGTGGTGTGATCTCTGTTCACTGCAACCGCCTGGGATTACAGGTGTGCACCCCATGCCTGGCTAATTTTTATATTGTTAGTGGAGACGGGGTTTTACCATGTTGGCTAGCCTGGCCTCATCAAACTCCTGACCTCATGATCTGCCTGCCTCAGCCTCCCAAAGTGCTGGGATTACAGGCGAGAGCCACCGTGCCCACCCTAGCCTCCTATGTTAATGGCTCTCCACAGAGGCAATATCATCAGTGTGGAATAACAATACTGACCTACAGAATAATTCAATAATACAGAATATCACACTGACCTACAGAGGTGCCGTAGATATTTGGGGGCTGTTGGGAGGTGTTTACCATTGAAGAGCTAGAAAATGAAAGCAATGGGATCGTCTGTTTTTCTTTTTTTTTTTTTTAGTTTTGAGACAGGATCCTGCTGTCACTCAGGCTGGAGTGCAGTGGTGCAATCACGGCTCACTGCAGCCTCAAACTCCTGGGCTCAAGCGATGCTCCTGCCTCAGCCTCCCAAGTAGCTGGGACTACAGGTGTGCACCACCACTCCTGGCTAATATTTTATTTATTTGTAGAGATGAAAGTCTCACTATATTGCTCAGGCTGGTCTTGAACTCCTGGCAATCCTCCACCTCGGCCTCCCAAAGCGCTGGGATTATAGGTGTGAGCCACTGTCCCTTGCTGAGACTTCCTTTTGATGAGAGAGTGTATCACCTTTATGGGCAAGAGATGGGCTGGAGCAGAGACAATCAAGGTCACCAGCAGGGTACCACGTTGCTCCAGGATGGCAGGATTGGAGGGTGTCTGACCTGTTCTGTCTGAGCGTCTCAGTCTGTAATAGCAGTCCTGCATGACGGTGTGTCAGGGAGCTCCAGAGCAAATATGGCATATCTTCTTGGGAGCTGCAGCTTGACTTGGTGGCAAAGTATGTTAGAAGAGAGCTTTTATATGCAAATACCTACACATAGAAAGTAGATGAGAATGGGCAGTTTCACTTGTTTTAAAGATACAGCTCCGGGCCCATTTGGACTAGGACTCTATGTCTCCTGGGCATTGCATTCTCCCTCCATCGCTCTTAGGGTACTTTGATAAGATGTTAGACACACAGAGTGTCCGTAAATAAATACATCCAGCCCAAGGGCAGTGTACATCTTCAGGGGAGGCGGAGGGAAAGCAGTCTCAGAGGCTTCAGTGGATGCTGTTCGTGCCCTACCCAGTTTCCTGGGTTCCCTATCACAGATGGGGTGCACCCTCCCCAGATCCTTGTTGCTTGTCTTGTAAAAGCTTGCACCTGTGACCTTCTGCAGAGGGCTTCTTCTGGGCACTAGAACTGCCTCACCTCTTCCCTCACTAGGCTCTGTCCCCTCCCTGTCTGCTCTGTTTCTGGTTTCTTCTGGGAGCACATCCCTCATACATCACTCGCACACAAGTCTCCTTCTCAGGGTTTGCTTCTGGTGAATGCGACCCAACAGAGCGGCCCATAATGAACAGTTCATTCAAGTGCTCTCAGCGCTTATGGGCATCCTGACCACTGGACTTCGTATTTCTGGTTTCTGTGGCAAGGCCTTCTTAGCATGCAGATGGATGTATGTGCTTTGGTCATGGTAGCTGTGGGAATTAAAAGCTCCTCTTCAAAGTTTCCTTTCTTGTTAAAGGGTAAATAATAAATGAGCTAATGACTCTTTGTTAAGCCCTATCCTATGTAGCTGTTAGACATGCCATGCTTACAGGCATTTAGGATATTCTATGTCCCTGTACTTTTCTGTGCTGGACATGCTCACAGGCATATCCCAGCTCGCCATTGCTTTTACCTGTTTAAAAAAGCCTTAGGTTATTAGCCAATCAGGTTTTAGTTTAAATTGTGAGGTCTGGCTCCAGCCAACAGAGATCAGACATAGCAGTAAGGACAACCCCAGAGGCTTTTACCTGTTTAAAAAAAGTCTTAAGTTATTAGCCAATTGGGTTTTAGTTTAAATTGTGAGGTCTGGCTCCAGCCAATGGAGATCAGACCCAGCAGTAAGGACAACCCCAAATGTGTACGGGATAACTTTGTCTGTTTTTCTTTGTTCGTTTTACTCTCGTGGCAAGATGGCTAGTGAGGGTACCCTTCCTGCAGTCCAGGAAGTAAATATTGCTTTGCTGACAGATCCCTTGTCTCAGCGCTAATTTTAGTTTGCAGCACCAAGCATCTGTTTCCAACAGCAGCTGAGCATGTCTGGGTCCCATTTGCAAGAGCATCTCCATCATGGGATGGAAACATTAGGATGGATATTGGACCTTTGACCCAATGAGACCTCTTGTTGAGATGTGGAGCTTGCTCCATTGCCTTTCAATCTGTACAGGGGAATGTGCTGCTCATGTTGACCTTGGGAAATTCCAGTTCTTTCTTCAACGATTTCTCATGACAATTCCATGGGATCTTTCCTCTCATCCAAGGAGATGCTATAGACAGAAATAAGTATTTCTGACTGGCAGCAGTGGCTCACTCCCATAATCCCAGCACTTTGGGAGGCCGAGGTAGGGGGATCACGAGCTCAGGAGACTGAGATCATCCTGGCCAACATAGTGAAACCCCACCTTTACTAAAAATACAAAAATTAGCTGGGCTTGGTGGCAGGCACCTGCAGTCCTAGCTACTTTGAGGCTGAGGCAGGAGAATTGCTTGAACCCAGGAGGCAGAGGTTGCAGTGAGCTGAGATCGGGCCATTGTACTTCAACCTGGCAACAGAGTGAGACTCCATCTCAAAAAAAAAATGTTTCTGGTCTGACAGTTTTAATTCTCATCATACATAAGTAGCGGACAGTCTGATATCCACTGTGACTCCTGAACATTGCAGGTTTGTTACTCACTGGTCACGCCTAAGGAGAGCAAGACACACAGGCTTGGGCAGGTTCCTTAACCCCTTGGAGCCTTCTTTTTCTCATTTGTTAAATGGAACTATTAACTCTAACCACAGAGGCACAGAGGTAGGAGAAAACAAAGCCTCCTTGAAGAAACAGAAATTAACTCACGGTACCAGGAAAGTAGAGTCGAAGTTGGGATGCAAGGCCAGATCATGTTGGGCTTTATAGACAATGGCCTACATTCACTACTACATACGGTTGTGCAAGCTGCCTACTGCACAACTCCAGAGGGTGCTACTGCATAGGCTACAATGAATTTGGAAGTGTTTCTTCCTACTTTACATTTTGGACAATGTTGTATAAAATTGGTGCTAATTCTTCTTTAAGTGCTTGGTAGTATTCTCTAGTGAAACTATCCGGAGCTGGAGATTTCTTTTTTGGATGTCTATTATTAATTTTAGATCTTTCCTCTTCTAATGGAAACATTTAGTGTTAAAAATTCCCTCGCTGAACTGCTTTAACTGTATCTCACATATTTTGCTATGTTGCATTTTCATTCAGCTCTATTTTTTATTTCCTTTGAGACTTTCTGTTTGACACATGGATTATTTAGACGCATGTTATTTAATTTCCAAGTGTTTGGAGATTTTCCCGTTACCTTTCTATTACTGATTTATAGTTTGGGTTCACTGTGGGTTGGAGAACATACTTGGTATCACTTAAACTCTTCAGTTTGTTGAGGTTTGGCCAGGCGCCGTGGCTCACGTCTATAACCCCAGCACTTTGGGAGGCTGAGGTGGGTGGATCACGAGATTAGGAATTCGAGAGCAGCCTGACCAACACACTGAAATCCTGTTTCTACTGAAAATACAAAAATTAGCTGGGCATGGTGGTGGGTGCCTGTAATCCCAGTGACTCAGGAGGCTGAGGCAGGAGAATCGCTTGAACCCAGGAGGCGGAGGTTGCAGTGAGCCAAGATTGTGCCACTGCACTCCAACCTGGGCAACAGAGCAAGACTCCATCTCAAAAAAAAAAAAATTGTTGAGGTTTGTTCTGTGACACAGGTCAGGATATGGCCTATTTTGGTGGGTTCTGTATTTGTGTTTGAAAACGTGTATTCTGTTGTTGGGTGGAATGTTCTATACATGCCAGTTAGATTCAATTGGTTGCTTGTATTGTTCAGTTCTCCCGTAATCTTGCCTATTTTCTATCTCTTGGGTCTGTCAATTGTTGAGAGTGCTGTAGTTGAAGTTCCTGACTATAATCGTGTATTTATCGCTGCAACTTCTACCTCCTGGGTTCAAGCGATTCTCCTGCTTCAGCCTCCTGAGTAGCTGGAAATACAGGTGTGTGCTACCACACTCAGCTAATTTTTTGTATTTTTAGGAGAGATGGGGTTTCACCATGTTGGCCAGGATGGTCTCAATCTCCTGACCTTGTGATCCTCCCACCTGGGCCTCCCAAAGTGCTGGGATTACAGGCGTGAGCTGCTGCACCCGGCCTAATTAGGTCTCTTCTCTTGAAGAGACCTAATATTTGTATTTTTTGAAGGGTTTTACCATGTTGGCCAGGCTGGTCTTGAACTCCTGACTTCGTGATCTGCCTGCCTCAGCCTCCCACAGTGCTGGAATTACAGGCATGAGCCACCACGCCTGGCCGAAGTGTAAAAACTTCTGTCTGTGTCTCTCAACTTTTCTCAGTCTAAAAACACAACTTGACCTCTGCTGCCATCCATGTTAGACACTACATCAGCTGGTATTATAATTTTTGCTTTGACCACCAAATAAAATTTTAAAATTTTATGAGGAGAAGAACAGTTTATTAAATATGCCATGATTGTTACCCATTCAATTGTTTTTCCTTCTTTTCTGAAGTTCCAAGCCTTTTTCTATTACCATTTCTTCCTGTTGGGAAAACTCCTTTTACCAATTCTTTAAGGGTAGGTCTGCTGGTGAAAAATTGTCATAGTTTTCCTTTGTTGGAGAATTTTGTTTTGAGACACAGTTTTGCTCTATTGCCCGGGCTGGAGTGCAATAATTGAGTGCCCAGTGTATAATCACAGATCACTGCTGCCTTGAACTCCTGGGCTCAAGTGACCCTCACACCTCAGCCTCCTAAGCATCTGGAACTATAGGTGCCTGACTCCACATCTGGCTAATTTTAAAAATTTTTATAGAGGTGGGGTCTTGCTATGTTGCTCAGGCTGACCTCCAACTCCTGGCCTCAAGAGATTCTCCTGCCTTGGCCTCCCAAAGTACTGAAATTATAAGCATGAGCCACCATGCTTGGCCATTGTTTGAGAATTTTCTTTTTTCTCCTCATTCCTGAAGGACATTTTTGTTGGGTATGGAATTCAGGAATGACAGTTCTCCTCTTTCAGTTCTCCTCTTTGAAAAATGAGCTGTTTTCCTCTCACTTCCATAGTTTCTGATGAGAAATTTGTTCTTATTTGCATAAGGGTTTCCTCTGTTGGTAACACATCATTCTTTCTGGTTTTCTTCAAGAAGTTTTTCTTTGTCTATAGTTTTCAGGAGTTTGGTTATAATCTGTCTCTGTGTGATTTTTTTGGGGGGGGGCTTATCCCTTTTGTGATTTGCTCAGCTTATGAAATTCATAGGTTTATGTCTTTTGATACATGTGGGGAATTTTTAGTCATTGGTTCTTCGAATATTTTTTCAACCCCTTCTGCTTCTCCTCTATTTCTGGGACACTGACAACATGAATTTTGAATCTTTTGTGTCACCCTACAGATCTGTGAAGGTTTGTTCATTTTCCTTCAGTCTGTTTTCTCTCTGTGTTTCAGATTGGGTAATATCTATTGTTCTATCATCAAGTTCACGGATTTTTCACTCTATCATATACATTCTGCTACTGAGCCTCTCCAGTGAGTTTTAAAATTTTGTTTGTTGTAGTTTTCAGTTATATAATTTCCACTTTTAAAAATATCTTCTATTTGATAAGGTTTTCTATACTATCTTGTCTACACTGTAAATCTCCGATTCTTAACTACTTAAAATATATTTTTCTTAATTGCTTCATTGTTATTATTGTTATTATTTTTGAGATGGAATCCCTCTCTGTTGCCCAGACTGGAGTGCAGTAGTGTGATCTGGGCTCACTGCAACCTCTGCCTCCCAGGTTCAAGTGATCCTCCCATCTCAGCCTCCCAGGTAACTTAGATTACAAGTGTGCACCACTATGCCTGGCTAACTTTTGTATTTTTAGTAGAGCTAGGGTTTCACCATGTTGGCCAGTCTGATCTTGAACTTCTGACCTCAAGTTATCTGCCGCCTTGACCTCTCAAAGCGCTGGGATTATAGGCGTGGGCCACTGTGCCGGGTCTTGCTTCATTTTTTTTTTTTTGTTTGATGGGCATTTGTAACAGCTTGTCATAGCTTTTTAATGACAGCATCTTTAAAACCAGATAATTTCAACATCTGATTCATGTTAGCGTTGACAACTACAGATGACCCTTTCTTATTCTTATTGTGATTTTCCTGGTTCTTGGGATAATAAATAACTTAAAAATTTTTACCCTGGAAATTTTGTCTGTTATATTAAGAAGCACTGGGTTCTATTTGAATTTTCTATTTTAGTAGACAGTCAACCGCTTTAGATTTAGCCTACTTTGTGGCTACATTGCCCAGTGACAATTTAGTTTTCAGAGTCCATGCTATTTTGGCCTGCTTGGCTCATCTGCTGCTATGGGGGCTCCCACTGATCTCTGCTGGTGCCACATGTGGGAGTGGAAGGCACTTTCCCTGGTTGAGTTACCTGGCACCTCTCTATGGGTGAAGGAGCTCTCTGGCCCAGTAGGGGTGAAGGGCACCCCTCCAGCTCATTTTTTGTTGTTGACAGGCTCCCAACCCTGCTGGGGCCATTGGCACATAAGCTATCTTTATGTGTAGGAAGAGAATGTGCAGGGACAGATGATAATTTCTTGACTGGACCATTTGGTGTCATAAGTGGGAGAAGGGGGACCTCCATTGGGATAAAGATCACTTCCCAGGCTGGGTGGCTTCTTGTAGGTGGGATCCCCCTGCTGGTGCTAGGATGACTTCTTTTATTTATTTATTTATTATTTATTTATTTATTTATTTTGAGATGGAGTCTTGCTCAGTTGCCCAGGCTGGAGTGTAGTGGTGTGATCTTGGCTCACTGAAACCTCTACCTCAGATATTCAAGTGACTCTTTTGGTTCAGCCTCCAGAGTAGCTGGGATTACAGGTGCCCACCACCATGCCTGGCTAATTTTTTTGTATTTTTATTAGAGACAGGATTTCACCATGTTGGCCAGGCTGGTCTCAAATGCCTGACCTCAGGTGATCCTCCCTTCTTGGCCTTCTGTAGTGCTGGGATTACAAGTATGAGCCTCCACAACCGGCCAGGACTTCCTTTTGATCCAGGGGAGGAAATGTGTCTACTTAGTTGATCTTCTGCCATTGTGTTGGGGCTTAGGGGATACATCAGGTCTGAATTGCCATCTGTCGTTGGGCAGGGCATTGTGAGATGTGGGGACACTCGCTTTGTTCCTTCAGTCCTGAGATCCCTAGGCTGTCTTCCTTCCTCTTTCCACTTTCCAGAGTCCACTTATAGACTGCTATTTTATGTCTGGGACTTAGTTGTGTTTTGTGGGAAGGAGAGGGAGAGTTGAGTCTGCACCATCTTCTCTGAATTGCAAATCTCCTATTCTCAACTACTTAAAAACGTCTTAGGCAAGGCACAGTGGGTCATGCCTGTAATTCCAGCACTTTGGGAGGCCGAGGTGGGCTGACTGCTTAAGCCCAGGAGTTGGAGACCAGCCTGAGCAACATGGCAAAACCCTGTCTCTACAAAAAACACAAAAATTAGCCAGCGAGGTGGCACACACCTGTAGTCCCATTTACTCAGGAGGCTGAGGCAGGAGAATAACCTGAACCCAGTAGGCAGAGGCTGTAGTGAGCTGAGATCACACCACTGCACTTTAGCATGAGCGACAGAATGAGACTCCATCTCTAAAAGAAAAAGAAAATTAGCCATGCATGGTGGCACACACCTGTAATCCCAGCTACTCAGGAGGCTGAGGTGGGACCATCACTTGAACCTGAGAGGTGGAGGTTGCAGTGAGCTGACATTGCACCACCGTACTCCAGCCTGGGTGACAGAGTGAGACCCTGCCTCAAAACAAAATGAAAAAAAATATCGAGATTGAGGCAGGAGGATGGCTTAAAACCAGGAGTTTGATACCAGCCTGGACAACATTGTGAGACCCATCTCTACAAAAACTTAAAACACTTAGCCAGGCATGGTGGTGCATGCCTGTAGGCCTAGCTGCTTGGGAGGCTGGGACTGCAGGATGGCTTGAGCCTTGAGGCTGCAGGGAGCTATGGTCGTATCACTGCACTCCAGCCTGGGCAACAGAGTGAGGCCACCTGTAAAAAACAACAAAACTTTGTCTTCATCTATTTCATTGTTTGCTCTTTTTCTTTCTTCGTGAAACACCTGCTCAGCTTCCCTTGTTGTCTGTTCTCTTGTGTCTTCCCTGTAATTTGCCCTTTGTTTCGCAAACGATTTCCAATTTTTTCTCTGAGCACTGTCAATTTCTTTTTCATAATCTCTGAGCTCTTATATTTCATGTTTGTGTTGTTCTTTCAAAAATTCAATTATTTTCTTAATTTGTTTTAGCTCATGTTGAAATACTGGGTCTCGGCTTTCATCTGTGGCACGCTTCATTTGCCTGGGATGTTCTCTCGTCTGCTGGAAAGTTAAGTTGCTCTTCCGTATCCTTTTTCTTATGGCACCTTTGTGTGAAGGTCAAGCCTATTCCTTTGCTGTTATTCATTGTCGAATGGGATGTTTTTTTCTGGAAAATGACCAGAGATTCCGCTAGAGGAAGGAGTGGGCAAAAGTAGCCCTCTGAAGAAGCTTTGTGTCTCAAGGACTCCCTCCTCTGTTATTACCACAAAGGGTTCCAAATAGAGCCTCTTGAGGCAGCGTCCTCTCTAGCTTCTGGAGCCGGTCCTGGTGCAGGAGGGCTTCTGTATCCACCCATGTTTTAATTTGGATTCTCAACAGCTCTTGCCTTCTAAGTAGGGAGAACAGTTGTCCTGGTTTGCCAGTGACTGCCTTGTTACTTTTCTTTTCTTTTCTTTTTTTTCGAGATGGACTCTCACTTTGTTGCCCAGGCTGGAGTGCAATGGTGCGTTCGGCTCACTGCAGTCTCTGCCTCCTGGGTTCAAGCAATCTCCTGCCTCAGCCTCCTGAGTAGCTGGGATTACAGCTGACCACCACCATGCATGGATAAGTTTGTATTTTTTAGCAGAGACAGGGTTTTGTCATGTTGGCCAGGCTGGTCTTGAACTCCTGGCCTCAGGTGATCTGGTTGCATTGGCCTCCCAAAGTGCTGGGATTGCAGGCATGAGCCACTGTGCCTGGCATCGTCCCTCTTTTTATAAGGTCACCAGTCACATTGAATTAGAGCCCACCATCCTCCCATGCGACCTCACCTTACTAATTACATCTGCAAAGAACCTATTTCCAAATACGGTCATCTTCTCAGGTTATGAACATTTGGAGGGATGTGATTTAACCCATAACACCTTGCCCCTTCCCTGAGACATATAGTGAGGAGCACAGTAAGAGAGAAAACCAATGACTAATATCAGAATCTTATTACATCCAGAGGTGTCTCCAAAATACACTCATGACTACTCCATAAATAGAGACGCTACCCCATGCATATATACAACTATTCTGTACCTACAAAAATTAAAAAAATTCAAAATATGCCCATGACAAAAGTGTGTCTTGAATTCCTTTTAAAATAAGAGGGAAAACACCTTTTTTAGACTTCACTTTCTTCCCTACCAACTGATTTGTCACCTTTTTTCTACAGAAAAAGTCCTTGAAATCATTGTCTCATGATGCCTTACATAGCCTGGGCAACATAGCGAGACCCCATCTCTACAAAAAAATAGCAAAATTAACCTGGCAGGATGGTGGGCACCTGTAGTTCCAGCTACTTGGGAGTCTGAGGTGGGAGAATCTCTTGAGCCCAGGAGGCTGAGGATGCAGCTAGCTGTGATTGTGCCACTGCACTCCAGATTGAGATCTCATCTCTTAAAAAAAAAAAA
>NW_016107397.1:8273221-8280725 GCF_001604975.1 Cebus imitator
GAATAACCACTCCTGATATTTTGAAAATGAACTTACAGTTTTAAATGTATGTGTACACCCATAAATTATACATACTGCAAATTATTGATGAATAGTTACCAAATTCTATATATTTATAAAATTATATATTTGTATAAGATGACAAGACGTACATATTTACAAAATTAATGGTGCATTCAGTGGGATATTTTGATGTCTGCTATATATTTTTTCACTCTGCAATATTTTATGAATCTTTTCTTATGAATAGATGGTCTTCTTCAACATCAATTTTTAATTTTTTTATAGCTGCACCTATTGCATGAATTGCCCTTTTTTTTCTTGTAAAGGAAAAATTTCATGTGCATTTTTTTGTTTGTTTGTTTTAGGTGGAGTTTCACTCTTTTCACCCAGGCTGGGAGTGCAATGGTGTGATCTTAGCTCACTGCAACCTCCGCCTCCCGGGTTGAAGTGATTCTCTTGCCTCAGCCTCCTGAGTAGCTAGGATTACAGGCACGCCACCATGCCCAGCAAATTTTTGTATTTTTAGTAGAGACAGGGTTTCACCATGTTGGCCAGGCTGGTCTTGAACTCTTGACCTCAGGCGATCCACCTGCCTCGGTCTCACAAAGTGCTGGGATTACAGGTGTGAGCCACTGTGCCCAGCTTCATGTGCATTCTTTATGTGCTTGGGCTTGTTTCCAATTCCTATCTCATTTAGTTCTTTTTTTTTTTTTTTGAGGCAGAGTCTAACTCTGTCACCCAGGCTGAAGTGCAGTGGCATGATGAGAACTTACTGCAACCTCAACCTCCCAGGCTTAAATGATCCTCTCACCTCACCTTCTGAGTAGCTGGGGCTACAGGTGTGCACCATCATGCCTGGCTAATTTTTTAATTTTTGTAGAGATGGGATTTTACTATGTCGTTCAGGTGTGTGTCAAACTCCTGGACTCAAACCATCCTCCCTGCTGTACCTCCCAAAGTGCTGGATTACAGATGTGAGCCACTGCCCTGACATCCTATCTCATCTGGTTCTCATATGACTGTTGAGACAGTCTTGTTACCACTTTGTAGGAAATACGGCTAACAGAGGCTCTGAGAGGCTGCTTCTTGTACGTGGAGTTAGAATCCATACTCAGGTCCTTTGCCCAACACGCTCTTTTACTATATCTCAGCTGCCATGAACTCACAAATAAATGGAAATTCTCTGAAAGTTATCTTTAAGGCTATTTTCACTTCTAAAATGATATTTTAATAAGTTTGAAGAGTCTGAGAAATCTCTTCAGACTTTCAGGCACAGGTTATATGCAAATGATGCTGGAAAGCACTACATAAGGAACCACTTCATGTGTTGTAGTGATTTAACGTGTGGTTCTCAAGCTTTGTTCTTGGAGCCTGGGGCGCCACAGGCGCACCCTGGTGCAAGAACTCCCTGTATTGGCCTGGCAGAGCCGGGAACTTTTTGTCTGTTGGGGAGGTGGTTGTCTTGTTTTAAAATTATTGTTATTATTGTGGTTGTTATTAACATTAAATTCACGTAACATAAAATCAGTCATTTTTTTTTTTTTTAAAGATGGGTTTCACCATGTTGGTCAGGCTGGTCTTGAACTCCCGACCTCAGGTGATCCTCCCACCTTGGCCTCCAAAGTGCTTGGATTACAGGCATGAGCCACCACGCCCGGCTACAATTAGTCATTTTAAGTTGAACAGTTCAGTGGAACAACGTCTTACAATGCTGTGCAATGGCCACCTCTGTTAGTTCCGGTATGTTTTCATCACCCCAGAAGGAAAGCCCGTTCCCACGGCACTCTCTCCCCATTTCCCCTCTCTCCACCCCTGGCAATGCCATCTGCTTTCTGTCTCTATGGGCTCATCTCTTCTGGATGTGTTATTTAAACAGAAGCACAAAATTACTTTTTTTAAGAAGGGGTGACTGAGACAGGAGGATCACTTGAGGCCAGGAGTTTGAGACCAACTTGGGCAACATAGTGAGATCTCATCTCTACAAAATACACAAAGATTAGTGGGGCGTGGTGGCACACACCTGTGGTCCCTGCTACTTGGGAGGCTGAGATGGGAGGGTTGTTTGAGCCCAGGAGTGATAGACTGCAGTGAACTATGATTGCACCACTGCACTCCAGGCTTGGGGACAGAGTGAGGCTCTGTGTCAAAGAAAAAAGAGTGAAGCCATGTAGTGGCTCCATGGAGTCCCAATAGGTTCCAGATCCTGGCTTGGCCACGTCCCAACCCCCAAGGCAGCTTCCTGTTTCATTACTTCACACTTTCCATGCCTGTGCTCCGGATTTATGCTCACCTGCACTCAGCTGATGGTTTTTTATTTTTATGTTTTGAGGCGGAGTCTCACTCTGTCACTCAGGCTGGAGTACAGTGGCGTGATCTCGGCTCACTGCAACTTCTGCCTCCCTGATTCAAGCGATTCTCCTGCCTCAGCCTCCTGAGTAGCTGGGATTATAGGTGTGTGCCACCACGCCTGGCTAATTTTTGTATTTTTTGTTGAGACAGGGTTTCACCCTGTTGGTCAGGCTGGTCTTGAACTCCTGACCTCCGTGATTCACCCACTTTGGCCTCCCAAAGTGTTGGGATTACAGGCGTGAGCCACCTCGCACAGCAAGCTGATCGTTTTTTTCTACTTAGCAGCTCAACTTCCTTGTGGCTTCTGCTTCTTCCCAACTGTGCTTATTGAGACTCCAACTCCACCTCATGGCATCTGATCCCACCGTGATTTTATGTGGACAGTTTCTCCATTATTTCACACTGAGGCCCTGGAGATCAGGAGCCTATTTCATGCTGCTGTGGCTTGGGTGGCCCCCCGGTGTGTCAGCGGGTGCCAAAGTGACTGGGTCTGGTGGTCTGTAGGGGGCTCACTTCAGCGAGGGCTTCAGAGAGGGCAGTTTCTCCCCAGAGGGGCTGGTGACGTGGCAGGCACTGTGATTGGTTCTTATCCCCACGTTAGGGAGGGAACAGTTGAGAGAGGACAGACATTGGACAGACAGACCTGAGGCACACAGCCAATGATTAAACCCTCCAAACTTCAGTTTCTTCTTCAGTAAAATGCAAATGATGTTCCTTCCCTTGCAGGGATCTTGTAAACATTAGAGATAATATGAGCAAACCAGCTGGGATGAGCAGGCAGTGTCAGTTATTATTTTAATATCGGGAAAGGAGAACATGATGTAAATAACTGTAATACTCCCTTATGGCTCCAGTCATGCCCAGAGATCTTATTTCCACCTGCTCAGAGGGATTCAAAATGTTCCGTAGACCAAATTCTTTAACAAAGGAGATAGCTTTATGTGGCTGGTCAGAAGTCACCTCCCAAACTGTGTTGTTAAAGGAAGCAGAAGAAGATGCCAGAAAGTGGGTGTGTGCCTGGTGGCCCACCAGCTGCGCAAAAGAGAGAAAGAAAGAAAATGTGGGCAGAGTGCTCATTTTATGAGGCCAGCATCATCCTGATACCAAAACCTGGGCAGAGACACAACAAAAAAAGAAAACTTTAGGTCAATATCCCTGATGAACATTGATGCGAAAATCCTTAATAAAATACTGGCAAACTGAATCCAGCAGCACATCAAAAAGCTTATCCACCACGATCAAGTTGGCTTCATCCCTGGGATGCAAAGCTGGTTCAACATGCACAAATAAATAAATGTAATCCATCACATAGACAGAACCAATGACAAAAACCACATGATTATCTCAATAAATGCAGAAAAGGCCTTCAATAAAATTCAGCATCACTTCATGTTAAAAGCTCTCAATAAACTATGTATCGATGGAACATATCTAAAAATAATAGGAGCTATTTATGACAAACCCACAGCCAATATTATACTGACTGGGGAAAAGCTGGAAGCATTCCCTTTGAAAACCAGCACAAGACAAGGACACCCTCTCTCACCATTCCTATTCAATGTAGTATTGGAAGTTCTGGCTAGGGCAATCAGGCAAGAGAAAGAAATAAAGTAATTTCTTATGAAGTTATAGAAATAAAAAAATAAAGAAATAAAATAATGCAAATAGGAAGAGAGGAAGTCAAATTGTCTCTGCAGACGACATGATCCTATACTTAGAAAGCCCCATTGTCTCAGCCCCAAAACTCCTTAAACTGCTAAGCAACTTCAGCAAAGTCTCAGGATACAAAATCAATGTGCAAAGATCACAAGGATTCCTATAAACCAACAATAGACAAGCAAGGAGTCAAATCATGATTGAACTCCCATTCACAATTACTACAAAAAGAATAAAGTACCTAGGAATACAGCTAACAAGGGACATGAAAGACCTCTTCATGGAGAACTACAAACCACTGCTTGGGAAAATAAGAGAGGACACAAAGAAATGGAAAAACGTTTCATCCTCATGTATAGAAAGAATCAATATTGTGAAAATGGCCGTGTTGCCCAAAGTAATTTATAGATTCAGTGATATTCCCATAAAACTACCATTAACATTCTTCACAGAATTAGAAAAAATTACTTTAAAATTCATATAGAACCAAAAAAGACCTCACATGGCCAAGACAATCCTAAGCAAAAAGAACAAAGCTGAAGGCATCATGATACCTGACTCCAATTCAAACTACACTACAGGGCTGCAGTAACCAAAGCAGCATGGTACTGGTACCAAAACAGACATATAGACCAATGGTAGAGAATAGAGACCTCAGAAATGCAACCATCTGATCTTTGACAAACCTGACAAAAACAAGCAATGGGGAGAGAATTTCCTATTTAATAAATGGTGCTGGGAAAACTGGCTAACATGCAGAAAACTGAAACTGGACCCCTTACTTACACCTTATACAAAAATTAACTCAAGATGGATTAAAGACTTAAATGTAAAACCCCAAACCATCAGAGCCTTAGAAGAAAACCTACACAGTACCATTCAGGACATAGGCATGGGCAAAGATTTTATGATGAAATCACCAAAAGCAATTGCAAGAAAAGCTAAAATTGACAAATGGGATCTAATTAAACTAAAGAGTTTCTACACAGCAGAAGAAACTATCGTCAGAGCGAACAGGCAACATACAGAATGGGAGAAAATTTTTGGAATCTACTTATCTAACAAAGGTCTAATATCCAGAATTTACAAGAAACTTAAACAAACTTACATGAAAAGAAACAAACAACTCCGTCAAAAAGTGGGCAAGGATATGAACAGACACTTCTCAAAAGAAGACATTTATGTGGCCAACAGACATATTGAAAAAAAGCTTAACATCACTGATCATTAGAGAAATGCAAATCAAAACCACAATGAGATACCATCTCACGCCAGTCAGAATGGCGAGTACTAAAATGTCAAGAAACAACAGATGCTGGCGAGGCTGTGGAGAAATAGGAATGCATTTACATTGTTGGTGGGAATGTAAATTAGTTCAACCATTGTGGAAGACAATGTGGCAATTCCTCAAGGATCTAGAACCCAAAATACCATTTGACCCAGCAATCCCATTACTGAGTATATACCCAAAGGAATATAAATCACTCTATTATAAAAATACATGCATGCACATGTTTACTGCAGCACTATTCACAATAGCAAAGATGTGGAACCAAGCCAAATCCCCATCAATGATAGACTGGATAAAGAAAATGTGGTACATGTACACCATGGAATACTGTGTAGCCACAAAAGGGAAGGAGACCGTGTCCTTTGCAGGGACATGGATGAAGCTGGAAGCCATCATCCTCAGCAAACTAACACAGGAAGAGAAAATCAAACACTGCATGTTCTCACTCATAAGTGGGAGTTGAACAATGAGAACACATGGACACAGGGAGGGCAACATCACACACCTGGGCCTGTCAGGGGTGGTGAGGGGAGGGAGAGCATTAGGATAAATAGTGAAGCCATGCGGAGCTTAAAACCTAGGTGACAGGTTGATAGGTGCAGCAAACCACCATGGCACACGTATACACATGTAACTAATCTGCACATTCTGCACGTGTATCTCTGAACTTAAAGTTAAAAAAAGAATAAACGAAATTGTGAGCAGAGTGCCGTAGGGAAACTAAGACCTGGTTATGACAGAAAGTACATGCAAAGTGTTTTGCACACTGGAGAGGGCTACACAAGTAATGCAGGGAGTTAGAATTTCTCACTGGGGCTGTTCCCGTTGTACTGTGGGCTCCACAATAGTCAATTTCATGTGTCACATTGGGCCGTGGGGTGCCCAGCTATTTAGTCAAAGTCTTCTAGGTGTGTCTCTGAGGGTGTTTGTAGATGAGATTAACATTTGAATATGTGGACTAAGAAAAGCAGATTGCGCTCCCTAATGTGGATGGGCCTCATCCAATCAGTCAAAGGCCGAGATAGAACAAAAAAGCTGATTTTTCCCTGAGTAAGAGGAATTTCTTCCTGCCTGACTGCCTTTGAGCTGGGATATGGTCTTTCCCCCATCCTTGGACTTGAAATACCAGATCTTCCTGGGTTTTATACTGTTAACCTTCAGAGAGAAATTCTAGCATCAGTTGTCCTGGTTCCCAGACCTTCAGACCCAAACTGAAACTACATCATCAGCTCTCCAGAATCTCTAGCTTGCTGACTCATCATGTAAATATTGGGACTTACTGGCTTCCATAGTCCCATGAGCCTATTCCTTATAATAAATCTCTCTCTATATAGTAAGTACTGTTCCTCCAGTGAACCCTGACTAATACAGGCTCTTTTGGCCATACTTTTTTTTTTTTTTGAGACACAGTCTTGCCCTGTCACCCAGGCTAGAGTGTAATGGTGCGATCTTGGCTCACTGCAACCTCCGCCTCCTAGGTGCAAACAATTCTTCTGCCTCAGCCTCCTGAGTAGCTGGGATTATAGGCACTGTCCACCATGCCCAGCTAATTTTTGTATTTTTAGTAGAGACGGGGTTTCACCATGTTGACCAGGCTGGTCTCAAACTCCTGACTTCATGATCTGCCTGCCTTGGCCTCCCAAAGTGTTGGGATTATAGGCGTGAGCCACCGTGCCCAGCCCTGGTCATGCATTTTATAATCACTTCATTAGGATACCCTGCAGGAGACGTCCCCTCCCTTCTACAGAGGTTGGGATGAAAGGGCAGGAGATCTAGAAGTATGGATATGTTCCTTTATTTCACAAAACGCCACCCAAGGTGCCTGTGAACCAGAGCTGACATTTAGGTGGAAGACCTCTCTTTTCTTGCCTGCAGCTAACGCTGCATTCTTGGCTCCTGACATTTCTCCTGAGGTTCCTCTACTCATTGTTCCCAACTTTTTGACAATATGACCACAATGTTCTTCAAAAAGGATCCTTTAGGGTTAAATCTTTTTGGGAACTTTTGAGCTTCTGGATGTTCATATCTCTCCCAAGACTTGGAAAGTTTTCCACTATTATTTTATTAAATATCAGATGTGTGTTGTCATCTCTTCTTTTAAACTACCAAAATGCAAATATTTGTTCAGTTTATGCTTTCCTATAAGTCCTGTAGGCTTTCTTTATTTTTTGAATTCTTTTTGTTCTGCTTGTTTTTTTTTTTTTT
>NW_016107397.1:8280825-8332169 GCF_001604975.1 Cebus imitator
TAAAGATCTATCTTCAAGTTCAGAAATTTTTTCTTCTGCTTGATCTAGTCTGTTGTTGAAGCTCTGACTTGTATTTTTTCATTTCATTCTTTTAATCCTGTAGCTCCAGGTTTCTGTTCAGTTCTTTTTTATGATATGTATCTCTGTTGAATTTCTCACTCAGATAATTAATTGTTTTCCTGAGTTTGTTGAATTGTCTATCTACATTCTCTTGTACCTCACAGTTTCCTTAAGATCATTATTTAGAATTCCTTTTCTGGCATTTCATACACTTTTTTTCCCTTTTGTGTCTGTTAGAATTATTGTGCTCCTTAAGAGGTGTTACATTTGCTTGTGTTTTCATGTTTCTGTGTCCCTATGCTGATATCTGCATATCTGGTGAAACAGTTGCCTTTTTCAATTTTAGGGAGTAGCTTCCATAGGGAAAGACTTATTCTTGTAGATGGGTACTGCAGAGTGTCAGTTGTGTAGGGTGTGTTGGCTGTGATTTCTGGTGGACACAGTAGTGTAATCTCTGGGCAGTTTCTTCAGCTGGAATCCACTTAGTGATGTTTGCAAGTGCCTCAGTGGCCTAGGTGGTTGGAGTTTGTGGCAACAGTGGTGCAGCTTTGCTGGGGGTGGGCTCATTAAGCTGGTTCTCAAGCCAGGGGTGCATGCATGCAGTGGGTCAGTTGGCTTGAAGACTGGGTTTCTGGAAGACTAATCTGCATTTTATTTTATTTATTCTTGAAGCAGTGTCCTGCTTTGTCACCCAGACTGGAGTGCAGTGGTGGGATCATAGCTCGCTGCAGCCTTGAACTCCTCAGCTCAAGCATTAATCCTCATTTTAAACAGTGCTCCAGATAACACTGAGGCAAGATTCCACAGTTCATGCTTTGGGAAATACTGATCTCCCTGTTTAATGAGTTATAGGTGGAATGTTTCCTTTTAGGACTGATGGGGAAATTATGACTGCCTAAAGTTTAGTGGCTTGAGGAGGTTGTGTCTGCCCCAAGCTTGGTGGCTGCTTTCAGTACCTTGAGCTGTTAAAATCTTTTTTTTTTTTAAATTAAAATATGTTACCAGGGCTTAGGATGAAAGGCCACTGCTAAAGGTGACACACAAATTGCTTTCCTCATATTTCTTGCTTAATATCCTTCTGCATCTCATGGCAGCTACTGTGAAAGCAATCCTTAGGCGGGGGGATGTAGGCAGTGACAATCCTATAGTGGTGTCCTGGAAAATGCTTAACAACTGGTTTGTTGGGGAAATATCCTGATTTGTAGCATTTGCTAATTCCCATGGTGTAAACATTCCCACTATAGTTGATTTGAAGCCATCAAGGTGACGTCATAAGAATCAAAAAAGTTTCTTAACTGGAGGTGGGAGTCTGACTCATGAGGAGAGCCTTTAAGTTGGGGATAACTTGCCTGGGGTCAATTCCACCTTCAATTTGCAGAAAAGGGGCAGATAAACTTATTCATTTAATAAACATTTGCTGAGCACCTACTGCGTGCCAGGCATAGCTACTATGCACTTAAGACAAAATGATAAATAGAAGCCCAATTCCTGACTGCAATGAACTGGAAGTCATCTGCTCAGGGCCTGGGATCAACAGAGCCTTTTAACAGGGTCTCCTTAGGCATGTTTCACCACCTCCAAAAGTGGATATTTCTGTGCTCTGAACCCGTGTTCAAAACCACAGGTCCTGCTTGAAGTCTGAGTTTCTCCCGGATGGGGACCCTACCCTGCCCGTTCCTGGCATTTCTGCAGTTGTATCACCTAGTGTTGAACCTTTTGGTGACCACTGAGGAGCTATCTTCTAGAATGTGCCCTCTCTGCCTGCAGTTCAATGTTGTATTAGTTTCCTTGGCTATTCCCTCAAGGAAGAAGAAATTCTGCCTTCAGACCGCAGCATAGAAATTCTGTCCTAAGTTTCTGGACTTTGTAATTGAGCTTCAGTATCAGCTCTTCCCTAGGACTCAAACCTGCTGGACTGCCCTGCAGATTTTGTATTTGTCAGCTCCCACAATCACATGAGCCAATTCCTTAAAATAAGTCTCTCTGTGTTTGCATATACAGCCTGTTAGTGCTGTTTCTCTGGTGATTCCTGACTAATACACTTCATTTCTTTTCTCCATCCTCCACCTTCTCCACCTTTCAAGATCCTGCTCTTAGCTAGGAATAAGGCAGGAATTTGCAGACAATCTTCTTCCCACTAGAGGCTAATGAGGGGAATCACCAGCATGTAATAGGAGCAGCTGTGACAAGCTTCATGCTCTCTAGTTGCTTGAGGTTTGCAGAGCACTTAAAAAAATTTTAGATTTGGGGGTGCATGTGCAGGTTTGTTACATGGATATATTAGTAATGCAGAGGCTTCTATCAAAACCATCACCCAAATATTGAACATAATACTTAATAGGTAGTTTTCCAGCCCTTGTCCCTCTCCTCTCTCCCCACTTTTGGAGTCCTCAGTGTTTGTTATTTCCATCTTTGTGCCCATGTTTACCCAATGTTTAGCTTTCACTTATAAGTGAGAATATGAAGTATTTGGTTTTCTGTTTCTGCGTTAATTCATTTAGCATAATGGTCTCCAGCTGCATCCACGTTGCTGCAAAGGATATGGCTGTGTTCTTTTTTATGGTTGGGTAGTATTCCATGGTGTCTATGTGCTGCATGGTATTCCATGATGTATATGTGCCAAATTTTATTTATCCAGTCCACTGTTGATGGGCATCTGGGTGGATTCCATGACTTTGGAATTGTGTTTTTTTTGTTTTGTTTTTTATTTTTTTTGAGACGGCGTCTTGCTCTGTAGCCCAGGTTGGAGTGCAGTGGCGTGATTTCAGCTCATTGCCACCTCCATCTCCTGGGTTCCGGTTCAAGTAATTCTCCTGCCTCATCCTCCCGAGTAGCTGGGATTATAGGAATGCACCACTATGCCCAGCTAATTTTTGCATTTTTTTTAACTTTGTGGGAAGAATTTTATTTATTTTTCCTTTCTTTTTATTGCATTTTAGGTTTTGGGGTACATGTGAAGAACATGCAAGATTGTTGCATAGGTACACACATGGCAGTGTGATTTGCTGCCTTCCTCCCCTTTACTTATATCTGGCATTTCTCCCCATGCTATCTCTCCCCACATCCCCACCACCCCCTCCCTCCCCATTTCCCCCCAACAGATCCCAGTGTGTAGTGCTCCCCTCCCTGTGTCCATGTGTTCTCATTGTTCAACACCCGCCTATGAGTGAGAACATGCGGTGTTTGATTTTCTGCTCTTGTGTCAGTTTGCTGAGAATGATGGTTTCCAGGTTCATCCATGTCCCTACAAAGGACACGAACTCATCATTTTTGATGGCTGCATAATATTCCATGGTGTATATGTGCCACATTTTCCCTGTCCAGTCTATAATTTTTGCATTTTTAGTAGAGAAGAGGTTTTACCATGTTGGCCAGGCTTGTCTTGAACTCCTGACCTTGTGATCTGCCCACATTGGCCTCCCAAAGTGCTGGGATTATAGGCGTGAGCCACCGTGCCTGGCCGACTTTGCAATTGAGAATAGTTGCAGAACACTTTTGAGCACTGGGTCAAGTCTATGATAAAGGCTAAAGTCATTCCCGTTGAGCAGAAAGAACTTGGCTTAAGTGAGTGGACCCTGTGGATGGGAAATGACAGGTAAGAGGGCAAGAGTCTGGGCTGGGCCCTGCAGGACTGTGAAAGCTGGAGGAAAGCCCCCCCTTCTGGAGGCCCTGCTGAGCTGGGGAGGGCTGGGATCTGGCCACTTTTCAGTTCAGAGTCTCCCCGTGTCTCTTGGTGGCCTTTGGAAGAGGTCCGAACTCTTTCTCCCTCCTCCTCCATTTCACCCCATCCTTTCCCCCCTCCCCAATATTCTTTCAGGCACGCAGAACGCTTTGGTGTCCCAGACATGCCGCGATGGGCATTTACACTTACCCCATGCTCTCCTCTCTGCTCAGGACACTGCCTGTCTGACTTTGTTTAGCCTGGCTAAGCCCACTGGTCTTTAGGACTCAGCTGTGCCAACTCCAGGCAGCTGCCATGACCTCCAGCTGGCTCCAGCTCCTCCTCTGGACTCTTACATCTTTGGCATTCCCAACCACGTCCTGATGTGGCTGTTTATTTACTCATTATCCTCCCTGTGAATAAGCCTGTGAACTGCCTGGAAGGCAGACACTGGGCTTTCTTACCGAGGCGAACCTCCCCACAGCATGGGTCAGTTGCTGTTCCAGCCCAGGCTGGACGCTGTGCCACATGCGGGACCCTGACTACTATAGCCACAGCACTTCGCAGGCTGGGCTGGACAGGGGCACTTCTTTTTTCCCCCTCCCTCCCTCCCTCCCTCTATTCTCTTCCTTCCTTCCTTCCTTCCTTCCTTCCTTCCTTCCCCCCCCCCCCCCCCCCCCCCCCCCCCCCCCCCCCCCCCCCCCCCCCCCCCCCCCCCCCCCCCCCCCCCCTCCCCCCCCCCCCCCCCCCCCCCCCTCCCTCCCTCCTTCCTTCCTTCCTTCCCTTCCTTCCCTCTCATCCCTCCTCCTCCTCCTTCTTCTCTCCTCCTCCTTCTTCCTCTTCTTCTCCCTCCCTCCCTCTCTCTCCCTCTCTCTTCCTCCCTCTCCTTCACTCCCTCCCTCTTTCTCTCTCTCTTTCCCTCCCTCTCTCCTTCCTTCCTTCCTTTCTCCCTTCCTTCCTTTCTTCCTTCCTTCCTTCTCTGTCTTTTCTTTTCCTGAAACAGGATCTCACTCTGTTGCCCAGACTAGAGTGCAGTGGCTTCATCATAGCTCCCTGCAGCCTCGACCTCCTAGGCTCAAGGGATCCTCCCACCTTGGCATCCCAAGCAGCCGGGACTGTAGACACCACCACTCTGTCCAGCTAAGTTTTACATATATATATATATATATTTTTGTAGAGACAGGTTCTTGCTATGTTGCCCTGGGTGATTTCAGGCTCCTGGGCTCAAGCAATCCTCCTGCCTTGGCTTCCCCAAGTGTTGGGATTACGGGTGTGAGCCACTGGGGGGTCCAGAGTCAGTCCTCAAGCATACTCTGCTCTGTGCCTCAGTTGCTGCTGCTGCCACATCTGGGTTAGGTAACAGGTTTCCTGCAAGTATCCGGAAGCTGAAAGAGGCAGGAGGCCTGGGATGGGTGCCAGGTGCTATGTACAGCAGGCCAGGCTCATCACCACTTCCGTGAAACCAGGGGATGGTGCAGGTTTAGAGGATGACCCCAGGGGAACTGAAAGGTCACATGAGAGGATGAAGTTTGAGCAAAGCCCTGGGTGATATTAGGGAGTGAGCCCCATGGTGTTCTCTGGTGGATCATTCTAGAGATAGAGAGAGCTGCACGTGCAAAGGCCCTGGGGCTGTCAGGAGCTGGCATGTTAGAGAAACTGATGCACGAATGAGGAGGGGAGGAGGAGAAGAGTGATGTTAATTAACCGGGGGAGGCTGGCGTGGGTCAGACCATGCAAGACCTGTGGCTCTTAGCAAGGAGTTGGGATTTATGCTCATAGGAGCCCCTGACACAACTGGAGTGACACTGCTGTGTAAAGAGCAGGCTGGAGGGAAGTCGGAGGGGAAGTGGTTACAGTTTCCCAGGAGCAAGAGGATGGGGCCCTCGGTTACCATGGTGGCCTTGGAGACAGCCGTGGGAGATGCAGGGCCTATCTTGGAGATAAAAAAAAAATGACAGGATTTGGATACAGCAAATGATGGAATATGAGAGTGAGGGAGAGGCTGGCATCCTGCTCTACATCCTACCTCTGTAACCCTGGGCAAGCTACTTAACCTCCCTACCCCTTCTGTGACTGTAAACTAGTTAACAAAGCACTTAGCAATAAGTAGGCACTCAGTGGATACAAGTTTCCTCTTCCCAACCAATCCCACACTCCCCGCAGAGAGAAAGCTCTCTTAAAAGTTAGTATTCTGTGCATTTATTCATTTATTATAAGCATGCATTGGCTGAGCACGGTGGCTCATGCCTGTAATCCCAGCACTTTGGGAGGCCAAGGCGAGCAGATCACCTGAGGTCAGGAGTTTGAGATCAGCCTGCTCAACATGATGAAACCCCAGCTCTACTAAAAATAAAAAAATTGGCCGGGTGTGGTGGCTTATGCCTGTAATCCCACTACTTTGGGAGGCCGAGGTGGGCGGATCACAAGGTCAGGCGTTCGAGACCAGCTTGGCCAATATGGTGAAACCCTGTCTCTACTAAAAATACAAAAATTAGCTGGGCATGGTGGCGGATAGTCCCAGTTACTCGGCAGGCTGAGGCAGGAGAATCACTTGAACCCAGGAGCAGAGGTTGCAGTGAGCTGAGATCGCACCACTGCACTCCAGCCTGGGCGACAAAGCGAGACTCCGTCTCAAACAAAACAAAACAAAACAAAACAAAACAACACAACAACAAATATAAAAATTACCTGCAATCCCAGCTACTTGGGAGGCTGAGGCAGGAGAATTGCTTGAACCTGGGAGGTGGAGGTTGCAGTAAGTGGAGACTGCACCACTTCACTCTAGCCTGGGTGACAGAGTGAGACTCCGTTTCAAAATAAATAAATAAGTAAATAAATAAATAAGCAAGCCAGATGCAGTGGCTGAGGCTGGATGTGGTGGCTCACGCCTGTAATCCTTTGGGAGACTGAGGCGGGCAGATCACAAGGTCAGAAATTCGAGACCAGCCTGGCTAACAACTACTGGCCACCAGCCTGGTAACCACAACTACTTGGGAGGCTGAGGGAGGAGAATCATTTGAACCCGGTAGGTGGAGGTTGCAGTGAGCCAAGATCGCACCATTGCACTCCAGCCTGGATGACAGAGCAAGACTCCGTCTCAAAAAAAAAGAGAAAAAAAGCATGCATTGAGCACCTACTGCATGCCAGGCATGCAGTAGGGCGTAGAGACAATTAAAACATAATTCTTGTCCTCAGGGAGCTCCCAGGCTGGTGAGGGAGATGGGGTAAAAGAGCAGATGAGGGTGCAGTGTGTTCACTGCCAGGGGAGGGGGCACCAGGCACTGGGCACAGAGAAGAGGGTCCCCTAGCCCAGCCTAGAGAGCAGGCTGCTTCTATAGAGAGGCGATGACCGAGCAAAGTCCTGAAGCAGTTAGCCTGACAAAGAGGGATGGGAAAGGGTATTCCAGGAAGGAGGAATAGCCCGTGAAAAGGCTCGGAGGTCAGAGAAAGCCGAGTGCACTGTGGGAATTGTAAATAGGTCAGCTTGGTGTGATGGAAGGGGAAGGAGTCTGAGGCTGAGCTGGCGAGGTGGACAGTATTGAAAGATGGAAGGGGTCAGGCGTGGTGGCTCACGCCTGTAATTCCAGCACTTTGGGAGGCCAAGGTGGGTGGATCACCTAAGGTCGGGCATTCGAGACCAGCCTGATTAACATGGAGAAACCTCATCTCTACTAAAAATACAAAATTAGCCAGACATGGTGGCACATGCCCGTAATCCCAGCTACTTGGGAGGCTGAGTCAGGAGAATTGCCTGAACTTGGGAGGCGGAGATTGCGGTAAGCCAAGATCATGCCATTGCATTCCAGCCTGGGCAACAAGAGTGAAACTCAAAAAAAAAAAAAAAAAGAAAAAAAAGAAGGAAGGATGGAAGGACATTAAACTCAGGCATACAAAAGTATAAAGTTTGCTGGGAAGTAAAATATCTAGACAAATACAGAATAATGTATACTGTAATGGTGGTACATACATCACCATTAATTCTGGTATAGAAGTTAAAAGACGAACGTATAAAAGTAACTATAACTATAAAAATGTTAATGGATGCACAATATAAAAAGACATAATTTCTGACATTGGCAACATAAATTGGGGGGAAGAAGTAAAAGTGTAGAGGTTTTGTATGTGATTGAAGCTAAGTTGTTATCAGCCTAAAATGAATTATAACCATAACTTTCTTTCTTTTCTTTTTTTGAGATGGAGTATCACTCTGTCACCCAGGCTGAGAATGCAGTGATGTGACCTTGGTTCACTGCAGCCTCCGCCTCCCTGGTTCTAGTGATTGTCCTGCATCAGCATCCTGAGTAGCTTGGATTACAGGCCTCTGCCACCATGCCTGGCTAATTTTTGTATTTTTAGTAGAGATGGGGTTTCACCATGTTGGCTAGATTGGTTTCGAACTCCTGACCTCAGGTGAACCGCCAGCCTCAGCCTCCCAAAGTGTTGGGATTACAGGCGTGAGCCACCATGCCTGGCCACCTATAACATGTTTTATGTAGGCCTCATGCTGACCATAAAGAAAATACCTATAGAAAATGCTTAAAAGAAAACGAGAAAGGAATTAAAGCACGTCACCACAAAAAATCAGCAAAACACAAAGAGACAGCAAGGAAGGAAAAGAGACAGAAAAGCTGCAAGACAAAAATCAATGAACAAAATATAGGAAGTTGCCTTAGTCCATTTTTGCTGCTATAATAGAATATCTGAGACAGAGTCATTTATAAACAATAGACATTTGTTTGTTGTAGTTTTGGAGGCTGGGAAGTCCAGGATCAAGGTGACAGCATCTGGTGAGAACCTTCTTGTTGTGTCATTCCATGGTGGAAGGGCAAAGTGAGGGATGGGATGGGAAGAGGAAAAGAGAGTCAGGGAGAGAGAGGTAGGAGGAGGGAGAGAAAAGCGGCTGAACTCATGCTTTTATGAGGAATCCACTCCGATAAGAATGAATCCACTCTTGCCAGAATTGCAGCATGAATCCAGCACCTCTTAAAGATCTCACCTTCTGATACTTCTGCATTGGGGATCAAATTTCCAGCACATGAACTTTGGCGGACACATTCAAACCATAGCATACATCCAACCATATCAATAATTACTTTAGATGTAAGTAGATTAAACTCCCCTGTCAAAAGACATAGAGTGAGTGAATGAATACAAAAAACAACACCCAACTGTATGTTGTCTAGAAAAGACTCATTTTATTTATTTGTTTTTTTTAGATAGAGTTTCGCTCTGTTGCTCAGGTTGGAATGCAATGGTGTGATCTCGGCTCACTGCAACCTCTGCCTCCTGGGTTCAAGTGATTCTCTTGCCTCAGCCTCCTGAGTAGTGGAACTACAGGTGTGCACTACCACACCTGGCTAATTTTTGTACTTTTAGTAGAGATGGGGCTTCACCACGTTGGCCAGCTGGTCTAAAACTCCTGACCTCAGGAGATCTGCCTGCCTCAGCCTCCCAAAGTACTGGGACTAGAGAAGTGAGCCACCGCCTCTGGCCCAAAAGACCCACTTTAGATAGAAAAACACACATAGGCTGAAAATGAAGAGATAGAAAATGAATGTGTGATAAGAGGTTAATATCTGAAATATATATGGAATATACAACTCAATAGCAAACACCCTCAGAACTTGATTAGCAAAAGGGCAAAGGAGTTGAATAGACATTTCAATGAATAGATGTTGAATAGACATAAAAAACATACATATGGCCAGCAGGTATGTGAAAATATACTCAATATCACTAATCATAAGGGAGACCTCATCTATACAAAAATAAAAAATCAGCTGGGCCTGATGGCATGCACCTGTAATCCTAGCTACTCAAGAGGCTGAGGTGGGAGGATCGCCAGAGTCCAGGAGTTTGAGGCTGCAGTGAGCTATGATCACACCACTGCACTCCAGCCTGGGCAACAACGTGAGACCCTGTCTCTAAAATAAATACACATGCACACACACACACACACACACACACAAACACAAACACACACACACAAACACAAACACACACACACACACCTCAAAACACCAAAATCCCTTGGAAGCCATGGATGGTTTTCACAGGGGAGTGAGAGGATGGGAATGGATACAAAATATGTGTGCAGAGACCAGTGAGGAGGCTCTGGCCATGGGCCAGGTGAGAGAAGAAAAGAGTCTGGACTAGATGTGGCTGTGGAGGTGAAGAGATGTAGATGGAGTTAGGAGGTATCAAGAGGGAGAAACCTACAGTTCTTGGATTGGGCATGGTTACCTGGATTAAGAGAAAGAAGGTGATGAAAGTGCTTTGTAAATGGTGAAACCAAACAATAAACACATTGGTTATTACGAGACTTAGAGGAGTGCCTTCGGTGTACATCTCATAGGAGTGAGTATTTTCTCTTTAGACTTGGTGGACGGCCACATCTTTAGACAGTTTTATTCATCAGCACAAGCTCTGCTAGCCGCTGGAACAGATGAGCCGCAGACTCAGCAGCTACGGTAATCAAGTTTGTTTCTCCTTCACGTCACAGGCTGTGAGCCAGCAGGCTGGGCAGGAGGGAGCCTCCTGGAGTCACCACCAGGTCGCTTGTGGAGAAGTGGTTTGATGATGAGAGACAGGTTCCTTCAGGGATGCTGAGGTTGGCCAAGTTGACCCTTCAGTAGAAGCTGGTGTGGCAGATTCCAGATTTTCCAAGATGGCCATGACAATGTCTCCTGTCCTGTGTGTTTTTCTAGAACTCTGTCTCCTGCCATTGAGGTCTCTTTTCCTCAAACCTGGACAGAGCTCAGTGACAGCTTTGACCCACAGAGTACAGCAAAAGTGATGCTATGTGAATTCTGAGTCTAGGTCATAATAATGTAGTACACTTGGACTTTGTTCTTGTGGGACACTTGCTCTTGGAGTGCAGCCACCATGCTCTGAGAAAGCCCAAGCAGCCATGCAGAGAATACATGGAGATGTCATCCATATGTAGGCATTCTGGCTGACAGCCTGCCGAGGTCTGAGCCCATGCACAACATCAACCACAGGCATGTGAGAGAAGGCATCTCTAGAGGACTCGACCCCCAGCAGCCCCACTGGGTCTTGGACATGGTGGAGCAATGAGAAGCCATTCTGACTATGCCTGGTCCTAATTCCAAGCTCACAGAATCTATGAGCTGAATGAAAGTCTCTCAATTGAGGGGTCAGGGCCTTCTGGGATGCCTTTTTTCTTGTTTCTGGCAGAGCCCTGGCCCACTGGCCTTCCTAATAAAGGCCTATCTCTTCCATTTCATTCTCTGGGGAGAAGGAGCATGTGAGGACAGTTGCTATAAATGGCTTAATTTTATTAGGTTGAGCCTTCATTTGTTCTGATCCCAAGAGACTCTTTGGAGCCATTGCATGCCCTTTAAAAATCAAACTAATTGAGCTCTAAATTAATTAGAAACATAAGGAAATTGATCTGAGAAGCAAAGTCAACTGAGAGGAGAAGTGAAATTAAAATTGAACCCTAGACAAAGGTTTACAATCCCACCTGGCTCTGTTGGACAGAGGCTGCTCTGCTTAACCAAGCTGATGATCTTTTCGTGGAAGTGATTGTTTCTCATCAAGGTTCTCATCAAGAATGTGATTCTGATGCTTCCCCAAATGTCAAGGAAAAAAATCAGCTGGGCATGGTGGTGTACACCTGCAGTCCCAGCTACTCAGGAGGCTGAGATGGGAGGAAAGTTTGAGCCCAGGAGGTCGAGGCTGCAGTGAGCTATGGTTGCACCATGGCTCTCCAGCCTGGGCAACAGAGCAAGACTCTGTCTCAATTAAAAAAGAGTTTCATACTTTGGGAGGCTGAGGCAGGCAGATCATGAGGTCAGGAGTTTGAGACCAACCTGACCAATATGGTGAAACCCCATTTCTACTAAAAATACAAAAATTAGCTGGGTTTGGTGGCATGCACCTGTAGTCCCAGCTACTCAGGAGGCTGAGGCAGAAGAATTGCTTGAACCCAGGAGGTAGTAGTTGCAGTGAGCCAAGATCACGCCACTGCACTCCAGCCTAGGCAATAGAGTGAGAATCCATCTCAAAAAAAAAAAAAAAAGTTACTCAAGTAATTATGCTAAAAGTCATACAAAATGGAAACAGGTTGTATTAGTTCGTTTTCATGCTGCTGATAAAGACATAGCCGAGACTGAGTGATCTGTAAAGAAAAAGAGGTTTAATGAACTCATAGTTCCATGTGGCTGGGGTGGCCTCACAATCATGGCAGAGGGTAAAAGGCATGTCTTACATGGCAGCAAGCAAAGAGAGGATGAGAACCAAGAGAAAGGAGTTTCCCCTTATAAAACCATCAGATCTTGCAAGCCTTGTTCACTACTATGAGAAGAGTATGGGGAAGCCTGCCTCCATAATTCAATCATCTCCCACTGGGTCCCTCCCATGACATGTGGGAATTGTGGGAGCTACAATTCAAGATGAGATTTGGGTGGGGACACAGTCAAACCACAGCAGGGGCCAAGAATGCTGAAGACAACGTTGAAGAAGGAAAACAAGGAAGGAGGAGGAGAAGAAAGCTCTGAACTGCTAACAAAGACCAATTCCCAAGACCTCTTATAAAGACAGAATAATGAAGATGGTGTGGAAATAGCTTGCAGGTGACAGACAAAGGCTGAAAAGGCTTTTAAATGAAAAACAAAAGCCTTGAGCTAGAAATATTCATCTCTGCAGAAAATGAAAATGTCTGCAATGTTAAGAAGAATTTGGGAGAGAACTAAACGGCTCATGCAAATGGTAAGAGGGGTTACCCTTGGATGGCTGGGCTCATTCTTGGCTGCACAAAGCCCCCAGCTAAAGGGACAGATGGGCCCAAAATCCAGGTAGCCTCTGGCTTGCTAAGATGTGCCCTACCCAGCTGGGTCTGCCGGAGAAGCGCTTTGTTCCCCCAAAATTTCATTGCAAAGAATTTAAAACAAGTAGCAAAGCTGAAAGAACATTACAGTGAACAACCATACACCCAGCACCTAGAGTCTGCAATGAATGTTTGACTCTGCTGACTTTATCACAAATCTAACCGTCTCTCCATCCCAATCCATCTTATGTCTGGGTGCATTTCAAACAAACTGCAAACATTGGTATGCTTCTTCCTAAACACGTCGTGCACATCATTAACTAGAATGTTTGTTTATGGTTGTTTATGCAAAATTTGCATATGATGAAGATGCACATTTTGTTGTTATTGTTGTTTAGATGGCATCTCACTCTGTTGCCCAGGCTGGAGTGCGGTGGTGTGATCTTGGCTTACTGCAACCTCTGCCTCCCTGGTTCAAGCGATTCTCCTGCCTCAGCCTCTCAAGTAGCTGGGATTACAGGTATGCATCATCACGCCTGGCTAATTTTGTATTTTTAGTAGGGATGGGTTTCTCCATATTGGTCAGGCTGGTCTCGAACTCCTGATCTCAGGTGATCTGCCTGTCTTGGCCTCCCAAAGTGTTGGGATTACAGGTGTGAGCCACCACGCCCAGCCCTAAATGTCATTTAATTGTACACTTAAAACAATTTATTTTTTGTTATGTGAATTTCACCTCAATTAAATAAAAAAGGAAAAAGAAACATCAGTTAATAATTTTAAAAATGTTATCCCACAGCATTACCACATAATCTAGGAGCCAGGTGGAGAGGATGACATTGGCGCCTTTGATTCTGTCCTCCCTAATTGGAATGAACTCTGGTTTCTGGCTATGGCAAACTGCCTTTATGTGATTAATTTAGCAAATGTCATGGTCAAGAGGACATGCTGTGGATCAGACTGGCTTGGGTCTCAGGCGGGGCTCCGTCACTTAGGAGTTGTGTGACCTTGGCAAGATTTCTAATTTAAAAAAATTGCTCATTTATTATCAGCAGCCCGGGAGGAAATGTGTGACTATCATCCAATCTTCTACGTTTAAGCTTTAATGTCTTATGAACTCTCACCTGAGAAAATGTCAATGCCAGCAGAGAAACATCCAAGAAAGAATGAGGGTAATCAGAAATCATCATATTCCAAAATGTTTCCAAATGTTAGAAAATTAATCACCAACCAAAAAATACTTCTGGGAGTCACAGAGACTTAAATTCTTTGTGCTTCAGTTTCTTTACTAGTGAATCGGGAATAATAAAATCCCCTATCTCGGTGAGGATGTGCCGAGGTGAAGGGTGTTTAATAGTTGACCCAGTAGCTGCAAGCTTTGCAGCTGTAATTATTAGCATTAATTCACTCATTAGCTCTGGCAGGGCAAGAAACTTTGCTGCTTTTTCTTTTTGCACCTAGTAGACCCAGCTTTGAATAGAGTGCACAATGAATCATACTCAATGAATGATTATTTAATGAATAATTGAATGAAAGATATCAATATTTAAAATCCAAAAATGTCTTTGGATTTAAGATGGAGTCATACCTTTCTGCACCATTCTAGTTCTCAGATTATTCGAGATTCTCTGGTGGTGTTTAACAAAGCAGTCACCACCCAGGAAAGACCAGGAAAACGTTTGCTGAATGAATGGATAGATGCCTTGCAGAAACTTATCTGGGCTCTCTGGATGTAGAACATTCTTTTTCTTTTTTTTCCTTTTCTTTCTTTCTTTTTTTGATTTTTGAACTTGCTTTATTAAATTCTTCTTTTTTGTTTATTTTATTTTTATTGTACTTTGGGCTCTGGGGTTCATGTGCACGTCCTGCATCCTGCAGGATTGTTGCATAGGTGTATACATGCCATGATGGTTTGCTGTCTTCATCCCCCTCCCCTGTCGCCTACATCAGGCATTTCTCCCGGTGTTATCCCTCCCCATCCTTCCCCACCCCTGATGTCCCTCCCCTCCCCTTCCTCCACTCACCCCCGCCTAGCCCAGTGAGTGTTGTTCTCTTCCCTGTGCCCAAGTGTTCTCATTGTTCATCACCCACCTATAGTGAAAACATTTGGTGTTTGGTTTTCTGTTCTTTTGTCAGTTTGCTGAGAATGATGGTTTCCAGATTCATCCATGTCCCTACAAACGACACAAACTTGTCTTTTTATTTATGACCGCATAGTATTTCATGGTGTATATGTGCCACATTTTCTTTGTCCAGTCTATCATCGATACCCGTTGATGATGGGTTGGTTCCAGGTCTTTGCTATTGTAAACAGTGCTGCAACGAACATATGCATGTGTCTTTATAATAGAGCAATTTATAATCCTTTGGGTATATATCCAATAATGGGATTGCTGGGTCAAATGGAATTTCTAGATCCTTGAGGAATTGCCACACTGTCTTCCATAATGGTTGAACTAATTTACACTCCCACCAACAGCGTAAAAGTGTTCCTTTTTCTCCATATCCTCTCCAGCATCTGTTGTCCCCAGATTTTTTAATGATAGGCATTCTAACTGGTGTGAGGTGGTATCTCAATGTGGTTTTGATTTGCATTTCTCTAATGACCAATGATGATGAGCATTTTTTCATAT
This sequence comes from Cebus imitator, assembly GCF_001604975.1. Classification (NCBI taxonomy): domain Eukaryota; kingdom Metazoa; phylum Chordata; class Mammalia; order Primates; family Cebidae; genus Cebus; species Cebus imitator. The sequence continues at coordinate 8,295,968 of NW_016107397.1, forward strand.
GTTTTTTGGCCGCATATATGTCTTCTTTGGAAAAGTGTCTGTTCATATCCTTTGCCCACTTTTGAATGAGTTTGTTAGTTGTTTTTTTTTCTTGTAAATCTGCTTTAGTTCTTTGTAGATTCTGAATATTAGCCCTTTGTCAGATGGGTAGATTGCAAAAATTTTTTCCCATTCTGTTGGTTGCCAGTTCACTCTAATGATGGTTTCTTTTGCTGTGCAGAAACTCTTAAGTTTAATTAGATCCCGTTTGTCTATTTTGGCTTTTGTTGCCATTGCTTTTGGCATTTAAGTCATGAAGTCCTTGCCTATGCCTATGTCCTGAATGGTTTTGCCTAGGTTTTCTTCTAGGGTTTTTATGGTGTTGGTTCTTACGTTTAAATCTTTAATCCATCTGGAGTTAATTTTTGTATAAGGTGTAAGGAAAGGGTCCAGTTTCAGCTTCCTGCATATGGCTAGCCAGTTTTCCCAACACCATTTATTCAACAGGGGATCCTTTCCCCATTGCTTGCTTTTGTCTGGTTTGTCAAAGATTAGATGGTTGTAGATGTGTGGCATTGTTTCCACTAGCTAGACTAATAACAAAGAAAGGAGAGAAGAATCAAATAGATGCAATAAAAAATGAATAAGGGGAGATAGCCAGTGATTCCTTGGAAATACAAACTACCATCAGGGATTACAACAAACAGTTCTATGCACATAAACCAGTAAATCTGGAAGAAATGGATAAATTCCTGGACACTTGCACACTCCTAGGACTAATCCAGGAAGAAGTTGAAACCCTGAATATACCAATAACAAGCTAAGCTCTGAAGTCGGGGCAGGAATTAATAGCCTACCAACGAAAAAAAGTCCAGGTCCAGATGAGTTCACAGCCGAATTCTACCAGACGTACAAAGAGGAGCTGGTATCATTCCTGTTGAAACTATTTCAAACAATACAAAAAAAGGGAATCCTCGCTAACGCTTCCTATGAGACCAACATCATCCTGATACCAAAACCTGGCAGAGACACAACTAACAAAGAAAACTACAGGCCAATATCCATGATGAACATTGATGCAAAAATCTTCAATAAAATACTGGCAAACCGAATCCAACAGCACATCAAAAAGCTTATCCACCATGATCAAGTAGGCTTCATCCAGGGATGCAAGGCTGTTTCAACATACACAGATTTATAAACGTGATCCACCACATTCTTTTTTCTTTCTTTTTTTTTTTTTTTGAGATGGCTTCTTGCTCTGTTGTCCAGGCTATAGTGCAGGGCATGATCATAGCTCAATGCAGCTTCAGACTCTTGGGCTCAAGAGATCCTCCCACCTCAGCCTCTCAGGTAACTAGGACTGCAGGCACCCACCACTGTGCTGGGCTAATTTTTGGTAGACACAGGGTATCACTATGTTGCCCAGGCTGGTCTTGAACTCCTCACCTCGAGTGATCCTTCTGCCTGGGCCTCCCAAAACACTGGGATTATAGGCATGAACCATGGCACCGGCCTTGGCTCCTACCTCAGACTTACAAGTAGCTGGATGAACATACGTGTGCATGTGTCTTTATAACAGAAAAATTATAATCCTTTGGGTATATACCCCAGTAATGGGATTGCCGGGTCAAATGGAATTTCTGTTTCTAGATCCTTGAGGAATCACCACACTGTCTTCCATAATGGTTGAACTAATTTACACTCCCATCAACAGTGTAAAAGTGTTCCTTTTTCTCCACATCCTCTCCAGCATCTGTTGTCCCCAGATTTTTTAATGATTGCCATTCGAACTGGCATGAGGTGGTATCTCAATGTGGTTTTATTTGCATTTCTCTAATGACCAATGATGTGAGCCACCATGCCTGGCTATTTTTAAAAATTTATAATAAAGAGGAGATCTTTCTATGTTTCTGAGGCTGGTCTTGAACTCTTGAACTCAAGCGATCCTCCCACTTTGGCCTTCTCAATACTGGAATTGCAGGTGTGAGCCACCCTGCCCAGCTGGGATGGGTTTTTCCAAATTGTATTGTATTGGATTGTAGAAGATTTTGATGGTCATTACTGATGGGGTCAGAGATAAACATTTATTGGAAGCTGAGGCTGATGCTGTACAGCCGTCAGTGCCCTGGGGACTCCAGAAGCCTTAGTGGGCAGTAGAATTCTGGTGGCTTCTTTCAGCCTGTGTGAAGAAGTGAACACCTCTAACTTGCTGCCTTGTCACAGAACCAAGTCAGCCTGAGCTGGTGGGAGAGAAACAAAGAGCCAGTTTCGCTCTCTTTCTCTGTCTCTCTTTGAGATGGAGTCTTGCTCTGTTGCAAGCCTGGAGTGCAGTGATGCAATCTCGGCTCACTGCGACCCCCACCTCTCTCCTGGGTTCAAGCCATTCTCCCGCCTCAGCCTCCTGAGTAGCTGGGACTACAGGTGCGAGCCACCACACCTAGATAATTTTTTTGTATTTTTAGTAGAGATGGGGTTTCACCATGTTGGCCAGGATGGTCTTGATCTCTTGACCTCATGATCCACCTGGCTCGGCCTCCCAAAGTGCTGAGATTACAGGCATGAGCCACCGCACTCAGCCCAGTTTTCCTATCTCTTACCTACAGGACAGTTCATTGACTCCCTGGCAGCGAGAGTCAATCTCCATGTGTGGAATCCTGCCAGAACTCAAGGGGCTGGCATGGACCAAGGTATGTGACCCGGGGGTGTCTCAAATCCATGGCCAGAGCATCTGCAGCCAGAGACCTTCCCAAGGAAGATAGGGTAGGTTACCTAGCTGGACCAGAGCAGGGAGCTGGCTGACCTGTGTCTATGACACTCTACTTCTCATTCCTCCTGACATTTGCCTATGTTTGCCTTTTGTGGTACCTGCACTTTTGCACACGACTCAGTGGCATTCCTAATGATCTCTGTCTCTTACAAGAAGCCACATGTCCATCTGTTAAGCAATAAAAGAACATTTTGGCCGGGCATAGTGGCTCATGCCTATAATCCCAGCACTTTGGCAGGCTGAAGCGGGTGGATCACCTGAGGTCAGGAGTTCAAGATGAACTTGGCCAACATGGTGAAACCCCATCTTACTAAAAATACAAAAATTAGCCAGGCATGGTGGTGGGCGCCTGTCATCCCAGATACTTAGGAGGCTGAGGCAGGAGAATCGGTTGAACTCGGGAGGTGGAGGCTGTAGTTAGCTGAGATCGCACCACTGCACTCCAGCCTGGGCGACAAGAGAGAAACTGTCTGGAAAAAAAAAAAAGAACATTTTGATCTACCGTGGGCTGGTGCCCCCTGCCAAGAGGGTTTCAGATCACCCAGCAATGATGATAGGCTCCCTTTGACTTCAGGGAGGACCCAGGGATAACTCTTGTTCTCCCAAATTCTCCTGGAACCCAGTAGAAGTCTGTCTTTGTCTTTAAAGCCTTATAAGTTGACATTTATTTATCTTGGGGTGGGTCTTTATTATTTATTTATTAATTATTATCTTTTGAGATAGGGTCTTGCTCTGTCATTCAGGCTGGAGTACGGTGGCATGATCATGGCTTACTGCAGCCTCGACCTCCCAGGCTCAAGGGATCCTCCTACCTTAGCCTTACAAATAGCTGAGACTACAGGTAAGAGCCACCATGCCCAGCTAATTTTTCTAAAATTTTAGTAAAGAGGAGGTCTTGCTACGTTGCCCAGGCTGGTCTTGAGCTCTTGAACTCAAGCGATCCTCTTGGCTTGGCCTCCTCAATACTGGAATTACAGGCACGAGGCACCCCGTCCAGTTGGGATGGGTCTTTCAAATTGTATTGTGTTGTCCTGGATTGGATTGTCTTTTATTTAAGAAATTTTGTCTTTAATAATTGCCCAATGATGGTTTCTAGTTTCAGGCATTTCCTAGTCTAGTCAGTATAGGTAGGGCCCTCTTCATTTTCTGACCAGCAGAACATTGAAAAAAAAAAAAAAACATTTTCTTAAAAAATAGAGCCAAGGGCTTGCTATGTTGCCCAAGCTGGTCTCGAACTCTTGGCTTCAAGCAATCCTCCCTTCTTGGCTTCCCAAAGTGCTGGGATTACAGGTGTGAGTCATTGCATCCCATCTTGTTTGTTAAACTATTTGAATATCCTATTGCAAGTTGCCCTAGTAATTCACAATTATATTTGCATACGTTACTTGGTATAAGAAGACGGCAAGATGATTCACTTGACGTGAGGACAGACAGCAGTGTGTGGGTGGGAAGTGGTGAGTCTTGACGGCAGGTGGATTCAACTGGGAAGGAAAAGAAAATAAAAGAATGTGCAAATGGGTGGGGGAATCTGTCCTGACAAATGTCGCTAAAGGGCTTTCCCCTTTAATTGGAGATTTTGTGGCTCTGTTGGGCCCTCTAGGAGCAGAACCCCAGTGATGGCAGAAAGTGGCTGGTTTGGCTGGGCGCGGTGGCTCACGCCTGTAATCCCAGCACCTTGGAAGGCCGAGGAGGGCAGATCACCTGAGGACAGGAGTTCAAGACCAGCCTGGCCAACATGGTGAAACCCCGTCTCTACAAAAAATACAAAAATTAGCTGGATGTGGTGGTGGGCGCCTGTAATCTCAGCTACTAAGGAAGCTGAGGCAGGAGAATTGCTGGAACCTGGAGGTTGCAGGTTGCAGTGAGCCAAGATTGAGCCATTGGACTCCAGCCTAGGTGAAAAGGGTAAAACTCCGTCTCAAAAAAAAAAAAAAAAAAAAAAAAAAAAAAAAAAAAAAAAAAAAAAAAAAAAAAAAAAAAAAGGCAAGACAGAAAAGAAAAAGAAAGTGCCTGGTTTGCCTTTTGTGTGTTTGACTTATGCACACGTTTCCAGGATGGCATTGCATACAGTATTTGAGAGCTGCTCATGTGTCTTTATCATCCTAAAGCCTTTTTGAAATTCTTCGTCCGTTCCTCACAGCTCTGGCGAAGCGTTGCTTAACTTTCAGATTGATTATTCTCTGAAACAATCAATAGGGGCCTTTGTTAACCTTTGAATCAACTTCTGTTCCTCAAATCTCTTTGGATTTCGGCTATGATTTGAATGTTTATCTCCTCCGAAACTCGTGTTGAAACTTAATTCCCAGTGTGACAGTATTGAGAGGTGGCCTTTAAGAGGTAATCGGGTCAGGAGGGCACTGCCCTTGTGAATAGATTAATCCATTCACAGATTCATGGATTAATAGGCTAGCACAGGAATGGTACTGGTGGCTTTTTAAGAAGAGGAAGAGAGACCTGAGTTAGCACACTCAACCTCCCTGTGTGATTCTCTGTGCCGTCTGGGAACTCTGCAGAGGGTCTGCTTGTTAGTCTGTTTTCACACTGCTGATAAAGACATACCTGTGATGGGCAATTTACAAAAGAAAGAGGTTTAATGAACTCACTGTTCCATGGGGCTGGGGAGGCCTCACAATCATGGTGGAAGGTGAAAGGCAAGTCTCACATGGCAGCAGAAAAGAGAAGAGTTGTGCAGGGAAATTCCCCTTTAGAAATCCATTAGATCTCGTGAGACTTACTATCATGAGTACAGCATGGGAAAGACCTGCCTCCATGATTCAACTACCTTCCACCTGGTCCCTCCCATAACATGTACGTGTTCAAGATGAGATTTGGGAGGGGACACAGCCAAACCATACCAGTCCCACAGCCAGAAGACCCTCACCAGATGTACCCCTTCCACCTTGGACCTCTCAGCCTCTATAACTGTAGGAAATACATTCACTTTTAAAATAAATTACTCAGCTGGGCATGGTGGTTCATCTGTAATCCCAGCACTTTGGGAGGCTGGGATGGGTGGATCATTTGAGGTCAGGAGTTCGAGACCAGTCTGGCCAACATGGTGAAACCCTGTCTTTACCAAAAATACAAAAAATACCTGGACATGGTGGTGCACACCTGAAATCCCGGCTACTAAGGAGGCTGAGACAGGAGAATGGCTTGAAACTGGGAGGTAGAGGTTGCAGGGAGCCGAGATCATGCCACTGCACTCCAGTCTGGGCAACAGAGTGAGACTCCTCTCAAAAACAAACAAACAAAAAATAAAATAAATTACTCATTTCATTTGTTCTGTTATAAGCAACAGAAAATGGACTAAGACCATTCTTTTTTTCTTCATTTTCTTGGTTCTCAGCTCTTCATTGTTTTGTAATAATCTTGGATCTGTGGGATTCTGTTGAAGAAATGTTCCAGATCACCCAACAATTAATGTGGGCCTCCTTTGTCTTCAGGGAGGATCCAGGGATAATCTCTGTTTTACTAAATTGATGCAGAATTTTTCTCCAAAGTCTTTCTCTCCTGCAGAGCCCAGTGGGTGACAGAGGTCATAATTACTCTCATACGTCTTTTCCCTTTTTTTTTTTCTTGGAATTTAGTAGAAATCTGTCTTTGTCTTTAGTCCTCTAACCTGATATTTATCTGCGTTAGGGTGGGTCTTTAGGGTTCTATTGCAGGTTGTCTTTTATTTAAGAAGGGTTGTCTTCAATAATTGTTCAGTGATGGTTTCCATTGCAGGTGTTTTCTGGTCTGACATCAAGTCTCCGTGACTTGTTTTTGCTTCTCTCTGCTATCCTTCCAGTCTTTTTTTTTTCATCATCACCTCGGCTGGAGTGCAATGGTGTGATCATAGCTCATTGCAGCCTCCTGCTCCTGGGCTCCAGTGATCCTCCCACCTCAGCCTCCCAAGTAGCTGGGACTACAGGTACGTGCCACCACACCGAACCAATTTAAATTTTTTTTTTTGTAGAGACAGGTGTTGTGTGCTATGTTGTCCAGACTGGTCTCAAACCCTGGCCTCAAGAGCTGGCATGAACCATTACAGGCATGAACCATTGTGCCTGGCCTCCTTCCAGTCTTTTTTTTTTTTTGAGATGGAGTCTTGCTTTGTTGCCCAGGCTGGAGTGCAGTGACACAATCTCGGCTCACTGCAACCTCTGCCTCCAGGGTTCAAGTGATTCTCTCGCTTCAGCCTTCTGAGTAGCTGGGACTACAGGCGCGCCACCATGCCTGGCTAATTTTTTTGTATTTTTAGTAAAGATGGGGTTTCACCATATTGACCAGGCTGGTCTTGAACTCCTGACCTCAGGTGATCCACCCATCTCAGCCTCCCAAAGTGCTGGGATTACAGGCGTGAGCCACTTGGCCCAGCCATCTTGCCTGATTTTTACTGAACACATGGTGACGAAGAAAAAGGAAGAGGGAACCTCCATGTTGAATATACCCAGTTTCCAGGTATCCCTTTTCTATTGACTTAGCTGTTGGCATTTACCTATGCAAGCTTTTAGCTTGCTTATCTATACTTGCAGCTTGGTTTTTCAGGCTGCTTTTTGTTGAAAGGAAATGAATTGGGGGCTGCTTTTTATTAAAAGGAAACTTTACCAAGGACTCTCTTACCCTCTATCTGCCTAAATAATTTTTTTCTAGTTCCTGTATCAAAAACATGGGAGTAAATCTTCACGATGTTGGATTTAGCAATGATTTCTTTTCTTTTTTTTTTTTTTTTGAGGTGGAATCTCACTCTGTCACCTAGGCTGGAATGCAGTGGCATGATCTCGGCTCACTGCAACCTCCGATTCTCCTGCCTCAGCTTCCCAAGTAGCTGAGACCACAAGTGCGTGCCACCACGCTCAGCTGATTTTTGTATTTTCAGTAGAGATGGAGTTTCACTATGTTGACCAGGCTGGTCTCAAACTCCTGACCTCAGGTGATCTGCCCACCTTTACCTCCCAAAGTGCTTAGAGGCAATGATTCCTTGGATATGACACAGCATCAAAAGAAAAAATTGATAAATTGGACTTCACCAAAGTTAAAAACTTTTGTGCATCAAAGACCGCTATCAAGAGAGTGAAAAGACAGCCTACAGAATTGGAGAAAATATTTTCAAATCATCTGTCTGATGGACAAGTAATACTCAGTATATAAAGAGCTCTTACAAAACAAAAGGACAACTCAATTAAAAAATGGGCAAAGGACTCGAATAGATACTTCTCTGAAGTCATACGAATGGCCAATATGCAGATGAAAAGATGCTAAACATCGTTATTCACAAGGGAGATGCAAATCAAAACCACAATGAGATACCCCACCTCCTAGGGTACTGCCTACCCACCTCCTGGCTGTGATTGAACACAACGGGACATAACAAGCGTTGGCAAGGATGTGGAGAAATTGGAACCTTTGCGAATTGCTGGTGGGAATGGGAAATGGTGCAGCTGCTGTGGATGTTTGGTATGTCCTCAAATAGTTGGACATGGAATTACCATAAAATTACCAGCAATTGCACTCTTCGGTATATATCCAGAAGAATGAAAGCAGGAACTTAAAGAGCTTAAAGAGATACCTGTATGCGAATGTTCATAGTAGCATTATTCATAGTAACTAAAAGGTGGAGTCCGCCCAACTATGATGAATGAATGTGTAAACAAAACGTGGTGTATCCAGGCAATGGAAGATTTCTCAGCCGTAAAAGGAAATGATATTCTGATATGTGCCAAAACATGGATAAACATTGAGGACACGATCCTAAGTGAAATAAGCCAGACACAGAAGGACAGATATTGTATGATTCCTGATACGGTTTGGCTGTGTCCCCACCCTCATTTCATTTTGAACTGTAGCTCCCATCATCCTCACATATTGTGGAAGGGACGCAGTGGGAGATAATTAAATCATGGGGCTGTTTCCCCCATACTGTGAGCTACCGTGCCTGGCCCTAACTAGATTTTGAATTCTAATCAGGAAAAACTATTTTTCCGATGATTATTTTACCTGAAAGTCCTCAGGGCTGTTTAGGGAAGAGCAGGCTTGGATTTCACTTACATTAGTGTCTTAGGTTGCTGCGGCAAATTATAACTGGGTGGCTTAAAGCAGTAGAATTGGGCTGGACAAGGTGGCTTATGCCTGTAATCTCAGCACTTTGGGAGGCTGAGGTGGGTGGATCACCTGAGGTCACGAGTTTGAGACCAGCCTGGCCAACACGGTGAAACCGCGTCTCTACTAAAAATACAAAAAATTAGCTGGGTGTGGTGGTGGATGCCTGAAATCCCAGCTACTTGGGAGGCTGAGGCAGGAGAATCACTTGAACCCAGGAGGTAGAGGTTACAGTGAGCCGAGATTGCGACACTGCACACTCTAGCCTGGGCGACAGAGCGAGACTCCCTCCAAAAAAAAAAAAGAAGAAATTTACCCCCCTGGCATTTTATTCAGAAGTCAGAAGACTGGACAGGTCCTAGGCAACCTGGTTCTGCCTCTTTTAGCTTTAATTTATTGTGAGATACAGGGCCAAAGAATGTGGGCTGCTAATCCCCGCTCTCAGCCCCAAGGGTCTGCATCAAAGTTCTCAAATTCTTCATCAAAAATCAAATTCAGATATTACTTCTTATTCAAAGGCAGTGACCTTGAGCAAGCCCGTTGTCTGTTTTTGCAATTCCAAGCAAGGCTTTATGAAAACCTCAGACTCGGCGGAATATTTTTCAGATTATAAATCTAAAAATATGCTTAGTATGAAAACACTACATTCTTTATAGCAAAGGACTATACATACTTATTATTAGTATTCCATCTCCAGGCAATCTCTTCCCATTTCCCTCAGAGATCACAAATGTTCAATTATTTCTTAGATATGTTAGAATTACATAGACATATCTCAAAAATGGTTTTCACTCTTTTCCCTCCCCTCCCTCTTTCTCTCCCTTTTCCCTCCATTTTCCCTCCCTCCCTTCTTCCCTTCTCCTTCCTCCCTCCCTCCCTTCCTTCCTTCCTCTTTCCTTCCTTCCTTCCTCCTTCCTTCCTTCCTTCCCTCCTCTTTCCCTTTCTTTTCTTCTTCCTCTTTCTCATATCATGGCCTCCTATTCTTGGTTTTATTCTGGAATCATTTCTGTTTATTTGGGCTTGTGTCTCTCTGCTCCAGGTATTATACTGTGAACATTTTTTTTTCTTCCTTTTCCTCTTTCCCGGAAGGTAAGACTTGTAAATCCACTTTTCTAGACACAGCTTGACCACTCCCTCTTTCTCGTAATTTTACTAACTGGCCTCAAAGCCATTTGTTGTGAAGCATTCATGGACCAGGCTTGGTAATTTCCAAAGAGAATTAAGGCCACTTAGGATAAAAGGCACATACAATGAGATTATTGGATGAGAAAAATGAATCAAAGCCATGAAAAGGACCAAATGTGCTCCCTCAAGGACTGAGTTACTCTAATTAAATTTTAAATTTGGCACTGAGATTCCTATTGGTCTGGGCAATAAGAGAAACTGCAACATTGCGTAAGTCACTTTATTTAATAGAGAACAGAACTGGTCCATTTGTCATTAGGGACCTCTTCTGGTTTTTAACTATAAAAGGAATTTTCCAGATGGGTATCATACAAGGGATGCTGAGCAAGATAATCCACAAGGCAGAGATTATTTTGACCTAAAAGATTTCTGGGCTGGGCATGGTGGCTCGTGCCTATAATCCCAGCTCTTTGAGAGGCCACGGTGGGTGGATCACCTGAGGTCGGGAGTTCAAAACCAGCTTGGTCAGCATGATGAAACCCTGTCTCTACTAAAAATACAAAAATTACCTGGGCGTGGTGGCAGGCGCCTGTAATCCCAGCTACTTGGGAGGCATGAGAATTGCTTGAACTTGGGAGGTGGAGGTTGCAGTGAGCCAAGATTAGGCCACTACACTCCACACTCCAGCCTGGGCAACAGAGCATGACTCCATCTCAAAAAAAAAAAAAAGAAAGAAAAAAAAAGAAAAAAGTTTCTGCTTCTCTCTCTCACAGGAACCTGGGGGATCCACCTGTGTAACTTGGTTCATTCCCCTGGGACTGAACAAGTTGGCTTTCTGAGTGGGAGGACCAGGACTGACTATGTTTTTGTTGGACAATATCAACCAAGGCCTTACATGGATGCTGGTGATGTCAGAGGTTTTGCTGTGCTGTTTACACTGCTTGTGTTGAATTCTAGGTCAATTGCTTCTTAAAGCCACTCTGGGTCCCTAATAACAAAATGAGCTCATGAGCTTTCTGTGGAAAAGTGGTAGCAGCAGGGAGTTTTTTCCACATACACCATCTTGCTTGGTGTCATGGGATCCTGCAACCCTGGGTTCCACTGCTAGGACCCCAAATCACTACTTGGCCAAAGGAAATGATAAAAAATGATGATGAGGATGATGATGGCAATGTCAGCCAACCTTTCTACTTATCTTCGTTGACAGCTTAATTTGTGAGAGTCTTGGCCATGCCTTTTCTTAATTAATCTTAACAATAGCCTTATAAGGAAGGTGTCTTGCTGTTTTGATCTTCATGTTATAGGAGATCAGAGGTCCATCACGTGTCTGAGTTGGGTGGTACCTGCATTAGCTCCCTAAGGCTGCCATAACAAAGTACCACAAACTGGGTGACTTGAAAAATAGAAATTTAGCTGGGTGCAGTGGCTCACGCCCTAATCCCAGCACTTTGGGGGGCCAAGGCAGGCAGATCACCTGAGGTCAGGAGTTCATGACCAGCCTAGCCGACACGGTGAAGCCCTGTCTCTGTTAAAAATGCAAAATTAGCTGGGCGTGGTGGTGCATACCTGTAATCTAAGCTACTGGCGGTGTGGGGGATGGAGGCAGGAGAATTGCTTCAACCTGGGAGGCGGAGGTTGCAGTGCGTGAGTCGAGATCACACCACTGCACTCTAGCCTGGGTAATAGACCAAGACTCCATCTAAAAAAAAAAAAAAAAAAAAAAAGAAAGAAATTCATTTTCTCATAGCTTTGGAGGCCAAAAGTCCAAAATCAAGTTGTTAGCAGGGTTGGCTCCTTCTTAGGGGCTCAGAAGAAGAATCTTCTCTATGCCAATCTCCCAGCTTCTGGTGGTGACCAGCAATCCTTGGCTTGGAGCTGCAGCCCTCCAATCTCGACCTCCTTCATTGCAGGACTTTCCCCCTCTGTGACTATGTCTTCACATGACTTCTTTCCTCTGTGTGTATCTGTCTCCATCTCTTTTCCTCTTCTTGCAAGCACAGAAGCCATATTGGACTGAGGTCCATCCTACTCGAGTATTGCCTCATCTTAACTTACATCTTAATTACATCTGCCAACACCCTACTCCAAAATACAGTCATATTCATAGGTATCAGGGCTTTCAACTTCAAATTATCCTTTTGGGGAACACAACTTATCTCACAGCAGTGACTGATATTTTTCTTGGGGCACCTGTCCTGGAAAGACACAGGGAGACTTGGTAAAGGCAGTGGTAGGAGTAGATGTGGTCACAGAGGAAGCAGAACCAGTGAGAAGCCAGGTGGCTTATTCAGCGTGACATTTCAGTAATTTCATGACTGCTGAGATGAATGTGGAAGATGCTGTTTATTGCTTACTCAGTGGTTATTTTCCCCTTCTTTTCTAGCAGTGTCCCGATTTTATTTCAGTGGCAAGGTGGCCAACCACAGGGGATAGATCATCACGAGTTTTTTTTTTTTTGTTTTTGTTTTTGAGATGGAGTCTTGCTCTGTTGCTCAGGCTGGAGTGCAGTGGCATGATCTCAGCTCACTGCAACCTCTGTCTTCCAGGTTCAAGCAATTCTCTGCCTCAGCCTCCCTAGTAGCTGGGATTACAGGTGCTCACCACCATGCCCAGCTAATTTTTGTATTTTTAGTAGAGATGGGGTTTCACCATCTTGGTCAGGCTGGTCTTGAACTCTTGACCTCGTGATCCTGGCCTCCCAAAGTGCTGGGAAGCCAGGCATGAGCCACCATGCCTGGCCGATCATCACTGGTTTAATGCACATGTTGCCATCATCCCATTCCTCTTGGCCAATGATTGGTTTTGGGGGAACATGTGATCCAGTTTTAGCCAACTTGATAAAAGGGAAATCTTTCTGGGGCCTCCTGGAAACAGTTTCATCCATGAGAAGAGAGCAGTGTGTGAGGACAGAATCCCTTTTACCCTCGTGTGAAGATATGGTGCTCGGAGCTGCAGCAGCCATCTTGCAACCATGAGCGGAGCTACTCTGAGGACGCAAGAGCTGAGAGATTAAAGGAATTTTGTATTTAAAGACATCATTGCACCAACCCTGGCACTCCCAGTCTTGTTATTGTGAGAAATAAATATTTTCAGCTGCTGCTTAATCCATAATTATTTTGTTTATTGCTTGAGGCCAAATATACACTTTATGATATTATTCCAATATTCTGTGTCTCCATGCATTTTCATGTAATCCTGAGGTAAATTTTTTTCTGAGGTGGAGTTTTGGGGAGTGCAGTGGTGCCTTCTCAGCTCACTGCCACCTCCACCTCCCTGGTTCAGGTGATTCCCCTGCCTCAGCCTCCTAAGTAGCTGGGATTACAGGTGTCTGCCATCACGCCCAGCTAGTTTTTGTAGTTTTAGTAGAGACGACATTTCACCATTTTGGACAGGCTAGTCTTGAACTCTTGACCTCGGGTGATCTGCCCACCTTGGTCTCCCAAAGTGTTGGGATTACAGGCCTGAGCCATTGTGCCAGGCCCTGAAATAAACTTCCATTACCTAAGATTGCTATTGTGGACTGAATGTTTGTGTCTCACCCTACGTCCAATTTGTATGTAGAAACTCTAGCCCCAATATAATGGCATTTGGAGATGAGGTCTTTGGAAAGTAATTAGGGTTAGATGAGGTCATGAGAATGGGGCTTTCATAATGAGATTAGCGGTCTTATAAGAAGAAAAAGAGATCTTTCTCTCTCTTTTATCCTGTATGAATGTGCTCAGGAAAGGCCACATGAGAACATAGCAAGAAGGTGGCAGTCTGCACCTCAGAAAGAGAGTCCTTACCAGGAAATGAACCAGAAGGCACCTTGATCTTGGATTTCCTAGCCTCCAGAACTGCGAGAAATGCATTTCTGTTTTCAAGTGACCTATTCTATGATATTTTGTTACAACAGCCTGAGCTAACTAAAACAGTTATGCATCTGTGTATGTAGTAAACATATCTCTAGTATTTGCAACTTGAAAGAGATTACCACATATCTTTCAAGGAGTCAAAAGTCTTTATGAGTTTGGCAGCGGTTTCATTTCAATAATTTTTTGGGGGTAAACAATTGAAAGTGAGTGGAGGAAAGAGACTTGCGGGCTGATTGTTGGTGGCTGTAAATACTGCCATGAGAAGCATCTTTATGTGGTAACAACTTTATGCATTTTTATGGCTGTGGTGTCTAGAGCATTTGCACTGGAGTCCAGTGATCTGGTTTGAATCACACTCCAACATGAATTGGCTATGTGACATGGGGCAATTACTTCACCCTTTTAGGCCTCAGTTTCCTTATCTGTAAAATAGGGATACTAATAATATCTATCTCATAGGATTATTTAAGGATTCAATGAGTTAAACGCAGAAGGCATTTCAAATAGTTTTTGCTGAGTAGTAAAGGTTGACCAAGGCATGTTTTGCAACTGCTGAATTATTCCTGAGTCTGTTCTCCCAGGAAGTGCTATTGGTATAGCTTTCCACATGCAGGCTGTGGGCATGCGGGTCTGTTCCTGACTGCTCCACACTTTTCACCTTTTGCTAGGCTGCCCTCCTAACAGAGTGATAGGTTCTGAATCAGCAGAAAATTATTCCATTTTTTGCAGAGATGTAAGATCTGGGGAACAGTGTCCCTGCAGGAGAACTGGATGTTCTTGAAGGATCCAGGACTCTCAGGAGCAGTGGAGGTGGTTAGAAGCAGATAAACTAGAAATGCATTTGTGGTAGAGTTAAGAGTCCTTGATAACGAATTATAGGTGGGAAAGGTGGAGAGAGAGGAATCACGAAGCTCTGGCCGGAGCAATTAATTAGTCATCACTCACAATGACTTTCTTCGCTGCCTGTTTTGCAGACACCTAATGTGCTTCCTAAAGCATAAGGCTGATCTCTTTGGATGCCCCAAGGGCTTCCAATGAAAGGTGAAAGCCCAGGGAAGCTGAAGCTGGGGTCTGGAGGCCAGAGCAGTAACTGGATTGCCCACTAATGCCTACATTTGTTAATTTAACAGCTTCTCAGTATTATTTGGGTACCTTGAGCTCTTTTGAGTTCGTTGTTAGCTTTGTTGCCCAGGCTGGAGTGCAGATCACTGCAGCCTCTAACTCCTGGGCTCAAGTGTTTCTCCTGCCTTAGCCTCCTCAGTATCTGGAACCACAGTATGTGTCACCATGCCAGGCTAGTTTTTAATTTTTTGTAGAGATGAGGTCTCACGATATTGATCAGGCTAGTTTCGAACTTCTGGCCTCAAGTGATCTTCCTGCCTTGGCCTCCTGCAGTGCTGGGATTACAGACATGAGTCACCATGTGCAGCTAGTGGAATTACATTCCAAATCACATGTCACAATCATATATTTTGCTTAGTAGTGTATTGCATAGTTGGTGTGATGGGGTTAAAAATATCAATATTTTATGAAAATGGTCATTACCTCTAGGAGCATTTTCCTCCTAATGAGACCTGAGAGCTGTTGGCTTCTCTCAGATGTGTCTGGGATTGGAACTAGCCATGCCTTCCACCTTCTCCACTGAGTTCCTGTTGAGTCTGGCTTATTGGGCAGTAGTGTCAACAGAGGTCTCCTGAGATTCTCGAGTCACAGTGATGCCAAGTCTATTTTTATATTGGAAGCTATTTGGTTTCTCTTGTCTCTGGATTAAGTGAGAAGTCCATTAAATGAGCAGGCTTCCCTAAGTGGGATTTATATTTATTTTACCATGAATTGGCTGGCTGCTTCATGCAATCAGTCAGATTCTTGTTGGTCACTGCTCTCGTCACTTGGCCATATCCCAAATTTATCTCCCTAATTACTAGCTTACTATGTAGTTTCATCTCAGGGGATGTTCACTCTCTGGCTTGCTGCTATGTGTTATTATTTGGGGTTTCCAAGGCTATTCCTTGCTAGCTTCGTCTTTACTGTCATTAATCATTATACCTTAGCCCTTATTCATTCATTCAGTCTTTCGTTCATTTAATGAATGTTTAGTAAGTGTCTGTAATATGCCATGCTGGGTGCTGGGGCCAGGGATTCAAAACAAGGCAATCTCCCTGCTTTCAAGGAGAAAATCCATGCAATGTGCGCCAAATCTCCATCAGCAATTTTCACCCCTGGCTGCATGGAAGAGTCTCTTGGAGGAGAAGCTTCTTTAATTTTGTTGTTTTGTTTTGAGACGGAATCTCGCTCTGTCACCCAGGGTGGAGTGCAGTGGTTCAAGCAAGGCTCACTGCAGCATCTACCTCCTGGGCTTAAGTACTTCTCCCACTTCAGACTCCTGAGTACGGGACCATAGATGCCTGCCACCATGCCTGGCTATTCTATTTTTTTAATTTTTTAAATTTATTTTTATTTATTTATTTTTTGAGATGGAGTTTCACTCATGTTACCCAGGCTGGAGTGCAATGGCGCGATCTCGGCTCACCGCAACCTCCGCCTCCTGGGTTTAGGCAATTCTCCTGCCTCAGCCTCCGGGTGATTTTTTTTTTTAGAGATGGAGCAAGATGCTGTCTCAAAAAAATAAAATAAATTAAATCTGTTGAGACTTAATTTTTGTCCTAAATATGGTTTATCCTGGAAAACGTATATGCTATTGTTGTTAGGTAGTAGTCCATATATATTTGTTAGGTCAGGTTGGTTTATTGTGTTGTTTAAGTCCTCCATTTTCTCACTGATTTTCTGCCTGTTTCTTCTATCCATTATTGAGAATGAAGTATTAAACTCTTTAACTATTATCGTAGAACTGTTTCTCCCTTCAGTCTTCTCAGTTTTTGTTTCATGTATTTTGATGTTCTGCCACTAGGTGTATAAGTGTTTCTGATTGTTATATATTTATTATATGAAAACTTTTATTAGTCTATAATGTCTCTCTTTGTCTTTTGTAACCTTCTTGGTTTAAAATATATTTTGTATGATATTACTACAGCCACCTCTGCTCTCTTTCAGTTATAATTTGTGTGGAATATCCTTTTTCATCCTCCAAATTTCTATTTGTTTCTTTGAATATAAAGTGAGTCTCTTGTAGATAGTATATGGTTGAATCATACTTAAAAATCAATTTTCCAATGTATTTTATTAGACAATTTAATCCATTTATATTTAAGGTAATTACTGACGCTCTAACCCCATATATGACTATACTCAGAATAAGGAAGAAATTAAGGTAAAATGAGGTCATAAGGGTGGAGCTCTGTTCTGATAGGATTAGCACCCTCATTAGAAGAGACCCCAGGGAGCACTTGATTGCTCTCTCTCCTTCTACCATGTGAAGACACAGCAAGAAGGTAGCTGTCTGCAAGTGAGAAAGAGAGCCCTCACCAGGAACCAAGTCAGCCAGCACTTTGACTTTTCAGCCTCCAGAACTAAAAGAAAATGACTTTTTGTACTTTAAGGCACCCAGTGTGTGGTATTTTGTTACAGGAACCCAAGCTGACTAATACACCATGATTGCAAAGGCAAAGTATGGAACTGGAGGTGGAGAAACCAAAGCCACCCTAGTTTTAACAGCAGGGGCACACACCTCTACCAACTGTTCTGGGGGAGGAATCCAAGTGCCCAGCTGGGCCTGGCCAGCGTGCCTCTGCTGGGTCCTTCAAGAACATGTTCCTCTGTGCACTTTTTCAGTTTTATTTTATCACATATGATGAGATTTACTGGATTTGTGCAGACTATTTAGAATCCATATTGAGGCTAATCACCAAAGAAGAAGAGACAAGATCTTACTTCAACTGTCTGGAACATTCTGTGGTTACAGCTACTTATGTTATTTAGAATAATGCATATTTTGCTATCAATAGGAAGCTACCTGAATGTTGGAAGGCCCCTGTCTTTTAGCTGAAAGCACATCATACTTTTTTTTTTTTTGAGTCAGAGTCTAGCTCTGCTGCCCAGAGTGCAGTGGCGTAATCTTGGCTCACCGCAACCTCTGCCTCCTGGGTTCAAGCAATTCTCCTGCCTCAGCCTCCTGAATAGCTGGGATTATAGGCGCCCACCACTATGCCCAGCTAATTTTTGTGTTTTTAGTAGAGACGGGGTTTCACCATGTTGGCCAGGCTGGTCTCGAACTCCTGACCTCATGATCTGCTTGCCTGGGCCTCCCAAAATGCTGAGATCACAAGCATGAGCCACTGTGCCCGGCCAGCACATCATACTTTTCAGCCACGCTTTCTTAATTTGCCTCTGTGGGGCCAACCTTGTGGGACTATCAGCTTCATGGTTGATCAGTGGCTAGCAGTATCATGCCTAAGCCTCTCTTCTTCCTCCAGTCTTCTATCCCTCAGTAACACCAGAGTGGGAAGGTCTGCAAGGATCCAGAACCCCCAGTTGATGGAGTCCACACGTGACCCAACAAAGATGAATTGCAGGCAGGCCTGCTATTGGGAGTACCAGACTTAATGGGTTTTCCTACAGAGATAATTGATGTACAGATGCAATAAATTAACTGCTTTGTGATTGACCACTTAGAAAGAAATGAGCTTGCCTGCCACCGTGCTTAACAGGTTGAGTATCACCTCTCAGAGGGCCAGATTCCACAAGGGGAGGAGAGGCCTGGAAGTGGTTATTTTAGTCACTTGTTCCTCTGCATAGTGGCATTCAGGGAATGTACAGATCAATCATCCTTACCTATAGCTCAAATCTCTTATTGCGCAAATTTTTATTGCTTTTGGTTTTTAAATTGTGGTAGGCTCTCTCCGTGCCTGCAGACCTGTGTGATCAGGCTGAGATGGAAACCTAAGATCACCCGACCATGGAGACTTGTCTATAGCTGAAAGGTGCTCACATTTCTATGAGGCCAGTGGAATCCTCGAACATGGTTCTCATTCTATACGAATGAGAACACTGGCTTCTCTGAGGCCTCTCTGTGAAGGCAGAGTGAGGAAGGGCCAGATCCTAAAATGAGGTCCAGGCATAGAGGAAAGAAGCAGCATAAAAGACAGCAAGCTGTGAGAATAATGTCATGATAGGCTCTTGGTGACCCTCTGTGATTGAGGGGATGCACTTTGACAAAATCTCATTATTGGAATTGTATTCTCAGGGCTCTTCGGAGAAGCAGAACCTACGATACAATGCATATGTGTGTTGAGAGTGAGAGAGAGAGACTTATTTTAAGGAATTGACTCATGATTGTGGGGGCTGGCAAGTCTGAAATTTGCAGGACAGGCCAGCAGGCTGGAGACTCCAGGAAGAGTTGATGTTGCAATCTTGAATCCGAAGGCAGTCTGGAGGCAGAATTCTTTCTTCCTTCAGGGAACTTAAGTCTTTTCTCTTAAGGTCACAACTGACCTTGTGAGAGTAACCTGCTTTACTCAAAGTCTTCCGGTTTAAATCTTAATTCCTTCTGAAAACTACCTTCATTGCAACATCTGTATTGTGTTTGACCAAAAGCTAGGTCTGACAAAAAATTAGGTAGCCTGGCCTGGCCATGTTGACATAATTTTATCTACGTGATAAAATTAACTATTACAGGAGCAGATAGTCCATGGTTTTACCTAGTGTGAGAATCCCCAAGTCATGGTAGAGTTGACTTACTAAATAGACATAAGTGAATAAAATATCCTGGAAGAATTCCAGCTAGAACCCCTCAGGAGCACTCAAGTTTGGAAATAGTTATTAAGTGTTAACTCTAGGATTGGGACCATGAAGCCTTCAGCTGCTTTTAGCTAATCACCATGACTTTAAGAAGATCTCACAGTGGAAGAGGGAAAGGACCTGATGAGTGAATGTAATTATTGCTGTTGGAGTTGCTGATGTTATTTATCGCCTACGTGTTACCTCTCTTTCTTGACTGTTCCAGTTCTTAAGCCAGAGACTCACTGGCCTTCGTCTATAAAGTCACAATTCCTGTGATCTGGCTACTCTTTCACTTTATTGATATGGGACCCGTTCACATGGTCTTTTTAAGAAGCTGGCAGTTCCCGGGCTGACACTTCTGCCTTTTGGAGAACTGTTTTGTCCTAACGTAAAGTGAATTGTTTGAGCTCCCTCTTTTGCTTCATAAGGTTGCAAATACCAGCTTAGTTCCATCAGTAAAATGGCCCCCCTCAGCAGGAAGTTACGAGGGTGTATACTTTCAGAGATGGTGTGTAGGTCCCACAGAGAGCACGGCCAGGTTTATCCAGGGCTGTCTTGTCTACACAATCTCAGGTGTGTCTCAGTTGAACAGTCCAGATCTCTGGCAGATCAGCACCCAACATTCAGGACTCGATGTTCAGACTTTGTGAGTACCACAAAGACGATTTTATTTTTGCTTGCAGCAAAATCCTGGGAAGGCGCAGTGGTACTTAGCACTAAGAGAAAAGCAGGGAGGACTCAGGAGGGGCTCATTAGCTGCATGCATTAGATTCAGACTTTCCCGTTTGTAGCATGAGCTCTTGGTAACCTTCCCCACCACCATCTCCTCCCTCCTGAATAGCTTTGAAACTTGTTTATTAGGCAGCCCAAGTATTCACCACCAGATAATTTGCACTTACTTGAATTCTCTCAATAACTGGTAAATTCCCTGTGGATATTCCCATGGCTGCACCCCAGCTTTTGCTCCCTAGACATCCTTTGAGGATTTTCGAAAAAGAACAAGAGGGTTCTGTTTTACTTCTTTTTCTTCAAAGGCAGCACCCTATGTGTGAGTCTGAGCAGAGAATGAATATAACAGACAGGATGGTGCCTTTCTATTGACTTCGGATATTTAACCATGAGATGAGTTTTTTTCTTTAAGACCTCCACCTTCTGGTTTCAAGTGATTCTCCTCCCTCAGCCTCCCGAGCAGCTGGGGTTACAGGCACCCACCACCACACCTGGTGAATTTTTGTAGTTTTTTAGTAGAGATGGGGTTTTACCATGTTGGCCAGGTTAGTCTCGAACCCCTGACCTCGTGATCCTACCACCTCGGCCTCCTAAAAGAGCTGGGATTACAGGCGTGAGCCACCACGCCCGGCCATGAGTTTTGTTTTTTTTTAAAACGATGGCAGAATGGTGTATGCCCATCACTTGTTTGATAAAATTACCAAACAATCAATTTAACTTAATGTCATATGTGCCACACTGACTGTGAATTTTGGCCCAGCCTTTGTGGCTAATGTGGTCCAGTGCTTTGTCCACAGCCAGGCCTCAAGCTCATGTCCACAAGGCTGGCAGCAAAGCCTCTGTGCAGGCATGCTCTGGCCCAGATGTCCTTTCCCTCAGACCCAAGGCTTGTTTCAGACTGAGGCCTCTCTTGCCTAAAAATTCCATACTTTTCCCTCTGAAAAAAAGCAATCTGGTTCAGCATGGCGGCTCAGACCTGTAATCTCAGCACTTTGGGAGACTGAGGTGGGAGAATTGCATGAGGTTAGGAGTTCAAGACCAGCCTGGGCAACATAGTGAGACCCCATCTCTATTTCATTAATTAAAAAAAAAAAAGCAATCATTTCTTCTCAGCCCTTCCCAGATCAACTCTTTAGTAGGTACACCCCAGGATACACATTTCTGGGATTTTCTTTTGCATAATTAAAGCATTACAGTCAAAACTTAGCAACAAGAAGATTTACTTTTAGGCTTTATTTTATTATTTATTTCTTTATTTTTGAGATGGAGTCTTGCTCTGTTGTCCAGGCTGGAGTGCAGTGGCATGATCTTGGCTCACTGCAGCCTCCACCTCCCAGGTTCAAGGGATTCTCCTGCCTCAGCCTCCTGAGCAGCTGGGATTATGGGCGCCCACCACCACACCTGGATAATTTTTGCATTTTTAGTCGAGACAGGCCATGTTAGTCAGGCTGGTCTTGAACTCCTGACCTCAAGTGATCTGCCTACCTCGGCTTCCCAAAGTGCTAGAATTACAGGCATGAGCCACTGCACCCAGCCACTTTTATGTTTTAGAAGTGTAAACTTAGAGCAAGTGTTAGTTTTTTTTCTTTAAAGTTTAGCAGTACATGTGCAGGTTTGTTACATAGGTACACGTGTGTCATGAGGATTTGTTGTACAGATTATTTCTTCACCCAGGTATTAAGCCTAGTACCCATTAGTTATTTTTTCTGATCCTCTTCCCCCTCCTACCCTTCACCCTCCAGTAGGTGGCGATAAGTGATAGTTCCCAGTGTGTTGTTCCCCTCTAATGGGTCCATGTGTTCCCATCATTTAGCTCCCACTTATAAGTGAGAACATGTGGTATTTGGTTTTCTGCTCCTGTGTTAGTTTGCTAAGGATGATGGCCTTCAGCTCTATTTATGTCCCTGCAAAGAACTTGATCTCATTCCATTTTTTAGCTGCATAGTATTCCATGGTGCACAGGTACCACATTTCTTTTTTCTTGAAACAGGAGTCTTGCTCTGTCACCCAGGCTGGACTGCAGTGGCATGATCTTGGCTCACCGCAATCTCCGCCTCCCAGGTTCAAGCGATTCTCCTGCCTCAGCCTCCCGAGTAGCTGGGATTACAGGCACATGCCACTACCACACCTGGTGAATTTTTTTTAGTTTTTTATTTTTTTGAGACGGAGTCTTGCTCTGTCGCCCAGGCTGGAGTGCAGTGGCATGATCTCAGCTCTCTGCAATCACTGCCTCCTGGGTTCAAGCAATTCTTCTGCCTCAGCCTCCCGAGTAGCTGGGACTACAGGCACCTGCCACCATGCCCGGATAATTTTTGTATTTTTTTTTTTTTTTTTTAAGTAGAAACAGGTTTTCACCATATTGGTCAGGGTGGTCTCGAACTCCTGACCTCAGGTGATCCATCCGCCTCTGCTTTCCAAAGTGCTGGGATTACAGCTTTGAGCCACCTCACCTGGCCACGTACCACATTTTCTTTATCAAGTCTACCATGGATGGGCATTTAGGTTGCTTCCATGTCTTTGCTATTGTGAATCGTGCAGAGCAAGTATTTTAATTCGCCATGTCCTGTGTGTATGTGTAGAGGTGATGTTTCCTGACTTCTTCTGTGTGGAACTGGAAACTGCAAAGCGAGTCCACTTTGCCATTTGCTCACTCTTCATTTTCCCACTCAGCAATGTGACTTAGATGTATGTAAATCTGCTAGACTAAAAGAGGTCCCTTGTGTCATTAACTTCCTAATTCCACTAGAATTTTAGAGAGTACTCACGAGATAAATGAAAAGGATGTTGAATGAGGAGATAAGATATTGTGTATTCCTGGTGTCACTCGCTCGCTTTCCCTCAGCCTCAGTTTCCCCATGTGTCCCTGGAGGTGGTAATTCAGAGAGTTATGAGATTTTAGAGAGGATACATGCAACGCCACTTCAGAAAGACGAGGAGTTACTTAGGCTACATTGACAAGGGTGAGTTGCTCAGTGTCTATGATACTCCGAGAAAATTCAAGAGTGACTTGAAATTCTCCATTTCAAATATCTCCTCTGTTTTCCCTTTTTTCCGCTAAGACATCTTGGAATAAAATTCCCTCTAACTTCTGGTGAAAGAGAGCAAGACTGATTTTATCAGGTTCAAATGTTTTTTGTTTTCGTTTTTTCCCAATTAAGGTAGGGTTCAGGACATAATAAATTTTACATTGTTTTTCTTCCCAGTGTTTTGGGATGCTGACATAGAATGGAGTGTGTCCACAGAAGTATGGGAAAATATGGGGGTGCGTCTTCCAGAAACTTCCATTGGGTAGACTTGTTGCTATAATGAAGTACCTCTGGGCATGCAAGATGGTCTCAGCCCAGCCTTTTGGGATAAAGCTATCCATCATAAAGCTTTTGAAGGCTTGTCCTACCAAGATTGCCGTATGTCACCAGGCATGGAAATCTATTGCGGGAAGTAGAAAAGTTCCTCTTTAAAGTTTCCTTTCTTGTTAAAGAATAAATCATAAGTGTGCTAATAACTCTTTGTTAAGCCCTATCCTATGTTGCTGTTAGACATGCCATGCTTACAGGCACGTAGTACATTCAATGTCCTTGTATTTTAACCAAAATATCTGTGCTGGACATGCTCACAGGCATGTCCCAGCTCGCCATTGCTTTTACCTGTTTAGAAAAGTTTTAAGTTAGTAGCCAATCGGGTTTTAGTTTAAATTGTAAGGTCTGGCTCCAGCCAACGGAGATCAGACACGGCAGTAAGGATGACCCCAAATGCGTAAGGAATAAATATGTTTGTTTTTCCTTTGTTCTCTGTACTCTTGTGGAAAGATGGCTAGTGAGGGTACCCTTCCTGCAGTCCAGGAAGTAAAAATTGCTTGCTGAGAGATCCTTTGACTCAGTGAGTGCTAATTTTTCCTTTCAACACCAAGCATCTGTTTCCAACATCTATTATCTGAATTAGGCTGAGAACATTGTAAGTTATCACTTTTCTGCAGGCTCTGATGGCCCAGGGACTCCTAGGGTCACTTTCTTCCTACCATCTGACTATTCCTCTCTTCTTCATTTTTCCTTCCTTAGATCCCCTGTAATACCATGAAATGCCTTATTTGCTTCTAATATGTACGCATAGATACATGGCATTATCTCCTTCCCGGAGGGTGTCACTTTTAATTAAAAGCCAAAAATCATGCATTTAAAATTTGGATTTAATATGTGCTTTCAAAAGGAGGGCTGGGGATACAGGTAAACAGATTGGGAAGGTGGGAAGGCATTTATGCTCTGCTTTGGTTTTACTTTCTCTGCAAATGTGGAGCTTTTTAATTAAAAAAGAATTTTTAGCCAAGACTTTTCAGTAGAAACATATACAAGTATTTCTCTGTCTACTCCATTCTGCTGACTTTGAAGAGGAGAGGTGGGTATGCTTAAACCACTGTGTTCCCTGGTGGGCTGATGGACTTGATGATTTTAAAGTAGGGCGACCTCAGCCAATTGCAGCAGCTGTTCCCCTTTGGAGGGGCTGGAGGTTTGGCAAGAGCAGCGGAAGAGGTATACAGGGTGCTGCAAGTAAGTGGGAGTAGCCTTTGCATGTTCATGCCTCTTCATCCTCTCTTATTGAATCCTCAGAAACCACAGTGCTGGCTTGGGGGTGCTGCTGAGTTTGGCACAGCCCATTAGGTGATTCGACTGATTAGAGACAGCCAACAGGCTGGGCACGGTGGCTCACACCTGTAATCCCAGCACTTTGGGAGGCTGAGGTGGGCGGATCACCTGAGGCCAGGAGTTTGAGACCAGCCTGCCCAACATGGTAAAACCCTATCTCTACTAAAAATACAAAAAATTAGCTGGATGTGATGGTGTGCACCTGTAATCTCAGCTACTTGGGAGGTTGATGAGGCAAGAGAATCGCTTCAAACTGGGAGGCAGAGGTTGCAGTGAGCAGAGATTGTGCCATTGCACTCCAGTCTGGGCAACAAGAGCAAAACTCCGTCTCAAACAAACAAACAAAAAAGTAGAGCTGGATCTCCCTGGGCCTGAGTCTTCCTGTCCCAGCAACATGTAGTCCTCATGTGTACCATGAGCCTCTATCCATCTTGGCTCACTGCAACCTCTGCCTTCTGGATTCAGGTGATTCTCCTGCCTTAACCTCCTGAGTAGCTAGGATTATAGGTGTGCGCCACCACGCCCGGCTGATTTTCGTAATTTTAGTAGAGACAGGATTTCACCATGTTGACCAGGCTGATCTTGAACTTCTGACTTCAGATGCTTCCCAAAGTGCTGGGATGACAGGCGTGAGCCACCACTCCAGGCCCCCAGTTTCTGCTTTAGAAAATGGCTCTTGATCTTGGGTGGACATAAGGGCTACCCAAGAAAGGTTAAAAATGCAGATTCTTGGGATCCTCTACCAAGCAAGACTGAATCTGGAGGCATCTGGGATGGCACCCAGGAATCTGAATTTTAACCAGTGATTAAAGAAATCCTGGGGTTGGTGTGAGATCATGAACATAAAGAGACATGTCCAGGCAATCCAAGGAGAAAAATAATGCAGACGCTACCAGAATCAACTTGTCACTGTTGTTACCCACAGTGTCACACTGTACCTTCTCCACCCAGAGATTTTTGAAAAAAATATGTAGAAGAATCATCCAAGAAATACGATCAGTCTGATGGAGGATGGGAGCTAAGTGGCACCTCCATAACTTAACGTCAGCAGTCCAACACTAAATCTGCTCGGTACCCACTTAAGCCTTCTAAGCTTTAGAATATTTTTGGAAGTGGGAGCGTATGTGTAGCACCTCTCACCCATTTTATTTTTTGAGATGGAATCTCACTGTGTTGCTCAGGCCGGAGTGCAGTGGTGTGATCTCGGCTCACTGCAATCTCCACCTCCTGGGTTCAAGCAATTTTCCTGCCTCAGCCTCCTGATTAGTTGGGATTACAGGCATGAGCCACCACAGCCAGCCTCTCATCCATTTTTATGTACGATCATAAAACTATTTAACATTCTTCCATGAAGTCAAGGAAGAGGTGACTTGTAGAAAATCTTCCAATCTATCCTGGCAAGTGCAAATAATTTAGAATGGAGCACAAAATACCAGCATTGTAATTCAACTGAAAATAAATATTCTAGCGGTCTATTGCCATGAACTGGAATCCCAACAGCAGGAAAGCAGGCGCTGTTGGTATATATTACATACAAAGACTCAGCTGTGTGTGTCGAAAATGGGCTTGCCTGCCTGGTAAGAGGTCAACACCCATATCTAGGAATAAATGTAAATAACGAAAAGCAATTAAAAATAAACGATACGTGCTCCTTTGTACTCCTTTATAGACTTTGTCCTTTGGTTTCAAATTTTTCTACCCTTAATATTATCAAAGATCTCTCTTGAATAGTTAAAACAACATTGTCTTTTAAAAATTGTAAAATAGAAAATTTCGGAAAAATAGGGCAAAGAAATGATTCATCATCTCATTATCACTTTTGAGCATCCCAAGTCTTTTTCCATTTGCACACACATTTTTATGAATTTAGGATCAGCGTGTCTCCACTTTTCATCTCATATTATGTCAGATAAATTTTTCATGTTTCTGACATATCTTTAAAATTATAATTTCTAATGACTGAGCACATGGATTCTCCTTAATTAATTTTCCGCTCTTAGATAATTTGGTTGCCCTCAATTTTTCACTAACCTAATGTGCTTTTCGGATAATGAAATATTTTAAACCCATAAAAAATGACAAAGAATGGTATAGGAAATATTCATGTATGCATCACCTAGACTTAAACAAATGTTCTGTTATTTCTAACAATCTCTTTAAAGGGCTATTTTGTCTTTTATCTCTTACCTGTTTGACATGTCCTCATTCCTTTTATGAAGACTCAAGTGGCTTCTGTGGTCAGAATCTTGCTGTGTCATACCCTAGCTTGACCTGGAAGTTAACATTGCTGTGTATTGTACAGCAGGGGTATGGATGTTAAAACGTTAGGATGAAAGCCTGGACTCCTGGGTGTGACTCCAGCTGCAGAATCAGGCTTATGAGGTTTAATAGCTGTGTTATCCCATCAGAGATTGTATGGTGGTCCACAGCCTGCACTGGCTCTCATAGATCCTGACATGATCCAAGAACGCCAGTGAAGAAACGTTATGCTATTTTACAAACTGGCGGGTAGCATCCATTTAAAAAGTTTTTTTTTTTTTTTTTGAGACGGAGTTTCGCTCTTGTTACCCAGGCTGGAGTGCAATGGCGCGATCTCGGCTCACCACAGCCTCCGCCTCCTGGGTTCAGGCAATTCTCCTGCCTCAGCCTCCTAAGTAGCTGGGATTACAGGCACGCGCCACCATGCCCAGCTAATTTTTTGTATTTTTAGTAGAGACGGGGTTTCACCATGTTGACCAGGATGGTCTCGATCTCTTGACCTCGTGATCCACCCGCCTCGGCCTCCCAAAGTGCTGGGATTACAGGCGTGAGCCACCGCGCCCGGCCCATTTAAAAAGTTTTTAAAATGTATTTATTTACTTAAAATTTTGTTTTGAAATAATGATAGATTCACAGGAAGTTGGGGAAAATGTACAGGGAAGTCCCATGTACGCTTCATCCAATGCCCCCCAGTGGAAATGTCCTGCATAACTATAGTACGGTATCAAACCAGGAAATTGGCATTGGTGCAATCCACAGAGCTTATTCAGATTTTATCCATTTTATGTGCGCTCTTGTCTGTGTATGTCTATGTGTGTTTGTACATGTATGTGTGTGCATCTCTGTGCAAATTTGTCACATGTGTAGATTTGTGCAACAACCATCACAATCAAGATACAGAACTATTCCATCACCCTAGGGCCCCCTCTTGCTATTCTTTTATTTATTTTTAAAATTGAGACAGGGTCTCACTATGTTGCCCGGCCTTGAGTGCAGTGGCACAATCATGGTTCATTGCAGCCTGGCCTCCTGGGTGCAAGTAATCCTCCCACCTCAGCCTCCCGAGTAGCTGGGACTACAGGTATGTGCCACTACACCTGGCTAATGTTTGTATTTTCTTTTTGTAGAGACAGGATTTCACCATGTTGCCCAGGCTTGAATTCCTGGACTTGTGTGATCTGCCTGCCTCGTCCTCCCAAAACTGTTAGGATTACAGATGTGAACCTGGCCTGCTCTCCCTCTCTTCCTCCCTTCCTCCCTTCCTCCTTTCCTCCCTTCCTTCCTTTTGATCTTTCTTTGATGGACTCTGGCTCTGTCTATTTCTGCTCACTGCAATCTCTGCCTCCTGAGTTCAAGCTATTCTCTGGCTTCAGCCTCCCCAGTAGCTGGGACTACAGGCACAGGCCACCACACCCAGCTAATTTTTTTGTATTATTAGTAGAGACTGGGTTTCACTACATTGGCTAGGCTGGTCTTGAACTCCTGACCTCAAGTGATCCATCCGCCTTGGGCTCCCAAAGTGCTGGGATCATAGGAGTGAGCCACGACACCTGGCCACCACTCCCTTTCCACTCTGCACAGCCCTGGAGGGGATTGTTCCTGTCTATTCCACTAGAAGAACAGGTTTCTTACTGCAAAGGGCATTTGTATTTAAAAGGAGACTGGGACATAGGGGCTGAAAACTACACCAGCGGGCTGGGTGTGCCCTCTGCTCTCACGGGAAGTTGGGCCTTTGGGATGAAACAGTAAACACACTAGACTAGTTTTATTTCTGGACTGAAGCCATGCCCTGACATGTGCCTTATCCTCCTGCATTGCCCCATTCTTTGCCTGCTGCTGGTCCCATTCTATGGCGCACTTTGATTGGCTTTTCCATAAACTCACTTTACTGTTTCCTTTCTGGCAGAGAAATGGATTTCTGTCTCCATCTCTGGCAGAGAAATGGCAGGGACGGGGTATCCCAGGTCTCAGATGTCTTACAGTTTTGGTGAATGGACTTTTCTCAACCCAACATCCAGGGAAGTAAAGCACCTGCAGCAGGCGTTGGGCTTAAAGGAGACAATCCCAGGTATCAACACCCCATGGCCCTGTAGCCATCTGGCCCAGTGCTCAACCCTCCCTCTACCAGTGTCTTGTAAGTGGCTTACATCACGGTCTGTGCTCCAAGACCCTTTGTGCTCTGTCCTAAGGATTGGGCATAGCAACACTAAGGACTAATTAATTGGTCTGTTTACAAAGCAATGTGACCTTGCACTATTCAGCTTACTCCATTTACAGGTGGTTGTGAAAAATGAAAGTGATTTCTCCGTTCACATATTCATTCAAAAGTTGCCATGTCCGCTATAGCACCCTTAGGCCCCAGGAGTATAGAAATGAATAAATTTTGCTTCCTATCTGAATGATCTCATAGTTTAATGGATGAGACAGAGCATAATTATTGTACATACAGTATGACAACCGTCTCCATGGGTACATTCATGAAATGCCACTGGAACGTGTGTAAGAGGAGGGAGTCAGGGGAGGCGTCCCAGAAAAGGGATGTTAAACTGAACCTCATTCAGCCCCAGGCCACCTAAGTGGAAAGTGCCCACATGGTCATATTCTAATGGCACTTCTCTGCCTGAATATTGGGCAAATTGTGGAATTTGCCAGTGAACAGTGGAAGATTTAATAAAAACATTTAGACTGGGCACAGTGGCTCATGCTTATAAATCCCAGTGCTTTGGAAAGCCAAGGTGGGAGGATCCCTTGAGGCCAGGAGTTCAAGGACAGCCTGGGCAACATAGCAAGACCTCATCTCTACAAAACATTATAAAAATTAGTTGGGTGTGATGGTGCATGCCTGTAGTCCCAGCTACTCAGGAGGCTGAGGTGGGAGGATGGCTTGAGCCCACGGGGCTGAAGCTACAGTGAACTGTGATCACACCACTGCACTCCAGTCTGGGTAATAGAACAAGACTCTGTCTCTAAAAAATTCAAAAATTAAAATAATAAAACTCTTATTATAAAGGATTGTGTTTCATGTTTTGAAGGAGTTTCTGAAATACAGAAAACCATAAATAATAAGGTAACCACCATGCATACGCTATTCCTCAGATCTTGAATTTAAACCATTAATATTTCAGATAAATTTTTAATATTTAAGGGAGTTGGAATAATATAACAAGGGTGAAGTACCTTTTCTATCTCCAGTTTTGGTGTCTTCTTTTCTTTTCCGGAGACACCAGTATCATACATTTGGTATGTGTTTTGTCTACTTTATTTAAAATGATTTTATCACATGCTTCAATGAATATATCTCTGTATGATATTGCAGAGTATAATTTTATGCATTTTATTTATTTATTTTGAGACAGAGTTTCATTCTTATAGCCCAGCCTGGAGTGCAATGGCACAATCTTGGCTCACTGCAATCTCCACCTCCCTGGTTCAAGCGATTCTCCTGCCTCAGCCTCCCGAGCAGCTGGGATTACAGGCATGTGCCACCACGCCCGGCTAACTTTGTATTTTTAGTAGAGACAGAGTTTCTCCATGTCAGGCTGGTCTTGAACTCCTGACCTCAGGTGATCTGCCTGCCTCGGCTTCCCAAGTTCTTATGTGATGGCATGAGCTGCCACACCTGGCCTATTTTACGCATTTTAAATGTTTATAGAAGTCCTATGATATGCATAGCATAACATAGCATCTTAAAGCCTATCTTTTAATTCATCATTATGATTTCAAGATCTAGCCATTTTGATATATTTATTAACTTATTAATTTAAATGCTGTAGAACATTTTCAGTTGACTGTTCCAGAGTTAGTCCATACATTTTCCCACTGATGAACATTTTGGTTGTTTTCTTTCTTTTCTTTCCTTGTTTTTTGCTTTTATCAACAATTCTGCAATAAGCACAGCATATAACATACACTGATGGAAAACAGCAAACAATTTTAGGCTGTTGGATGCGTGCAACACCAGATTATACCATTTGGTTCTCCGAAGTGATTGTACCAGCTTACAATTTCTATCACATTTTAATGCCATTTTTTATTAAACATCTGGCCTTGTCAGACTTTCTGAGCTGCCAGGAAGTCTGGCAATGAAATGGTACCTCACTGACAGCTGTGTGCTGGAACTGCATGGGCCAGCAGGTTGTGTGCATCACATTCCAACTCTGAGTTCAGCCACTTCACAATGTTAGACTGAAATTGGCCATGGTGGGAGTATTTGCACTATGGGAATTGGCAAACACTACAAACTGGGCTTTCCCTTGGAGAGCCAGTTGCTGAGCGTTTACCAACTCACCATGGCCAACTCATTGGACTTCCTCAGTCCACCTTCTTCCCAGGAACTCACCTCACCTGACTCCAAGGTTACCAGAGGGATGAAAGTCCTGTTTGTGGCTGAAAGTTGTAACAAGTGGAGTTGTGCCAACTGTTGATGTAGCTCAGCAAGGCCTTGGCTACAACACTGTTCCACATGAAGAGGGTACAGGTAAGATAATCTCTGGTAAGCAAAATTAAAAAAAAAACGTAAAACAAAACACCTCCCCCAAAACCTTCAATATTTTTTTTTTGGAGTGCAGTGATGCAATCACAGCTCACTGCAGCCTTGAACTCCCTGGCTCAAAAAATCCTCCCATCTTGGCCTTCCGAGTATCTGGGACTAAAGATGTGTACCACATCTTTAAACTTCTGTAAAGATAAGGTCTCACTGTGTTGCCCAGGCTAGTCTTGAACTCCTGGTCTCAATCAATCCTACTTCAGCGTCCCAAATGCTGGGATTACAGGCATGAGCCACTGTACCTGGCCTCATATTCTTTTTAAAAACTACTTTTCACTAAAGGAACTCTTCTGCAGGTTTATTTTTTTCATTTAACAATATTTTCTGGAATTTATTGTATAATGTATGTTGTAATAGACTTTATTTTATTTATTTATTTTTCTGAGACGGAGTCACTCTCTGTCACCAGGCTGTAGTTCAGTGGTGTGATCTGGGTTCAATGCAACTTCCACCTCCTGGGTTCAAGTGATTTTTCTGCCTCAGCTTCCTGAGTAGCTGGGACTATAGGTGTGTGCCACCATGCCCAGGTAATTTTTGTTTTGTTTTGTTTTGAGATAGAATTTCACTCTTGTTGCCCAGGCTGGAGTGCAATGGCGCAATCTCAGCTTACTGCAACCTCCGCCTCCTGGGTTCAGGCGATTCTCCTGTCTCAGCCTCCTGAGTAGCTGGGATTATAGGCATGCACCACCACGCCTGGCTAATTTTGTATTTTTAGTAGAGACGGGGTTTCTCCATGTTGGTCAGGCTGGTCTTGAACTCCTGACCTCAGGTGATCCACTTGCCTCGGCCTCCCAAAGTGCTGGGATTAGAAGCATGAGCCACCGTGTCCAGCCTTTTTTTTTTGAAAATTTTTTTAAATGAATGAGAGGTTCTTATATTGCCCAGGCTGGCCTTGAAAACATAGCCTTGCTTCCTCAAGCGCCAGGACAACTGGCCTGAGCCACTGTGGCTCCCGCACCCAGTTACTTTTTTGTATTTTTTTTTAGAGATGGGGTTTCACCAAGTTGGCCAGGCTGGTCTCGAACTCCTGACCTCTTGATCTGCCCGTCTTGGCCTCCCAAAGTGCTGGCATTACAGGCATGAACCACTGAGTCTGGCAATTTTTGTATTTTTAATAGACATGGGGTTTCACCATTTTGGCCAGGATAGTCTCAATCTCTTGACCTCATGATCTACCTGCTTCGGCCCCCCAATGTGCTGGGATTATAGGCATGAGCCATGGAGACTGGCCATACTTTATGTTTTTTATAGGTGCAGAATACTCCATTTTATGGATCTACTACAGATGCAATCAGTCCCCAATCAATGAACATTTGGGTTGTTTTCAGCCTTTTGTTTGTACAAAAATG
The DNA here is from genome assembly GCF_001604975.1 of Cebus imitator. Taxonomy (NCBI): domain Eukaryota; kingdom Metazoa; phylum Chordata; class Mammalia; order Primates; family Cebidae; genus Cebus; species Cebus imitator. The sequence goes on from NW_016107397.1 coordinate 8,328,976, forward strand.
TTATAATAAATAGACTAATGCACGGGTCATTTTGTATTTTACTAACATATATTTAGGATAGGTTCTCGGGGGTAGAATTTGTCAGTAGTGTGTAGGAGATTAGGAAATATCTTTATTGAAGTATAATTTACATGCCATAAAATGCAACTATTCTAAGTGTACAATTAAACGATTTTTAGTAAATTTACATGGCTCTGCAACATGAACACCATCCAGCTTTAGAGCACTTCCACTACCCTCAAAATTTCACTGTGCCTGTCTCCAGCCCCAAACTCAGACAATTATTGATCTGTTTCCTATCTTTGAAATTCTGCCCTTTCTGGAAATTTATCATATAAAGGAAATTGTCCAATATGCAGATTTTCGTGTTGATCTTCTTTTACTTAGCATCGTGTTTTTAAGTTTCATTCATAGTGTTTAATGTCTGATGTGGTTTGGATTTGTGTCCCTGCCCAAATCTCCTGTCTATTGTAATCTCCAATGTGGGAAGTGGGGCCTGGTTGGAGGTGATTGGATCATGGGGCAGAATTCCTGTTGGTGCTGTTCTTGTGATAGAGTTCTCACGAGATCTGGTTGTTTAAAAGTGTTCATCGGCTGGGCTTGGTGGCTGATGCCTGTAATCCTAGCACTTTGGGAGGCCAAGGTGGGCGGATCATGAGGTCAGGAGTTCGAGACCAGCCTGGCCAACATGGTGAAACCTCATCTTTACCAAAATTATAAAAATTAGCTGGGCATGGTGGCATGCACCTGTAATCCCAGCTACTCAGGAGGCTGAGGCAGGAGAGTCGCTTGAATCCAGGCGGTGGAGGTTGCAGTTTGCTGAGACTGCGCCATTGCACTCCAGCCAAGACTCCATCTCAAAAAAAAAGAAATAATAAATAAAGTGTGCAGCACCTCCCCTGTCTCTCTTCCTTCTTCTCTGACCATGTAAGACGTGCCTGCTTCTCCTTTGCCTTCTGCCATAATTGTAAGTTTCCTGGGACCTCCCAAGTCATGTATACCATACAGCCGGAGGAACTGTGACCTAGTTAAACCTCTTTTCTTTATACATTACCCAGTCTCAAGGATTTCTTCATAACAATGCAAGAACAGACTAATACCAGGTCTCAGTAGTTCATTCCTTTTTATTATTGAGTACGGTGTACTGCATATCTATATCACAATCTGTTTGTCTGTTCATAAGTTGATGGATAGTGGCATTGTATTCAGTTTGAGGCTCTTGTGAACAAAGCTGCTATGAACATTTGTGTACACTCTTTGTGTGCACACGTTTTTATTTCTCTTGGGTAGACACCCAGGAGCGGAATTGCTGATTCCTGTGATAAGGTTTATGTGATAAGTGTATACTTAACATTTAAAGAAATTGCCAAACTGCTTTTCAGTTTTATATTCCCACCAATGATATTTGAGAGTTTTAGTTTCTCCATATCCTTGCAAATTGACAATCTTTTTGATTATAGCTCTTCTAATAGATGTTAATGATATCTCAGGGTGGTTTTAACTGGCATCCAACTAATGACTAATAATACTTTGCATATATTAGCTACCTATATAACTTTTTGATGGAATGTCTATTCACATATTTTAATTATGTTTTTTCTTTTTTTGAGTCAGGGTCTTACTCTGTCACCCACACTGGAGTGCAGTGGCATGATTTTGGCTTACTGCAACCTCTGCCTCCCAGGCTGAAGCAATCCTCTTACCTCAGCCTCCTGAGTGGCTGGAACCACAGGCACGTGCCATCATGCCCAGATAATTTTCATATTTTTTGAAGAGATGGGATTTTGCCACATTGCTTTAGACTTGAACTCCTGGGCTCAACAGATCTGCCCACTCTGGCCTCCTAAATTGCTGGGAATTATAGGCATGAGCCACTGTGCCCGGCACTTGACTTTTTTTTTTTTTTAAATTGAATTTTTTATATCTTTCTCTTTTTGAAATGTAGAAGTTCCTTACATATTCTTGATACAAGTTCTTTATCACATATGTGATTTGCAAATATCTATCTCAGTCTGTGATTTGTCTATTTTTTTGTTGTAGTTGTTGTTGTTGGGGGAGACAGGATGTCACTCTTGTCACCCAGGCAGGAGTGCAGTGGCACACTTGCGGCTCACTGCAGCCTCCCGACCTCCTACCCTCAAGCGATCCCCCCACTTCTTTTTTTTTTTATTGTAGAGGTGAGGTCTCATTATGTTACCCAGGCTGGTCTCAAACTCCTGGGCTCAAGCCATCCTCCCGCCTCAGCCTCCTGAAGTGCTGGGATTACAGGCCTGAGTCACTGCACCTGGCCTTTCTCTTTCCTTAATGGTGTTTTTGAAAAGCAAATATTTTAAATTTGGATGAAGTCCAATTTATCCCTTTTTTCTAATATAAACTGTGCTTTAGGCGTCATATCTAAGACATTTCTGCCTAACAGAAGGTCATAAAGATGTTCTCCACTGCTTTTTTTCTGGATGCTTTATGGATTCAGTGCTTACATTTAGGTCTATGACCCATTTTGAGTTAATATTTTACACAGTGTGAGGTCAGGGTTGACGTTTCTTATTATTTATTGCATAAGAATATTCAATGGTTCCAGGACCACTTGTTGAAGAGACTATCCCTTTTCCTTCCAATGGCCTTGGCACCTTCGTAATAAATCAATTGACAATATATGTCTATTTCTAGATTCTCATTTCTTCCTGTCATCTTTACTTCTAGCCTTTCAGAAGGCTTTTAAATATCCCAGGAGGTAGAGCCCTTTGAGAAATTATTGATCTCTTTTACTGTTTATTATAATCTTTTTTTTTTTTGGGAATCTGGCCCAAGTCCCCTGTAGGGTTGGGTTAGGTTAAGTGCACAAAGGTGTCCAAGGTTATCTTTTGAAAGTATTTTCATTATTCAGTACCTCCCCGTGCCAATTTCCCAGGTCTCCTGTGTCACTAGGCACATTTCTTTAACTACGGGCACCTCCCCTGCTGGGCACAGTTTACTGAGTAATCGTAAGCCTGGGACCAGGCTGGAAACCCAACCCATCTCCCATGGGTTTTCTCTGTTCCATGAGACTCATGGGGCCCTCATGGCCCCTAGAGATGCCGCCAAATTGCAGCAATGACAGCTTAGGAACCTATGCCATACTTACAATCTAGAGAGGTAGGAGATTCACCACGAGTTCAATTCCATTTTAATTAAATTCAATCTCCAAGTATTTGGAT
>NW_016107397.1:8333237-8334473 GCF_001604975.1 Cebus imitator
GTAGAGACAGGGTTTCATCATGTTGGCAAGGCTGGTCTCGAACCCCTCACCTCAGGCGATCCACCCACCTCAGCCTCCCAAAGTGCTGGGATTATAGGCGTGAGTCACCACACCCAGCCTAGTATTTGGGTCTTTCCTCTCTGTCCTGGGTGGGTGAAACAAGGCCTGGGTCCCACCAATCCTTCATGCACCTTCCCCAAAACACCCCCCATGGCTAATAGGGGAGATGCGCATGTGCACAAGCAGCCATGAGTGCCCTGTGAAAGGAGGCTAATGGAAATACAGTCTAGGCAAAGCTGTGGCCCAGTGGGAGAGTCAGTGATGTTCAAGACAGGTTGTAGGTAGTCAGGATGGAAAAGACTTCCAAAACCTGATGTTTGAGCTGGGTTTGGTCAAAAAATAAGGTAAAGGAGGCAAGAGGATTCCAGGCAGAGGGAGCAAAATCTGGCAAACCTACCCAGGTTTAGAACAGCAGAATGTAATGGAGGAGTTTGGAATGAGGGTGAAATTGTTGAAGCCAAAGCTGGGAGCAGAGGGAGGCTGGGGTTCAAGGGAATGAATCTGTTCTTGGGACTTTACCTTAATTTTTTAAAAAATTAATTAATTAATTAGTAATATAAAGAATTAATTTTTAAAGACAAAGTTTTGCTCTGTAGCCCAGGCTGAAGTGCGGTGGCATGATCACAGATCACCGCATCCTTGAACTCCTGGGCTCCAGCTCTCACCCTGCCCCAGCCTCTGTAGTAGCCAGGACTACAGGTGTGCACCATCAAGCCTGGCTAATTTTTTATTTTTTTGTAGCTGTGGGGTCTCTCTTGTCAGGCTGTCTTGAACTCCTGGACTCAAGTGATCCTCTTGCCTCAGCTTCCCAAACAGCTGGGATTATAGGCATTAGCTACTGCATCTGGCCATTTAAATTTTTTAAAAAAATTGTGGGGAATACATATAACACAAAATTCACCACCTTTTTTTGAGATGGAGTCTCGCTCTATCTCGCCCAGGCTGGAGTGCAGCAATGCGATCTCGGTTCACTGCAACCTCCGCTTCCCGGGTTCAAGTGATTCTCCTGCTTCGGCCTCTCGAGTGGCTGGGATTACAGGAGTGCACCACCTCACCCAGCTAATTTTTGTATTTTTAGTAGAGACAGGGTTTCACCATGTTGGTCAGGCTGGTCTCAAACTCCTGACCTCAGTTGACCCACTTGTCTCAGCCTCCCAAAATGCTGAGATTACAGGT
>NW_016107397.1:8334745-8347669 GCF_001604975.1 Cebus imitator
TGGTCTTGAACTCCTGACCTTGTGATCTGCCCATCTTGGCCTCCCAAAGTGCTGGGATTACACTGCGCCCGGCCATCTTAACCGTTTTTGAGTGTAGAGTTCGGGAGTGTTAATTCACATCGTTGTACAGCCATCCAGTCATCTCCAGACTTGTTCATCTTGTGATCCTGAAACTCTGTCCCCATTAAACACTCAATCTCCATTCTCCCTCCTCCCTGGCAACCAGCATTTTACTTTCTGTCTCTATGAGTTTGATGACTCTAGGAACCTCCTATGAGTGGAATTGTATTGTGTTTGTCTTTCGGCAAATGGCTTGTCACACCGCCTAATGTCTTCAGGGTCTGTCCATGTTGGAGCAGGTGTCAGAACTGATCTTTTAAAGGCTGAATAATATTCCATTGAATGACAGACCACATTTTGTTCATTCATCCATCTATTCATGGGCACTTGGGTCCCATCTACCTTTTGACTCTCGTGAATAATGCTGCTATAAACGTGGGTGTGCAAGTCTTTTTTTGAGACAGTGCTTTCAATTTTTTAAAATTATTGTACTTTAAGTTCTGGGATACGTGTGCAGAACATGCAGGTTTGTTACATAGGTATACACGTGCCATGGTGGTTTGCTGCACCCATGAACCCGTCATCTACATTAGGCATTTCTCCTAATGTTCTCCATCTCCTAGCCCCCACTCCCCAACAGGCCCCAGTGTGTGATGTTCCCTTCCCTGTGTCCACATGTTCTCATTGTTCAACACCCACTTATGAGTGAGAATATGCAGTGTTTGGTTTTCCGTTCCTATGTTAGTTTGCTGAGAATGATGGTTTTCTGCTTCATCCATGTCCCTGCAAAGGACATGAACTCATCCTTTTTTATGGCTGCATAGTATTTCATGGTGTATATGAGCCACATTTTCTTTAACCAGTTTATCCTTGATGGGCATTTGGTTCCAAGTCTTTGCTATTGTGAACAGTACTGCAATAAACGTATGTGTGCATTCAATTCTTTTTGGTATATACCCAGACTGGTATATACCAAATTACTGGGTCATAGGGTAACTCTATGTTTAATTTTCTTTTTTTTTTTCTTTTTTTTGAAACGGAGTCTTGCTCTGTTGCCTAGGCTGGAGTGCAGTGGTGCAATCTCAGCTCACTGCAGCCTAGTAGAGACCTTTCACATGCCTACTAACAGTGCACAAGGGTTCCGATGCCTCCACATTCCCACCAATACTTGTAATTCTCTGTTATTTTCTTTTAGACTAACCATCCTAACGGGTATGTTTACTCCACCTTTGATAAAAAGAACATTTACCTCTGAGTCATCAGATTGTGAAGACTGGCTCCAGCTAATGATTTTTATGTGACTGGACTCCCCTGAGGTTGGGCCAGGTTTGACGCTTGGGACATCGACAAGTCAGTGAAGGTCATCTCTGGATCCTCAACCACCAGGCTATATTTTCTTTGTAAATCTCACCCGCTCTGTCTCGTGTTGCCAGCTGGTGTTCTCACTCCTGCTGCTTCCATTCCTCTCACGGCAGGAACACTCTTGTCTCCTGCCTTCTGCAACTGCAAAACAAAATCGTCTATCACAGATAGAGGGTATAAGACAGAGCAGACAGGCTGGGCTCAATGGCTCACGTCTGTAACCCCAACACTTTGGGAGGCAGAGATGGGAGGATTACTTGAGGCCAGGAGTTTGAGACCAGCCTGGCCAACATAGTGAGATCCCATCTCTACAAAAAATTAAAGAATTAGGCTGGGCATGGTGTCTCACACCTGTAATCCCAGCACTCTGGGAGGCCAAGGTGAGCAAATCACCTAAGGTCAGGCGTTCGAGACCAGCCTGGCCAACATGGTGAAACCCTGTCTCTACTAAAAATACAAAAATTAGCTGAGAGTGGTGGCGTGCGCCTGTAATCCCAGCTACTCAGCAGGCTGAGGAAGGAGAATTGCTTGAACCCAGGAGGCAGAGGTTACAGTGAGCTGAGATCGTGCCATTGCACTGCAACCTGGGTGACAGATCGAGACTATCTCAAAAAAAAAAAAAAATTATAGAATTATCCTGTAGTCCCAGCTACTCAGGAGGCTGAGGTCAGAGGATCACTAGAGTCTAGGGTGTTGAGGCTGCAGTGAGCTGTGATTGCATCACTGCACTCCACCCTGGGCAACAGAGCAAGACCTTGTCTCTGAAAGAGAGAGAGGGAGAGAGAGAGGGATTGAGGGAGAGAGAGAGAGAGAGAGAGAGAGACAGAGAGAGATCAGATAAAAGCAAACCAAAATGAACTCTTTCTGAGTCCTTACACTAAAACCTGGGTCCTCCCATTACCTTTCCTCGCCTTCTTTCTTTCTGTGTGTGAAATTGCCTGGGTCTTTATCTCTCTTTATCAGCTTAGAGTGTCAGGTTTTCTTGACAAGCTCATGGGGCCGTTCTAGGGATCAAATGAGATTATAGATGGGCAAGCACTCAGGTTTGAAGTGCTACATCAATGTATAGGATTATTATTAATCTCTCATTGATCTCTTCATACAGAAAAAAAAATAAGCCTTCTCCCCTGGGGTTTCCATGGCAAAGAGACGGCTGTGACTCTCCTCTCTTCAGCCCCAGCTCCTCTCCTCTGCTGAATTGAGCTCTGATGCAGGTAACGCCATCATCACCCTTGTAATTTATGACCAAGGAGCCCGCACTGTAAATCAGAGGTTGTAAGCCCGTTTGGAATCAGGTGCGTATATTTGTTTTGCTTGGCGTGTTGAATGTTTTAAAACTATTTTTATTTTGTTGTCAGCATAGAGAAATCAGGAGAGTTACCAAAAGATAAATAAAATTAAAATATCCAGCTTTCTGACATTTTTTTTTTTTTTGAGATGGAGTCTGGCTCTGTCACCCAGGCTGGAGAGCAGTGGTGCGATCTCAGCTCGCTGCAAACTCCGCCTCCTGGGTTCAAGCGATTCTCCTGCCTCAGCCTCCCGAGTAGTTGGGATTATAGGCAGGCGCCACCATGCCTGGCTAGCTTTTTTGTGTTTTTAGTAGAGACGGGGTTTCACTATGTTAGCCGGGCTGCTCTTGAACTCCTGACCTCAGGTGATCCGCCCACCTTGGCCTCCCAAAGTGCTGGGATTAAAGGCATGAGCCACTGTGCCTGGCGGTTTCTGACATTTTGGGAAAGATGTGGAAGCCTGAAGAGCTGGCGGTGCGGGCCTGTGTTGCTTCTGCTGACAGAGGGGACTCTCCCCACCGGCTGTGCTTGCTCAGGGGGTTTGCATTATGGGCCTGATGGGAATGAGAACCCGGTGTGAGCAGGGAGGAATCACACCCACCAGTGATTTCTTGAGGTTGTTTCTGAGCAACACTGAACAGCTTCAGGGAGTGTCTGATTTTGGTGTGAGCATGAACACCTGTGTGAGTGTGGAACTCTGTGTTCTTCCTGGGACCTGTAAAGCCATCGCCCTGTGGGTGTGGTCACTATTCCCACCTTCTGGTGACTTAAATGCTTCCAAAGTGCTGGCTATGGTGGGGGCAGAAAGTCCACGGCTGGGCAACAATGTAGAGAAGGACTCAGGGATGTTGTGTGTGGCAGCTCATGCCTGCAATCCCAGCAATTCTGGAGGCTGAGGTGGGAGGATTGCTTGAGGCCAGGAGTCTGAGGCTGCAGTGAGCCATGATCACACTACTGCACTCCAGCCTGGGCAACAGAGTGAGGTCCTGTCTCAAAACAAAACAAAACAAAACAACAACAACAACAAAAAACCCCAGCATGGTGGCACATGAAGCAAGGGGATTACTTGAGCCTAGGAATTTCTACAAGATCGCTTGAGCCCAAGAGTGCTGCAGTGAGCAATGATCACACCACTGCAGTCCAGCCTGGGTGACAGAGAGAGACCCTTTCTCTAAACAAACACTCAAAAAAGACTTAGAGAGACTGGGCGTGGTGGCTCACCCCTGTAATCCCAGCACTTTGGGATGCTGAGGTGGGCAGATCACCTGAGGTCAGAAGTTCGAGACCAGCCTGGCCAACATGGTGAAACCCCATCTCTACTAAAAATACAAAAAAATTAGCTGGGTGTGGCGGCACGTGCCTGTAATCCCAGCTAATCGGGAGGCTTAGGCAGATGAATCACTTGAATTTGGGAGGCGGAGGAGGTTGCGGTGAGCTGAGATTGCACCACTGCACTCCGGCCTGGGTAACAAGGGTGAAAACTGTCTCAAAAGACAAACAAACAAACAGAGAGATTTGAAAAGCTGCAATTCTAGACATAAGTCTGTACAAATATTCTATTTTAAGAGAAAAAAAGCCCAGATAAACCTGAAGCATAATCAGATGAGAGGATCCAGTGTCTAGAAATCAACACATGAGGTGAAAACATGCTGAATTTTACAGGGACTGCCTCACTGTGTCAAAGATACACAATCAAAATGCAGCTTCTTTTTTTTTTTTTAGATGGAGTCTTGCTCTGTTGCCCAGGCTGGAGTGCAGTGGCGCAATCTCAGCTCACTGCAACCTCCACCTCCCGGGTTCAAGCTATTCTCCTGTCTCAGCCTCCCAAGTAGCTGGGATTACAGGCGCACACTACCACACATGGCTAATTTTTGTATTATTAGTAGAGACGGGGGTTTCACCATGTTGGCCAGGATGGTCTCAAACTCCTGACCTCGAGCTCTGCCCGCCTCAGCCCCCGAAAGTGCTGGGATTACAGGTGTGAGCCACCGCACCCGGCCGGCTTTTTTTTTCTCCTCCTTCCACTTACAATTTTTGTCTATCCTCCAAATCAGGGCTGGATTGACCGTGGTTTTTTGGTTCATTCTTATGCGAGGGACAGTCCCAGGTCAGTTTCAGAAGCAAAAGCAGCCTCAAGCCAGTTGAGAGACACTGAACAGCTTGTCTAATTTGAGAGGTTAATTAAAACTCCACGTTGGATTCAGCATTAAATCCCCCTTCTAGTCTGGGGCTGCTTTGGGCTGGAAGCCTGCAGAGGGTAAGGGGAGACCTGGCTGGTGTCTTCTGTCCTCTGTCCTGCTTCCTCCCTGCTGTCTGCAGCTCAGAGAGAGGAGGGAAAGGGCAGAACGCCACTGTGGATGCTGTCAGCTGACTGTCCTCTCTCAACCAGATGTCAGATGTCCCTCTCTTCTTTCTACCCTTTTTCCCTCTCCCCACCTTCTCTCTCTCTCTCCCTTTCTCTCTCCCTCCTCTCTCCTCCTCTTTTTCTCTCCCCCCTTTCTCTCTCTTCTCTCCCTTCCCTCACATTTCCCCTCTCTCCTGTCTATCCCCAATCTTTTTCCCTCTCCCTCTCTCTTTCTCGCCTCCCTCCTCTCTCCCCCTTCCCTCTCCCTCCTCTCTTTCTCTCTCTCCCTCCTCATTCCCCCTTTCTCTCTCTCCTCTTTCTTCCTCCTCCCCTTTTCTCTCTCCCTCCTCTCTCTCCTCTTTCCCCTCCTGTCTCTTCCTCCTCTGTCTCTCTCCCTTTCTCCCTCCTTCCTCTCTCTTCCTCCTCTCTCCCTTCTCTCTCTCTCCGCTCTCTCTTCTCTCTCTCTCTCCTCTCTATTCCTCCTCTCTCTCTTCTCTCTCTTCTCTCTCTGCTGGGGTTACAGCATCTCCAGGCTGCAAGGGGCTGGACATCCAAGGTGGTGCATGTGGAGGGCTCAGCTGGGCTGTGGATCAAGTGCCCACAGGTAGCCTCTTCAGGCAGCTGGGCTCTGAGAGGTGTCCCAGGGACTGACACTTATGCCCAGAGATCCAGATAGTCATGTCTCAGACTCCTCAGGCACATAAGTCTACCAGCTGGGGTTCAGGACACATCACATGTCTTAGGAATTGCTGAGTTTCCTTCCCCTAGGGCATTTCCTCTTGCTTTCTTACAATTTGCTACTTTCCAGCTATACACGGACATTTTTAAGCAATGGAGAAAGAAGTCTGTCCCCTTTATTTATTTATTTATTATTATTTTTAGAAATAGAGACAGGAAGGCCGGGTGTGGTGGCTCATACCTGTAATCTCAGCCCTTTGGGAAGCCAAGGTGGGTGGATCACCTGAGGTCAGGAGTTCGAGACCAGCCTGTCCAACATGGTGAAACCCTGTCTCTACTAAAATTACAAAAAATAGCCAAGTGTGGTGGCAGGTGCCTGTAATCCCAGCTTGGGAGGCTGAAGCAGCAGAATCACCTGAACTCGGGAGGTGGAGGCTGCAGTGAGCCAAGATCCTGCCATTGCACTCCAGCTTGGGCAGCAGAGTGAGACTCCATCTCAAAAAGAAAAAAAAGGAAAAGAAAAGAAAAGAAAAGAAAAGGTGACAGGGGTCTCACTGTGTTTGCCCAGGTTGGTCTCTAACGTCTGGACTCAAGTGATCCTTTTGCCTCAGCCTCCCAAAATGCTGGGATTCTAGGCATGAGCCACCATGCCTGGCCCATCTGCTTCAATTTTATCTTGGACAGCCGCTCTGCATAAGATAATCCTAAAAAGAAAATGTCTCCCTGTGAGGCAGGGAAGTGGCTCTTCTGTTCCGCCGTTATCCTTAGCAAACTAAAGCAGAAACAGAAAACCAAATACTGCATGTTCTTACTTTTAAGTGGGAGCTGAATGATGAGAACACATGGACACAAAGATGGGAACAACACACATTGGAGCTGGTTATTCTTTCCTTTCCTTCTTTTTTTTGAGACAGAGTCTCGCTCTGTCATTCAGGCTGGAGTGCAGTGACACTATCTTGGCTCACTGTGACCTCCGCCTCCTGGATTCAAGCGATTCTCGTGCCTCAGCCTCCCGAATAGCTTGGATTACAGGCGTCCACCATGATGCCTGGCTAAGTTTTAAATTTTTAGTAGAGATGGGTTGCCATGTTGGCCAGGCTGGTCGAGACCTCCGGTAACCTCCTGACCTCAGTTATCTGCCTGCCTCAGCCTCCCAAAGTGCTGGTTTCACCATGTTGACCGTGGTTGGTCTGAAACTCCTGACCTCAGGAGATCTGCCCCCCTTGGCCTCCCAAAGTTCTGGGATTACAGGCGTGAGCCATTGCGCCCGGCCTATTTTCTTTTCTAATAAGAGCAACTAGGCTTGCTTTTCTGATCTCCTCACAAGGGGGGCATCAGGTAGTGGATTTAAAGAAGCATCTATTGTAGCACTAAAAACTCATGCCTCTGTAACCCAGAGCCAACCCAGAGTTAAAAATGGAGAGGAAGGATTTTCAACTATTTCAACAATTTAAAAGTAGTTGGTGTTTGGCTATATCTCACTCCATTTCACCACGTCAAACTGAGATTCTATAAACTGGAATCCATCTTCAGGACTGGAGGTGGCCACTGCTGAGGCAGGGGTCTGTAAACCTTGTCTGTAAAGGGCTAGAGTGCTAATATTTCAGCGTTTGCTGGCTCTGTGGCCTCTGTTGCAACTATTCAACAGTGCTGCTGTAGCAAGAAAGCTGACACAGACAATATATAAACCAGCGAGTGTGGCTGTATACCAATAAAACTTTATTGACAAAATGAGTAGTGGGCCAGATTCAGCCCATGGACTGTTGTTTGCTGACCCCTGGTCTAGTGAAACCAGGAAGTCCAGCGATGACCTGCGAGTGAAAGTAAAATGCCACTGAGTCAAGAGAGTAAAGTTCTAGTCCTAGCACCACCCTGACTAGTTGTGTGGCCTGAGGAGTAACACCCATGTCTCTGGTCCTCCTTTTCCTCAATAAGCACAGGAGGTAATTGTAGGGTTTTTGAGGGATTTGGAGGCTGAGCAAAGAAAAAGAGATGACCTCAAGATGGCAGTAGAATGCACAAATTTTCTTTGATCAAAGCCTTTACAGATTTGTTGGAGGGAGAAGTCCCTCATGGCATGCAAAGTTTAGAGGCTATGGGATGGAGCTACTTCCCAGAGGGAGGACAGCAAGGGAACTCCTGGTGGAGAGAGGATCACAGAGGGCTCAGACGATGTCTAGGCAATGTCACTCAGTCCCGAGTAGCTGGGACTACAGGTGTGTATCACCATGCCCAGTTAATTTTTGTATTTTTTGTACAGAGGGGATTTTGCTGTGTTACTCAGGCTTGTCTTAAACTCCTGGTCTCAAGTGATCCTCCTGCCTTGGCCTCCCAAAGTGCTGGGATTACAGATGTGAGCCCCCGTGCTTGGTCAGGCTCATTCTTTTTTTTTTCTTAATTTTAACTTAATTTTTGTGGGTACATAGTAGGTGTATATGTTTATGGGGTACATGAGATATTTTGACACAGGCATGCAATGTGAAATAAACCCATCATGGGGGGGGTGGGTATTCATCCCCTCAAGCATTTATCATTTGAATGATAAACAATCCAGTTACACTCATTAAGTAATTTTAAACTGTAATTAAGTCCAGGCTCATTTTTTTTTTTTTTAAGATGGAGTCTTGCTTTCTTGCCCAGGCTGGAGTGCAGTGGCACGATCTCGGCTCATTGCAACTCTGCCTCCCAGGCTCAGCCTCCCAAGTAGCTGGGATTACAGGCACACGCCACCACACCTGGCTAATTTTTATATTTTCAGTAAAGACGGAGTTTCGCCATGCTGGCCAGGCTGGTCTTGAACTTCTGATCTCAAGTGATCTGTCTGTCTCCGCCTCCCAAAGTGCTGGAATTACAGGCATGAGCCATCACACCTGGCCACTAGGCTTCTTCTTAAGCCATTCTCAGCTCCCGCTTCCTTCCTGTCTCTAGGGTGGGAGGTGACTCAGGGCTTGGCTAATCACATGTGTTCCCCTGCACACATAAGCCTATCAGGCTGATGAGGGACAATGAGTATTTGGTGGGACTGTTAGTAGAAGGGTGACCATCACTTTTCTACTGGGCTAGAACTGGGAAGACAGAAATGGAGCTGATGGAAGTCACCTGCCTCCATGTAGGGCCCGAGGATGAGACCAGTGTGTAGGAGGGCAGGCTCCACACAAGGACAGACTCAGTCCCATGAGCACTGTTTAATCCCCTGCCCCAAGCCTTGTCTGCTGCCAGGCATATCTGAACTTTCCCGTAACATGAGAAAGTAAAGTCATTTCTTTCTGTAAGCCATAGGGAGTCACGTTGTCTGAACTCTCAACTGGTATGACACTGACATATTCTTTCTTCCTTTCTCTCTTTTTCTTTCTTTCTTTCTCTCTCTCCTTTTCTTCTTTCTCTCTTCTTTCTTTCTTTCCCTCCTTCCAACCTTCTTTCTTTGTTTTCTTTTTTCCCTCTCCTCCCCTCCCCTCCCCTCCCCTCCCCTTCCTTCCCCTCTCCTCCCCTCCCCTCTCCTCCTCTCTCCCTGTCTCTCTCTCTTTCTCACTCTGTCAACCAGACCGGAGTGCAGTGGTGCAATCTTGCTTCACTGCAACCTCCACCTCCTGGATTCAAGCGATTCTCATGCCTTAGCCTCCCAAGTAGCTGGGATTACAGGTGTGCGCCACCATGCACAGCCAGGTATAGTTTCATGCTTTATTTCTTGTCCTTTGAGGACTGGTTATTTTGTTATTTTATTATTGTTCCTCCAGTAGTTTAGGAACAGATTAAAGAAGTTATACATCTGTTTCTATTTTTCTAGTAACTACCCTTTAACAGATTAAGAAGTTATACATCTGTTTTTTTCTAGTAACTACCCTTAAAGATTTTTTTAAAACAATATCTAGAATTAATCAGTATTTTAATTTTCTCCTGAATAAGACAGGGTTTTTAGCATAGTTCAACTACTCTCGTTTTCAGCCAGCCTTTCTGCTCCCTTCACACTAAACCATCTCCATCCCAAGTTGACATCTTTTGAAATGTTTTTAGCTTGCAGTTTTCAACAGCACATTAAAAAATATGATGCATGAATAATTATTTAGACAGATGATTTATTCTCTCCTCCATTTCAATTTTCTACCCATTTCCTATATCACGAGATGACTGTGGGTGTGGTTTGATTTTGTTGGCTGTTTTCACTCACTACGGTTACTTACATTTTATGTTGTCTATTTTCTTTTCTTTTTTTGAGATAGGGTTTCACTCTCTCACCCAGGCTGGAGTCCAGTGGCACAATCACAGCTCACTACAGCCTCAACCTCCCAGGCGCAAGCCATCTTCCCGCCTCATCCCCCTGAGCAGCTGAGGCCACCAGTGCCTGCCACCATACCTGGCTAATTTTTATTTTAGTTTTTGTAGAGATGGGATTTCTCTATGTTGCCCAGGCTGGTCTTGAACTTGTGAGCTCAATCGATCTTTCTGCCTTGGCCTTTCAAAATACTGGGATTATAGGCATGAGTCACTGCACCTTTCCTTTATTTTCTTAAATTCATTAAATTTTGTTTCATTGAAGTAAATCCTTAACTAATTCATTTGAAAAAGGTTTATGAATGGTGAACTCTTTGAGTCCTAGTATATCTGAAATTGTCTTTATTTTGATGTCATATTTACATCATACTTAAAGAGTAGCTTTTACTGTGTATAAAATGCCAAGTGGTATTTATTTATTTGAGAGAGTGTCTTGCTGTGCCGCCAGGCTGGAGTGCAGTGGTGCGATCTTTGGCTTACTACAACCTCTGTCTCCTGGGTTCCAGCGATTCTCCTGCCTCAGCCTCCTGAGTAGCTGGGATTACAGGCGCCTGCCACCACATCTGGCTAATTTTTGCATTTTCAGTAGAGATGGGGTTTTGTCATGTTGGCCAGGCTGGTCTTGAACTCCTGACCTGAAGTCATCCACCTGCCTCAGCCTCCCAAAGTGCTGGGATTACAGGCATAAGCCACTGCACCTGGCCTAAAGTGCTAAGTTCAAAATAATTTTTGTCTCCAAAACTTTTGAGGTTACTGCTTTGTTGTCTTTTGGCATCCATTGTTCCCAGTGAGGAGGCGAAACCCAATTTAAGTTTTGTTTCTTTGTGGGGAAGTTTCTTCTCTTCTTTTCTCTAAACCTCTGCCTCCTGGGTTCAGGTGATTTGCCTGCCTCAGCCTCCTGATGCACGCCACCACTCCTGGCTAATTTTTGCATTTTTAGTAGAGACAGGGTTTCACCATGTTGGCCAGGTTGGTCTCGAACTCCTGACCTCAAGTTATCTGCCCCGCCTCAGCTTTCCAAAGTGCTGGGATTACAGGCGTGAGCCACCGCGCCCACTCGGAAAGTTGTTTTCTTTCTCTTTTCCTTTCCTTTCTCTCTATTCTCCCTCCTTCTCTCTCTCTGTTGTCTCTTCCCCCTTTTTTCTTCTTCTCTCCTTCCTCTCCCCTCTCTCTCCCCTCTCTCTCCTTTTTCTTTCCCTTGCACCCCTCGACCCGGGCTTTGAAATCTGTTGCAACTTCCTCTTCATCCCTGTTGTGAAATTTCCCAGTGCTGCCTGTGTAAGCACCGACCTGTTTCACTCACTGTGATCCCCTTCTAATGAACTCATTCAACACAAATATCTCTGTCTTCATTTATCTCTGGGTAGTTTCATTTCATTGTTAATTTTTTCTTTCTATTCTGTTCTCTCAATCCTCCACAGAAGAAATTCACATGAGATACCTCTTGGAGCGGCTCGACTATTGGGGCCATAATTAATGTTCAGCTGTGTTGATCTGCTCCTCACCCGGTCTGTTGAGCTCCATGTTGGAACTATCATTTTAGATTTCTGAGGGTCCTCGTGGGTCACTTTTCTTTATACATTACCCTCCACAGAAACATCCATGCTGTCCTCTCACCAGGCATTGCTTTACCTATGGAGACAAAAAATACAAAAAGCAGAAACCTTCTCAGTATTATCCAGTATTACAGAGAACTTGAACATCACGCGTTCACAGTTGGCCTTCACCTCGGTCATGTATAGCAAGGTCAGAAGAAGGAAACAAAACTGTAAGTAGTGACACTGTTTTTGTGTTTGTTTGTTTTGAGACAGAGTCTTGCTCTATCACCCAGGCTGGAGTGCAGTGGTGCAATCTCGGCTCACTGCAGCCTCCATCTCCTGGGTTCAAGCGATTCTCCTGCCTCAGCCCCCTGAGTAGGTGGGACTACAGGTGTGCGCCACCACACTTGGCTAATTTTGTATTCTTAGTAGAGACGGGAATTCACCATTTTGGCCAGGCTGGTCTTGAACTCCTGACCTCAGGTGATCCACCCACCTTGGCCTCCCAAAGTGCTGGGATTACAGGTGTGAGCCACTGTGCCCCGACATGACAATGTGGCTTTTTTTTTTTTTTTTTAAAAAAAACTCCTGTCAAGGATAAAATTACCAGTCTTGAAACTCACTTTGAACCACAGCAACACAGGACTTCCTCTTCTCCCCAAAGTGGGACAAACGAACTAAACAGACATTTTCTGAAAAGCTTTACAACCTCTACTCTGCTGTTCCCCTTGTCACACAGCTCCGTCAGTGAGTCTAAATTTAGATTGTCCCTTGTTACGAAACCAGGACATTCCATTTTTGTTCAAACAGGAATGACACAGAAATCAGTTCAGCTGCTTTTAATTCATAAAACGGATGCAAATGTATCTGAGGAAATAAAAGCCGTTAATTGCAGTGTTATTTATAATGGCACAAATTGGAAACAACCAAAGTGGCCAAAAGCAGGAGAGAAGAAAATGAATCACGGTGTGTACACAATCAGAGAATATTATGTAGACATCAAAAATGACAGCTACAAAGAGTCACGGGCAAGATGGGAGGTGCGGATAGGAGGCTGCATGAAAAACTGGACTTAAAATTATACACATGCTGCTATGACGATGACGCATATGTCACACGCACTTGAAAACAGGAAAACATGAAAAAAGGTGGTAATGAATTGGGATACTTTTTATGGGGGAGTTTTTTTTTTTTTTTTTTTTTTTTTGCTTGTTTGCTTTGTAAAGCCTAAGTTTTGCCACATGAGATAACTTTTAAAAGATTACATTATTAAGAGAAATAGAGAAAGAAAGAAAAAAGAGAAAGAGAAAGAAAGAAAGAGAGGCCGGGTGCTGTGGCTCATGCCTGTAATCCCAGCACTTCAGGAAGCTGAGATGGGAAGATG
>NW_016107397.1:8349090-8360942 GCF_001604975.1 Cebus imitator
CCCCTACCCCTCTCCTCTCCTCTCCTCTCTTGTCTCTCTCTCCCTCTCTGTCTTCTCTCTGACTCTCTTCTCTCCCTCTGTGTTTTGGAATCTTTTGGGACTGCCTCTTGATCCCTGTTGTTGTGAAATTCCTCAGTATTGCATGTAAGTGCTTATCTCTTCATTCTCTGTGATCAGCTTCCAGTGAGCTTGTTCAACACAAATTCTGCTACTGACTGGTATTGCTACTGAGCTTTGAGCCCTGGTTGAAATAGAATGGCTGACCCATGGAGGCCAGACCCCAGTTTCTCTGCTTGGCACACCTAGTTTAGGTGATGGGTCAAGGAGCTCTAGGCCTGAACTGCAGGCCGGACAAGTCAGAAGGGCCCGCAAAGCCTTCCCTGTTTGATGGACGCGGGGCATTGAAGACGCCAGTTGGCCGGGCCCCAGAGGCAGCTCAGCCTCCCGTGACAAAGTGGCAGCTCTCCCTGTGGGACACACTGTGTCTCCCTTTCTGCTTCCTGAAGCAAAGCCCAAGCGACCAGCTCTTTTGGGGCCTTTTGTTCACAAAGGTTCCCCTAAATGCTTGAGTCTCGCCGAGCTGCATCCCAGTGGCGTCTGCACCAGCCATCCAGATTCTGCCATGCAGAACCTGCAGCAGCTATGGGCACTTAGCAGGTGGAGCT
This sequence comes from Cebus imitator, assembly GCF_001604975.1. NCBI lineage: Eukaryota > Metazoa > Chordata > Mammalia > Primates > Cebidae > Cebus > Cebus imitator. The sequence goes on from NW_016107397.1 coordinate 8,349,756, forward strand.
CAGGCTGCCAGACCACGGCAGATGCATGACACAGCCTGTTGGGGTGGGAACTGTGGAAACAGATGGTGACCGCTGGTGGAGCAGACTGGGTCACTCATGCAGACGGCCCGGCACTGGCCGTGGGAGAGGAGGGGCAGACGTCCTGCAGGACAATGAGGGCTGCATTTGCTGGGCGCCTGCTGTGTGCTCTGATGAGACCCATGGGAAGCAAGCAGCCGAGAGAGACTGTGACTTGTTTTCAGTTTTTCACAAACAAGGCTTCTGTGAACGTCAGTGCTCTGGCTTCCTTATGTACAGGGGCTGGTGTAGAGCCAGAGAGGGAGAACTCTTGGTTGGAAGGGTAAGAGAATTTGCTATTTTTACAGATGCTGATAAATTGCCTTCCAAAGCAGGGTATGAGTGTTCCCATCTCCCTATCCATTTAAAAAAAAATTTGAGATAGGATTTTGCTCTGTAACCCAGCCTGGAGTCTAGTGGTGCAATCACAGCTCACTGCAGCCTCAACCTCTTGGGCTCAAGCGATCCTCCCACCTCAGTCTCCTGAGTAGCTGAGACCACAGGCACATGCTATGATAGCTAATTATTTTATCTTATTTTTTGTTGTTGTTATTGAGATGCGATCTTGCTATGTTGCCCAGGCTGGTCTCGAACTCTTGGACTGAAGCAATTGTCTTGCGTTAGCATCCCAAAGTGCTGGACCAAAGGTGTAAGCCACTGCAACTGGCCCCTGTGATTTTTAACATAGGATTTGAGAAATATTTTAACTGAAGTATTCCGTGTCTGACTTATGTTTTATTATACAATGTTTTTATTTAAAAAACTCTAATTTTGGCCAGGCACTGTGGCTCATGCCTGTAATCCCAGCACTTTGGGAGGATGAGGTGGGCAGATCGCCTGAGGTCATGAGTTCAAGATCAGCCTACCCAACATAGTGAAACCCCATCTACTAAAAATACAAAAATTAGCCAGGTGCGGTGGCACGTGCCTGTAATCCCAGCTACTTGGGAGGTCGAGGCAGGAAAATCACTCGAACCCTGGAGGTGGAGTTTGGGTGAACCAAGACAGATCTCACTGTGTTGCACCACTGCACTCCATCCTAGGTTACAGACTGAAATCTGTCTAAAAAAGAAAAAAACCTCTAGTTTTGTCTAATACCTGATGCATTGCATTAAAAAATTAAATTAACATATGATAATTGTACATATTTATGGGGTACATAATGATATTGCAATACATATAATTTATAGTGCTCAGATCAGAGTAATTAGCACATTCATCATCTTGAACATTTATGATTTCTTTATGTTGGGAGCATTCAGTATACTCCTTCAAGCAATCGGAAATCACATAATATATTATTGTTAACTGTGGCCATCCTACAGTGCTATAAACACTGGTCTTTGAACCTCTGACCTCAGGTGATCTGCCCGCCTCTGACTCTCAAAGTGCTGGGATTAGGATTACAGGTGTGAGCCCCCGTGCCTGGCCTGACGCATTACTTGTTTTTTTTTTTTTTCCCCTTTTTTTTTTTTATTGCATTTTAGGTTTTGGGGTACATGTGAAGAACATGCAACATTTTTGCATAGGTACACACGTGGCAATGTGATTTGCTGCCTTCCTCCCCATCACCTACATCTGGCATTTCTCCCCTTGCTATCTCTCCCCAGCTTCCCACCCCCCACCGTCCCTCCCTTATTTCCCCCCAACTGACCCCAGTGTGTAGTGCTCCCCTCCCTGTGTCCATGTGTTCTCATTGTTCAACACCCGCCTATGAGTGAGAACATGCGGTGTTTGATCTTCTGCTCTTCTGTCAGTTTGCTGAGAATGATGGTTTCCAGGTTCATCCATGTCCCTACGTTACTCAGAAACATTTACCAAGTACTTACTGAGTGTCAGGCACTGTCTTAGGTGCTGAAAACTGAGGCGGACGCATAGTGGGACACAAGCAAAGCCCTTTCCTTGTGGAGCTTCCACTAGAAGTGGATGAAAGATGCCAGGGTCTAATAACTGCACTCCTTGTCACAGGATGACAGGCAGGGACAGGAGTGATGCAGAAATGTGAACTAGAGTCAGGGGTGGAGCGGGGATGCAATTTTAGGACAAGAAAAGCCTCTCCAAACTCATGACATGGGAGCAAAGATCAGAATGAAGTGATCAATATCAGAGGGTCCATCAGTGCTGACTAAGTGAATTAGAGTTGCATATAAAAGTTTCCACCACAGCAGTACCTGTCTAAGACACATCACAACTGCGCCTTGTGTTCCATCACATCTGGCCCGAGCCAGCGGCCACTGACTTGGACTGACCCTAGATCCCCTCTGGACCAAACTGAAGACGTTTTCCATGCCAATGAACAACAGGGCTTGTTTTAACCCCCGTGCACATGCCTATGAGCTCTTTCTGCTGCAACCACAAGACTGGTGATCAGTCCTCGATTAGCACAACCAGCAGGGCTCCCTATCCAGAACTTATTCCTTTTATCTAGCTGTAATTTTGTGCCCTTTAACTAATCTCGGTGGGGCATAGTGGCTCTTGTCTGTAATCCTAGAGCTTTGGGAGGTTGAGACAGGAGGATTGCTTAAGCCCAGGAGTTCAAGACCAGCCTGGGTAACATAGCAAGACCCTGTCTCAACATAAACTGAAAAAAACTAGCCGGGCATGATGGTGTACACCTGTAGTCCCAGCTAGTCTGGAGGCTGAGGCAGGAGGATGGTGTGAGCCCAGGAGTAAATGCTGCATTATGCTCAGTGCATTTTTTCATGAGCTCTTCCTCCTTTGCTTGCATCTGAACAGACTCAGCTCTGTATTTTTTAAAAACAAGCTCTGGTCATTTTTCTTTGTTCATTCATCGTCTTTACTGTGGCTGATCTCACACTGCAAAGTAGCACCCATGCTATTCTTATCCCTTGGGTACTTGTTACCCTGAAGTTGTGCCATGAACAATGACCAGAAATGAAAACAAACTTCCAAAAGCCTTGCAAGTAGTCATTTTTTTTTAATCACAGAGGAAGCCAGAAAAAAAATCACTTTGACATTCAGGAAGGAAGACAGAATTTACTTTCTGTAGCAGATGAACTGTTGGGAGATTTCTGATGCCCTTTCAGCTGTCTTTGTTTCTAAGGAATGTTTTTTGGTATCAGCCAAGTGTCCAGTGAGCTATTCTGGACACTCAGTGAGTTAGAAATGTATAAAGTTAAGAGCTGAGTCACTACTCAGCAACTTTTGTTCATAATGCTGATGGTCATGGTTAGCGTAATACCATCATTAAAAGCACATATTTTGTCTTAATATTCTGTAGTATTACGTTCGTGCAATTTGATAAACACACATTCATAAACAATACTGTCTAGGGAAGGGTGCAGTGGCTCACACCTGTAATCCCAGCACTTTGGGAGTCCGAGAGAGGTGGATCAATGAGGCCAGCAGTTCTAGACCAGCCAGGCCAACATGGTAAAACCCCATCTCTACTAAAAATACAAAAATTAACTGGGCATGGTGGCACCCGCTTGTAGTCCTAGCTACTCAGGAGGCTGAGGCAGGAGAATCACTTGAACTTGAACCTGGGAGGTGGAGGTTGCAGTGAACTGAGATTGCACCACTGCACTCCAGCTGGAGTGACAGAGAGACTCCATCTCAAAAAAAAATAGGAATTGTCTAATGCCCAGTATACTTCAAAGTAAAATCTATACAATAGAAGTGTAACCTGGCTGAGAGTGGTAGTTCATGCCTGTAATCCCAGCACCCTGGAAAGCTGAGCTGGGAGGATAACTTGAGCCCAGGGGTTCAAGACCAGCCTTGGCAACATAGCAAGATCCCATCTCTACAAAAAGATAAGATACAATAATTAGCCATGGTGGCATGTGCTTGTAGTCCCAGCTACTCAGGAGGCTGAGGTGGGAGGACCACTGGAGCCCAGGAGATTGAGGCTGCAGTGAGCTCTGATTGTACCACTGCATTCCAGCCTGGGCAACAGAGTGAGACCCTGTCTAAATGCGTGTGTGTGTGTGTGTGTGTGTGTGTGTGTAATTATATATTAATTATAGTACATTATACCATATCACATTATAGTGTGATATGGTTTGGCCTTGTGTCCCCACTCAAATCTCATCTTGAATTGTAATCCCCAGGTGTTGAGGGAGGGTCCTGGTGGGAGGTGATTGGATCATGGAGGTGGTTCCCCCATGCTATTCTCATGATAGTGAGTGAGTGCCATGAGATCTGATGGTTTTAAAGTGCTTGTCAGTTTCCCCTCACACTCTCTCTCTGCTGCCATGTAAGACTTGCCTGGCTTCCCCTTCCCCATCCACCCTGATTGTAAGTTTCTTGATGCCTCCCCAGCCATGTAGAACTGTGAGTCAACTGGGCCTCCTTCCCTTATAAATCACTCAGTCTCAGGAAGTTCTTTAAGGCAGTGTGAGAATGGACTAACACATAGTCATGAGGTGACTTAGTAATTTGATTATCTTGGTCATTGGAGGTGTAGCTTTAGGTCAGATTGAATGACTAGAAATCCAGTTTGACTGCCAAAACAGCTGGGATTTCATACACCATAATTTTGCCCATTGATTAGGTTGGAGCTGTGTTTCTGGACCTTTAATGTGTATATCAATGGAATCACATGGGGATTCTGTTAAAATGTAGAATCTGACTCAAAAAGTCTTGGGTGGGACCTGAAAATCCAGGTAGCAATTCCAGGTAGCTCCCAGGTGATGCAGATTCTGCTGGCTCATGGACTCCATGCCAAAGGACAGGGGCTACATCTTCCTGTGTGGTGTGCTTGGAGACACTGGTGGGCCAAGCATGGGTTGCAGGGCTTGAGGAATCTCTCTCAATTATTATACAATGCTTTTATTTAAAAAAACTCATCCTGGCATGGTGGCTGACACCTATGATCCCAGCACTTTGGAAGGCTGAGGTGGGTGGATCACTTGAGGTCAGGAGTTCAAGACCAGCCTGACCAACATGGTGAAACCCTGTCTCTACTAAAAACACAAAATTAGCCTGGAGTGGTGGCACACACCTGTAATCCCACCTACTTGGGAGGCTGAGGCAGGAGAATCACTTGAACCCAGGAGGTGGAGGTTGCAGTGAGCTGAGATCACATGTGGACTCAGGGAGAGGAGCATCACACACAGGGGACAGTAGTGGGTGGGTAGGGGAGAGACAGCAGGGGGTGGGGAGGGATATCATGGGGAGAAATGCCAGATATAGTATGCACCTAAAATAAAATAAATTAATTAAAAAACAAAAAAAAGTGAAACTGTCTCAAAAACAAAAAAAGAAAACCACAGAAACGAAAACAAAAAACTCTACTTTAAAAAAACTAAATTAGCATATCATAATTGTACATATTTATGGAGTACATAATGATGTCATACATATAATTTATGGTGATCAGATCTGAGTAATTAGCATATTCATAATCTCAAACATCTATGATTCGAGGGCCTGGAAGGGCCTAAAGTCTCCAGGCTGGACCACTCCAACCAAGAGCAGCCTCACATCCTGACTCCAGCGGTTCCATTTTTTTGTGTGTGCCGTAATGAAGTCAGCAGTACCTTTGACTTTTAGACCCTAAGCCATTTGTATCTGCTAGAAGTTTTTAAATTTCATGGGACAGAAAAAAAAACAATTCAGAATGACTTTGAGGAAAAGGAAATTTATTGGTTCATGCAATTGCAAAGTCCAGGGATAGGCCTGGCTTTAGGCATTCAAATGATATGATGTCAGCTGGAGAGATGGGGTCTCCCTATGTTGTCCAGGCTGGAGTGCAGTGGTGCAATCATAGCTCATCACAGCCTTGAACACCTGGGCTCAAGCAATCCTCTTACCCCAACCTCCCAAGTAGCTGGGACTACAAGCACGTGATAGCACATCTGGCTAATTTTTAAGTTTTTTTGTAGGGATGGGGTCTCACTGTGTTGCCCAGGCTGGTCTCAAACTCCTGGGCTCAAGTGATCCTCTTGTCCCAGCCAGAAGGGGTGTTAGTATTTATGTTGCAATTGAACTTACTCGGGGTAACAGATTAAATAATTAATAGTAGGATTATAATGGATGGGATAAAAAAAGAGAGGAAATAGACTTTCATTAGGCCTTTTTGAGTAGATACGGTAATGGAGGCTGAGACTTGGGTGTGTGAAATGGTTTTTGGTATAGACTTTTGTAGTCAAATTAGGTCCTAGTAGAAGTGAAGCCAGAGTTTGCCTTGTGGAAAGGCTTGAGTGGGGAGTTGAACAGTGAATTGTGGCTGGATAAAAACTTAGTATCTTAGAGAAGTTGAATGTCTGTAATGGGTGCTTTAGTTTAAGGTTATTAGTGATGAGGTTAAGCTCCATTGTCAGTAAGAGGCCTGAGGTGGTCATGCCCAGGAATCCCAGTGCTTTTTCCAAAGCACTGGGATAACAGACATGAGCCTCATGTGCCTAGATTCTATGTTCTCTTAGTTCCACTTGCCTCCAAGAGGAGGCTGGTTTCCTTATATTCTCACGTTCTCAGACTCCTACTCCTGTTCACTCACTGGGATCAGCTTTCAGTGAACTTACTCAACATGAACACTACTACTGACTAGTATTGCTACTGATCTCTGGTTTGAATGGAATGCCTGACCATGGAGGCCTGATCCTGATTTCTCTCCCTAGTTTAGGTGGTTGGTCAAGGAGCCTGGGATGGCTGGGGCACGTCTCAAGCTCACAGTTGCTGGGTTCCACCCTCAGGGTTTCTGATTCAGTAGGCTTGGGGGTAGGACCCAAGAACTGGCATTTCTAAAAAGTTCCCTGGTGACGGTGAAGCTGTCAGTCTGAGAGCCATGCTTTCAGGCTCCCTCCCAATCCATCCTCTTTTCTTTCTCTTTCTTTCTTTCTTTCTTTCTTTCTTTCTTTCTTTCTTTCTTTCTTTCTTTCTTTCTTTCTTTCTTTCTTTCTTTCTTTCTTTCTTTCTTTCTNTTTCTTTCTTTCTTTCTTTTCTTTCTTCTTTCTTTCTTTCTTTCTTTCTTTCTTTCTTTCTTTCTTTCTTTCTTTCTTTCTTCTTTCTTTCTTCCTTCCTCTCTCTCTCTCTCTCTCTCTCTCTCTCTTTCTTTCTTTCTTTCTTTCTTTCTTTCTTTCTTTCTTTCTTTCTTTCTCTCTCTCTCTCTCTCTCTCTCCCTTCCTTCCTTCCTTCCTTCCTCTCTCTCTTTCTTTCTTTCTTTTCTTTCTTTCTGAGATAGAGTCTAAGTCGCTCAGGCTGGAGTGCAGTGGCATAATCTTGACTCACTGCAACCTCCGCCTCCCAGGCTCAAGTGATTCTCCTGCCTCACCCTCCGGAGTAGCTGGGATTACAGGTGTGTGCCACCACACCTGGCTATTTTTTTATTTTTTATTTTTAGTAGAGACGGGGGTCTCCTCATGTTGGCCAAGTTGTCCTTGAGCTCTTGACCTCAAGTGATCCACCTACCTTGGCTTCCCAAAGTGCTGGGATTACCAGTGTGAACCATTGCACCACCTGGCCCACCTGTCCTGTTTTCAAGCCGTCCTCTTTTTTGGTCCTCATCTCTAGGTCTCACCATGGACTGCCTTGTATTAGAGATAAGACTGCGCTATATTCCTCTCCTCTCAGCCACGTTCTAGCCCCTGAGAGCTACAGATGCCCTTTCTCATTCAGAACACAATAGACATGAACGTTGCCAACGAGCATCTAGGTTAGGAGCGAAAAAGCTAAAAGCCTCTAGGTAGTCTGTTAGTCACTAAAGGCGCAGACGTCTTCTTTAACCCACGACTTCCCTCCTTTCAACCTTCCTAATAGGGTTCCCATTTATCCGCACACCTCACCACGGTCCCCCCCATCCCAAAACGCAGCCCCATTTACAACTTTAGAAAGGAAAATTTCACATGCTTCCCCTAGAGAGTTAAAGCAAGGAGTCATTAGCGTAAATGCTGTTGCCACTCAGCAATTTGAGGGAAATCTAAATGCTTTTCCTCAGATGGTGCCAATTACAGCAGGCGATGGAGGCGACCTCCTGCCTGCCCCACGCTGTGGCGGCAATCACCGTGTATCTTCTCAAATGGAGGCAAAGTGGACTCTATTCTTCCCTCCCCTTGTAAGCATTCTCCTTGCATGCCTGGCACAATTCTCTCTGTGCCTCTGCCCTGTGCTCTTTCGACTGGCTACAAGAGGACGGAGAGAGATGAAAACCGTGCAAGCGTACAACAAATCTCTGCTTGTGTCATTTACCCTCACATCCGTTTGGCCAGAGCAAATGCCTGACATCGGCACAGCAGGAAAATAGATTCTGCCTCTGTAAGATGACACAGCAAGCATGCAAAATGACACAGCAGCAAGAAAAACAAAAATTCAATCTACCACACCCTGCACCCATTTCCACCAGGGAAGAGTTTTTCCTCTCCAAAGAATCTTCAAAGAAAAGAAGAACTTGGCCAACAGAACATCACATCAGCCTTTATTTGCTCAAAAGGAATGTGCAGGCCAGGCGTGGTGGCTCACACCTACAATCCCAGCACTTTGGGAGGCTGAGGCAGCTGGATCACCTGAGGTCAGGAGTTTGAGACGAGCCTGGCCAACACGGTGAAACCCCATCTCTACTAAAAATACCAAAAACATTAGCTGGTGTGGTGATGGGTGCCTATAATCCCAGCTACTCGGGAGGCAGGAGAATTGCTTGGACCCGGGAGGCGGAGGTTGCAGTGAGCTGGGATAGCAACACTGCACTCCAGCCTGGGTGACAGAGTGAGACTCCATCTCAAAAGAAAAAAAAAAAAAGAAAAGATAAAAAAGGAATGTGCAGTTTACCATTCTAGGTCAGACTGGCTTTTCCCTTGGGCAGAATAGATGATTATCTGGAAGTGTCTTGGAGGACTGTTTTGTCTGAAATCCTATAGTTCATTTCCTGGGGTTCAGTAATGGTCCCACATGACACTCTTCCTAATAACGCAAATTTCACTTCCTCTCATTCCATTCACAGTACCTCTGTGTGAAGAAGCCAGGGACTGCATGAAGACGCTGAATGGCTCAATAGGAGAAGTGGTGAATGAGATTTGCTGAAGTACAGGGTGTGGTAGGTTGAATTCTTGTTTTTCTATCACGCATGCTTGCTGTGTAGTGTTACAAAGGCAGAATCTATTTTCCTGCTGTGCTGATGTTGGACATTTACCTTGGCCAAAAGGATGTGAGCATAGATGATCCAAACAGAGATTTGCTGTATGTTTGCCCAGTTGGGAAGGTGCTCTTGCCCTTTTGTTATTGACTTAAGAAGAGCTTCTCCTGAATAATTTCTGCCCCTTTAACATGGACCCTATAATGAGTACACTTCATGCAGACTGAGGTTAAAATCATAGAGGTGGAAGGGGTGGGGCCAACGAGACTTATAGCTTGAAAAAGCAGAGACTCCCAGATGAGCCCAGTTTAGTTAAAAAAAACACATGCCACTGAATTTTTTTTGGTCTGTTCGTTACACAGCAATAGCTGACTGACACACAGAGGTCAAAGATACTGGTGAGAAAGTTGGGATTGCCAAAGAAGACGTTATCACCTTTTCAAAGTTGCCTAGACAACCTCTGCCCCCATATCAGAAATCACAGGTCTATGCACGGCTTTACCGAAAACCTGACTCATTTTTATCTCCTTCACGATGATTTGCAGGATAATGATGTCACTAAGCAGCTTTTAAAACTTTCACATTAGCCAAGGGATGGGATCAGAGCAAACACTTTGGCAGGATTTCAAAACTGAAGGGGGGTTGTGAGAGGTGGGTTCATTTATAATAAAAATAAATGACTTGAAGGTTTTAGTTTTCAATTATTAAGATTCTAGTGCCAAAGGCCCAGCCATGCAATTTAGTTCTTAGCCATTTTTGCTAATATCTGCTCAGTGCTTGACATCTAAATACCCAGTCAATCAACAGCTATTACAGAGTTCTTACTACATGCAGCGTTGCGAATGGAGCTGCAGAGAGAATATAAGAAGTAAAAAGTGCTCCTTACTCTTTGAGAACTTATAATTTACAGTAAACGTGAGTCAGAAACAGATCAATTATTCATTTAAATGTTGAAAGAATTTTACCAATGGATTCTTTAATAGCTTAATTTTTTTTTTTTTTTTTTTGAGACAGAGTCTTGCTCTCTTGCCCAATTTGGAGGGCAGTGGTGCAATCTTGGCTCACTGCAACTTCTGCCTCCCAGGTTCAAGAGATTCTCCTGCCTTAGCCTCCTGAGTAGCTGGATTACAGGCACCTGCCACCATGCTCAGCTAATTTATTTTTTGTTTTTAGTAGAGACAGGGTTTCACTATGTTGGCCAGGCTGGTCTCAAACTCCTGGCCTCAATTGATCTGCCTACCTTGGCCTCCCAAACTGTTGAGATTACAGGCATGAGCCACCCTGCCCGGCCAATAACCTAATTTTTATACATTATTATAATGTGTGTTTCTTTCAAGTAACTTACAAAGTATAAAAAAGCACAAAGAAAAAACGGGTTGCCAATAATGCTAACATTCAGATAGGCATTAACATTGTGATGAATAATTTTTCAAATATTTTTCAAGGTATGCATATTTTTGTACACATATGTTTCTTTTTAACAGCAAAATGGTCCAGGCATGGTGGCTCACACCTGAAATCCCAGCACTTTGGGAGGCCGAGGTGGCAGGATCACCTGAGGTCAAGAGTTTGAGACCAGCCTGGCCAACATGTTGAAACCCCATCTCTACTAAAAATACAAAATTAGCCAGCATGGTGGTACATGCCTGTAATCCCAGCTACTTGGAAGGCTGAGGCAGAAGAATCGCTCTAACCCGGGAGGCAGAGGATGTGGTGAGCCGAGATCACACCATTGCACTCCAGCCTGAGCAACAAGAGTAAAACTCCATCTCCAAAAAAAAAAAAAAAAGAACCAAAATGGTATCATATTGCTTTTTGACAGTAGAGTGTTAAAGTCTCCCACTATTATTGTGCGGGAGTCTAAGTCTCTTTGTAGGTTGTTACAGACTTGCTTTAGATATCTGGGTGCTCCTGTATTGGGTGCATATATGTTTAGGAGTTAGTTCTTCTTCTTGTAGTGATCCATTTACCATTATGTAATGCCCTTCTTTGTCTCTTTTGATCTTTGTTGGTTTAAAGTCCATTTTATCAGAGACTAGGATTGCCACCCCTACTTTTTTTTGCTCTCCATTTGCTTGGTAAATCTTCTTCCATCCCTTTAT
>NW_016107397.1:8361562-8394143 GCF_001604975.1 Cebus imitator
CATTGTGGTGTTCTCTGTATTTCCTGTATTTGAATGTTGGCCTGCCTTGCAAGATTGGGGAAGTTCTCCTGGATAATACGCTGAAGAGTATTTTCCAGCTTTGATTAATTCTCCCCGTCATCTTCTGATACATCAATCAAGCGTAGATTAGGTCTTTTCACATATCCCATATTTCTTGAAGGCTTTGTTCATTTCTTTTCCCTCTTTGTTCTCTTTTCTTTCCTTCTCGTTTTGTTTCATTGAGTTGATCTTCAGTGCCTAATATCCTTTCTTCTGCTTGATCTATTTGGCTATTGAAACTTGTGTATGCTTCATGATGTTCTTGTGCTGTATTTTTCATCTCCATCAAGTCGTTTATTTTCTTCTCTAAGCTAATTACTCTAGTTAACATTTCACCTAACCTTTTTTCAATGTTTTTAGTTTCTTTGCGTTGGGTTAGAACGTGTTCCTTTAACTCAGAGAAGTTTGATATTATCCACCTTCTGAAGCCTGCTTCTGTCAATTCTTCGAATTCATTCTCCGTCCAGCTTTGTTCCCTTGCTGGTGAGGAGTTGTGATCTCATGGTGGGGACAGGTGTTCTGCTTTTTGATGGTTTCATTCTTCTTGCACTGTTTTTTTCCCATCTCATTGGATTTATATAGTTTTGATCTCAGGTACCTGCTTGGGGAGGCGGCCTTTCCTTTGTCTGCCTGCAGAGGCATTGCTGGGCTGCCACAGTTTCAGTGGAGCTGCTGTGTCTTTTATTTACTCAGGAAAGTTAGGCCGGCTTCTGCAATGGTGGCTGCCCTTCCCCCAGCTGGGCTGGATTGTTCCTGGTCGCTCTATAGGTGCGAAACTCTGGCGTGAGAGTTTTTTTCAGTCTGCTGGGCTTTGTTGAGGGAGGTGGGGACCTGTCCTGCTGTATGGGCTGAGTGAAATTTTTAGGTCAAGTGTGTGCTATTTCTAGAAAGCATTTGATGCATGTGGGTAAACTGACTTCCTAAGGTTCCATTTTAAATGTCTTCTCTAAAAAAATATTTATTTTGAGTAGATGAAACTGAAACATGCCTCAACTGAAACATGTCATGAGGTCAGTTGCAGTGACTCACGCCTCTAATCCCAGCACTTTGGGAGGCTGAGGAGGGTGGATCACCTGAAGTCAGGAGTTTAAGACCCGCTGGGCCAACACGGAGAAACCCCGTCTCTATTAAAAATACAAAAATTAGCTGAGCATTATGGCATGCGCTTGTAGTCCCAGCTACTGGGGAGGCTGAGGCAGGGGAATTGTTTGAACCCAGGAGGCAGAGGTTGCAGTGAGCCGAGATTGCACTATTGCACTCCAGCCTGGGTAACAAGAGCGAAACTCCGTCTAAAAAAAAAAAAAAAAAAATTCATGAGTTTTAGTCTGTCTCTTGAAGTCGAAGTCTATCTTTCTCAAGTTGATAAGTTGGTTTGAAAAGCCTGATGTACTTGCAACTCGATTTAAAACTTTGAATTTTGCTCCGCTTTTATTTATTTTTTTGAGACGGAGTTTTGCTCTTGTTGCCCAGACTACAGTGCAATGGAGCGATCTTGGCTCACTGCAACCTCTGCCTCCCGGATTCAAGTGATTCTCCTGCCTTAGCCTTCTGAGTAGCTGGGCTTACAGGCACCCACCACCACGCCCAGATAATTTTTTGTATTTTTAGTAGAGACAGGGTTTCACTATGTTGACCAGGCTGGTCTTGAACTCCTGACCTCAGGCGATCCGCCCACTTTGGCCTCCCAAAGTGCTGGGATTACAGGTGTCAGCCACTGTGCCCGGCCCAAATTTTGCTCGTTTCTACTCAATGTCCCTAAGTCCCTTCTTTCTCTCTAGTTCACCAGAGAATCAGGTATACATGTGCAGAAAAAGAAAATGGGACAGAAGGTGCGATAGCATCACTCCTAAGACTTTGACTCTAGCTCACTCTGCCTTCTGTTTTTCCCCCCAGCTCGCCATCCCCACAGCAGTGACTCTTTCAACCAACCAGGCACTCTCTCTATCACGGGACACCTCCGAACTGCTCCAAAGTTTCCATGGATCTGAAAACTCATTGCTGGCAAATGGGACCAGTACTGCCTCACTCACCAAATTCCCCCCTGCTCCCTGATGGTTAAGGCTGGGCACTTCACCCACATGCTGCCCTTGCTTTGCTTCTCTGGGTATACAAATTTTGCTGTAAATCAATGATCTTTTGATTTAGCGGGAAAGGGTATTGCACGCAAGGAAGGAGCTCATAACGAACTTAAACGTGCACTGTCTTTCATAGAGCAGTGTGGAATTAACAGACCCAGGAAGGGGAACTTCCTGCCCTGGTGGGGTGGCTTTTCACTGGGTCTCTTTTTACTGAGTTCTTCTTTTCCCTGCAGGCTCTTTCCGTTTCTGGTCCCCAAGTTCTGTGTCTGACCTCATGGAGAGTCAAAAGGCAACAAAAACATAAAAAAGGCCAAATATAGCAAAAGCAGAGGAGGAAAGAAAAGGGAGGACGCCTGCCTTCTTTACATTTCCAGAGACACGCGGATTCCTTGGGTTCTTCTACCTGGAAATTGCTCTTTTCCCATCTGGTTTCTCTGACTCCATCTAGGGAACCAGAAGATGGACAGCAGCTGAAATGAGCCCCTCCCTTAAATCCAAGCCATGTCTGCAGAAGTCAGTGATTTTACAGCTTTCTCTGAAGGAGGAGGGAGGGGGCTATTATCCTAACTATTCTTTCTACCCCTGTCTGTTGTTTTAAGAGATACATCTAAAGCATAGGGCACTCAAAGGTTGAAAATAAAAGGATGGAGAAAAAGATCTGTCCATAATATACTACCCAAAAGACTGTGGTACTTAGATAAATAACAGACGAAATGGACTTGAAGATAAAAAGCATTAGAAGGCATAGAGCTGGTCTCTGCATAATGGCAGTATGTTCTATTTAGCAAGAAGATACAGACATTCTGTACCGGGATACACTGGGTAAAATATCCCTAGACAGATGAAACAAAAAATGGACAGAACTGAAGGGGAAATTGATAAATCCACCCTTGCAATTCTTTCAATTATTGATAAGCCAATCACATGATCAATGAACAACTATATGAGCAATCCACACAAACCACAACCTTGATCCACATGGAATTCTTCCTTCAGTGCTAGAGACGTAGAGGGCCCTGATCACCTGCAGACACTAATTGTACAACCGCTAGGCCACACAGTAGCCTCCATAAATCTTACAGAATAGGCTTCATAGTCTTTGTTCTCTGATTACATCGCTATGAAGTAAGAAACTTCTTGGTCTGACACCCAGGCTGGAGTGCAGTGGTGCAATCATAGTTGATGGCAGCCTTGACCTACTGGGCTTAAGTGATCCTCCCTGCCCCAGCCTCCCAAACAGCTAGGGCCATTGGTGCTTGCCACTATACCGAGCTAATTTTTTTTTTTTTTTTTTTAAGAGATGAAGTCTTGTTATATTGCCCAGGCTGGTCTCAAACTCCTGGCCTAAAGTGATCCTCTTGCTTCAGCCTCCCAAAGTGCTGGGATTACAGGTGTGAACCACTGGTGCCTGGCCAAATTAAAAGTTAATACAAAAAGATATATTTTTAAAATGCTCATTAGTTGGGAATTTAAAAACACACTACTAAATAACTTGTGGGTGAGAGAAGAACTTTTTTTCTTTTTGAGACGGAGTCTTACTCTGTCACCAGGCTGGAGTGCAGTGGCATGATCTCAGCTCACTGAAACCTCCACCTCCTGGGTTCATGAGATTGTCCTGCCTCAGCCTCCCAAGTACCTGGGACTACAGGTGCACACCACCACGCCCAGCTAATTTTTGTATTTTTAGTAGAGATGGGGTTTCACCATGTTGGCCAGGATGGTCTTGATCTCTTGACTTTGTGATCCACCTGCCTTGGCCTCCCAGAGTGCTGAGATTACAGGCATGAGCCACCATGCCTTGCTGAGAAGAAATATTAATGCAAGTTGAAAAAGAGCCAAAAGGCATGCAGTGGGCATCCTTTCAAACTGGAACCTTCGTCCTTTGAAGGTCACCGTACGACTCTCTGACAATGACCTTGTTTTTTGAGTACTAAGAGAAAATAAAACAAAATGTCCCAGGCTTGTCATGTGCCCTTCGGTCTCAGACCTTGGGTCAGCTATTTCTACAAGGAGTGTTGTTTCCTGTTAGAGGAGAATGGTATTTAGATACCAAAATACAGGTGCAAAGGTGCTTACTGTCCCTGTAATGGTAAACCTAGGACACCCTGCCTTGTTTTTGCTTCTACAAATATTAACATTAAAATATCAACTATTGAATATTGACACTTGAATTCTCAGAATGAACTTGTAATTTTTGTAAGATTACAAGTTCATTCTGAGAATTCAAGTGTCAATATTCAATAGCTGATATTTTAATGTTAATATTGAACATTTAAACAAAGTTAAATTTAAATATTAAATAGTTTAATTTAAAAAATCAATTTATTTAACTTAAATGTTTAAAACTTAATACTATTTAAAAACAAAATCCAGGAAATAGAAACTTTCCAAATTTTACATTTGCATTTCCTTTCTTTTATAGTGAAAATCTTGTCTCACCTATGATCTAACTTGGCTTGTTTAAAAATAACAATGTCAGTATTACTCAACAGTAAAGCAAAACAAATATGGCTGGAGAGCTTTTGCAGTTTTATTTTACTTTAGATCTCAAAATATGTCCCACTAAGAAAGTATGCTCTAAGTCCCATATTCTAAAGTTGTGTGAAATATTTCTTAATACTCTTTGTGTGCTTATACTATCAATTTTATGCACGATTAGGCCCATTCATTTCAGTTTGGTTCAAATTTTTAGGGATTTACTTATTTTGTTTTGTTTATTTCCTTCCCTCCCTCCCTCCCTCTCTCCCTCCCTCCCTTCCTTCCTTCCTCACTTCCTTCCTTCTTTCCTTCCTTCCTCTCTCTCTTCCCCTCTCTCCCTTTCCCAGGCTGGAGTGCTGTGGCAAGATTATCTTAGCTCACTGAAGCCTCGACCTCCTGGGCTCAAGTTATCCTCCTGCCTCAGCCTCCTGAGTAGCTGGAACTACAGGCATGTGCCACCACACCCAGCTAACCTTTCACATTTTTGAGTAGATACAAGGTCTTGCTATGTTGTCCAGGCTTATCTTGAACTCCAAGGCTCAAGTGATCCTCCCACCTCAGTCTCCCAAAGTGCTGGGATTACAGGCATGAGTCACAGAGCCTGGTTTTCTTACTTTGTTTTGATTTAATTTTATTTTTAAAGAAAGGTATTTTAAGCAATTACATGGTTCCAATGTCAAAACCACGTAACACACAATATTCAAGGAAGTTGGAATTCCATCTCTGTTCCCTCCACCCATCCCTCCCTGGCCCTGTAGCTAACCATCTGTAATTAGTTGCTGGCTTGAAAGAGAGAGAGGAGAGTTGAAAGAATGAGAGAGAGAGAAAGAGAATTCCTCCCTTTTAAACTCAAAATCTAACATACTGTATGAGTGAGGAAAGGCTGTACTGTCACAGATTTGGCAACAGCCCCAATTCTGAGGTGCTTAATCCCACAAGAGGTCATTTCTCACTCATGCAGCTTCTCCACCGAGAGTCCAGAGGAGGCATCTCTGCAAGGTGAAGGGCCCATGCCTACCTCCCTGCCCTCCTGCAGTTGTGCAGGCTGGAGCGCACACTCCCGTACTTCCCACGACAGGGAAGTGGAAACAGCTGAGACCGTGGGCAGCCTTTGCCAATTTCCTGAGCCAGCACCAACCCTTCCCTCCCTCTTCCATGTTCATGCTATTATTGTTAAATCTCTAATTTTTTGTATTAAGTCTCTTCAATCTGGAAATGTCTAAATTGGTCTCTATTTTCCCTAGCAAACTCTGACTGATACAGGTGGAGCCTGTCTCTTATTTTCGCCAATTTGGCATCTTACAATTTCCAACTCTCATGGAGAGAGGGGCGGATATCTCAGGCTGGGAGGCACCCCTAATGTCACAGCCCTCAGAAAAAAGGAGCATTAGCTTCAGCAGATACTCAGACATATGACAGAGCTGTGCTCGTGGAGATGGCTAAAGTTCTGGGGCAGGAAGAGAAAAAGGCCACGAAATAGACTTGAGAACCCAGGAATAGGTTCAACCCAGGAAACTGTGAGTGATGACACGGCGTTGGCTTTCAAACCATAGGCAAAAACTGGATTATTTACCATATCATTTCAGGCAAATAGACAAGCCATTTTTACAAATATGATAGGACATTGGATTTTGACCACATTCTATTTACAAAAATAAGTTTCGCTGGACCCAGGTGATCTTCCTGCCTCAGCCTCCCTAGTAGCCAGGACTACAGCCATGAGCCACTGAGCTTGGCTCATTTCAAAACTTTTTTTGTAGAGATGGGGTCTCGCTTTATTGCTCACGTTGGCCTCACACTCCTGGCCTCAAGTAATCCTCTTGCATCAGCTTCCCAAAGTGTTAGGATTATAGGTGCGAGCCACCACACTCAACAAAAATGTAAGCTTTATGAAAGCAGAAACTCGGTGTTTCACTGCTGAATTTCCAGTACAAGCACAGTGCCCAGGACTTGGGGAGAAGCCCTGTAACCGTTTCCTGAATAAATCCTGATCATCCAATAAGACATTTGCTTGGATTAGTCCAGGAATCCAAGGTGACTTGTGGGCCAACTTCCAGCCCTCCTCTTGTTATTGTAAATAAAGTTTTATTGAAACACAGCTATATATTAGCTTACTTTTGCACTACGGTGACAGAGGTAAGTAGTTGCCACTGAGACTGTCTGACCTGCGGAGCTGAAAACTACTGTCTGGCCTTTTACTGAAAAAGTTTACCCACTTCTGTATTGGTTGATCAGATCAGCCAGTTGCCCCTAGGAGGGCAGCACTTTGGAGGAAAAAATACAGGATTCATTTTGATTTTTCCACACTTCCTTTTTCACTTTATTCGTCATTTATTTAGTCAGACATTGTACCAAGACCTCAGATTCTATGGATGGATAGGGAGCCGGCAAAGCTGGAGTAGAAAGATGTGTCAATACAGGTCCACAGTCCTTACATGCAACTCCAAACTTCAAAAGTTCTGCAAACTGAAAGTTTTTGGAGCTCTGTTGGCTGCAAAACCTGACCTGAGCTGATGAGTGACTATTTATAATCATTATTTTCCCCACCTTCTCTGAGTATTCACATATTTTGCTGCAGAAATATTAATGGTTTTGATCATGGGGTGCTGCATTAGGATCCTTCGGGGGTTTTAACGCAAAATAGAGCAGCTGCAGATGCAACATATTATCTTTTTGAAAGCTGCAAAATGCTGAATTCCGAAACACATCTGGTCCCAAGGGTTTCAGATAACACACCTTGGCTTCTAATTGTAGCATGAAAAACAGAGGGCTTGACTTTGTACAGTGGGAGAAGAAAAATCCTATAAAACTGTGGAGGCTTTGTGGCTCAGGTGGGCAGCTCTTAATGGGCATCTGGTCGCTAAGTATATATTAGGCATTCAGGAACGTTTGGGGAGATAACAAAAGAAGAAAGGGAGAGTTCCAGAATAAGTCAGAAAAATGAAAAGCAAATTTCTCATTTTTCCTAGATCTGACCCTATCTGAGGCCTCATCTGTTATGAGTTGAACTCATTCACCTCCCAGTAAAATCGTGCCACTTCTATGATGTTGATGTCTTTCTGACCCTTTCCTCGATCTTTTCTTTTTGACTGATGTCCCCTTTCCTAGATATCTAGTATTCTCATGTTGGAGACATTCCCCTACATTTCTGATTCTGGTTCTGGTTGGACACTGGAATGCAGAACTCCCTGTCCCCAACCTCCTATATCACTGGCTCAGGGGTCAACACCTGGTGTGTTCTGATTGGAGAGGGCAGGTCACATGTCCCAGCTTGAGCTGCAAAGGAGGCTGGGAAAATGAGGTGTAGCATTTTCAGTCCTGGTCATGGGGGCGGTCTGCACCCATACCTGTGGACCCCCTCCCCCCAGTCCCCAAGAAGGTGAGAACTTGCCAAATGCTAAGAAGGGTTAAGATACTGGGCATGTAGGATGAATGACACATTGGCTGATGTGTTGGAGAAGTAGAATGATGGCAAAACAAAATGGAGCTAGAAAACCAATGAAATCATGGAAATTCCAAAATGATCTATTGTTTGGATTGTGTTTGCTATAAATGGATATCAATTTTTGCATTTTTTTTCTAGCCGCAATTTAGAATTAAATTATACTTTCAGAAGCTAGTCATTTTTTTATGGACTGATTGAATGACTTCATTGATTTGAAAGAATATTCAGCCAGCTGCCTTTAATTGCTTTCTCTCTTTAAATCAAAGGTGCTTAGATTCAGGCCTAGGTCTGCTCCAAATTAAGTGATTATATGTTGTTACCTCCATACTCTCCTCTAATTTCTTGCAAGTAAATGGTCTATTCACTTCCCCTCCTAAAAGTAATGATCCATTCACAGAGGTAACAGGTGCCATCCTGGGTGATTGGCTTTCTGGGGAGAGGTGGATTTTCATAGTATAGGCAGCTCCCTTAGAATTCTTATTAAAAGGACCAAACTGAAGGGTAGAGAGAGATAACAGGAATGGTTGCTAGGATGACAAAGTAGGAAAAGTGGTGTCTGTAATCGAGTTGCTTTTCTCTTTGCTGGATTTTATTCATTAAAAAATGGAGATTGGCCCTTGGAGCAGCAGCTGCCGCGACCGCCGCCACCCAGAAAGAAGTCAGAGACCCTGCGAGGTCGCTGCCACCGCCATGCCCAAGAATAAAGATCTTTTTATACAGAAACCACCAGCTATGCCTTGGGATCAAAATCCTGAACAATCAAATGGAAATTACAGTGAAGATGAACAAAAGGGAAAGCAGAAATCAAGAGAAGGAGGAGGAGAAGCTGGCGGAAAGAGAGAGCAAGAAAAAGAGGAGGAAATCGAAAAGGAGATGGAAGATGAACAGGAAGTAAAAAGCAAAAGGGAAAATGCGAAACAGAAACAGTATGCCAAGACAAGAGTAGTCAGCAAATCCCTCATGGACACTCTCTGGGCAAAGTTTAAGATAAACAGGTGCCCCACGATACAAGAGAGTCTATCACTCTCATTTGAATTTGACATGACACATAAGCAGATAAGTCAATGGTTCCACAAAAAGAGGAAGAAATATAATAAAGAAATGTCCAAGAGAAAGCATAAGAAAAAACATATGAGATGGGGTCTCTGTGTTGCCGATGCTGGTCTTGAACTCCTGCCCTCAAGCAACCTTCCTACCTTAGCCTCCAGAAATGCTGTGATTACAAGCAGGAGCCATTGCACCTGGCTGACGAGTTTTATATGACACCATTCTTACCAATAAATGGAATTCTGTAAGGATAAACAAGAAAATATTAACCATTGTTAATTCTGTGGAGTAGAACTAAATGAGGGGAGTGCAAAGGAGTTTTTATACATTTTATTTTTACCCTACTGTATGTAGGGTAAAATGGATGTTAATTTTATTTAAGAAAAAAAATCAAGAAAGAAATTATCAACCTCTGGAAAAAAAAATGGAGAGTGATTGAACATCTACTCTGTGTAGAGTTCTACTACCATGGCAGCATCATCTCTCTCTCTCTCTCTCTCTCTCTCCATGGCATAGGTGAGGGGTGTTGAGATCTTTCTCTCTCTCTGTATGTATGTATCTATGCATGCATGTACTATATCTATCTATCTATCATCTATCTATCTATCATCTCTCTATGGCATAGGTGAGGGATGTTGAGATCTATCTCTCTCTGTATCTATGTATCTATGTATGCATGTACTAACTCTATCTATCTATGGCATAAGATCAAGGCCATTGAGATCTGTCTCTCTCTATGTATCTATGTATGTATGTACATATCTATCTATCTGTTATCTATTTACCTATGGCATAAGGTCAGAGCCGTTGAGATCTCTATGTATCTATCTATTTATGGCATAAAGGTGGGGTTATTGAAATCTCTCTCTCTCTCTCTTTCTCTGTATCTAAGTATCTATGGCATAGGTCAGGGGTGTTGAGATCTCTCTCTATGTATGGATATATGTATGTATGTATCTGTCTGTCTATCGCATAAGGTCAGGGATGTTGAGAGCCGTCTCTCCCTCTCTTTCTGCATATACACTGTACTGTCAGAGAGGACTTGAAGGGCATAGATGAGAAGGAGGTTGTAGGTGGGAGGCAAAGCCCAAGCAGAGAGACAGAGGTAAAAATGAAAAAAACAAACAAACGCATGACTGAGGACAATGATGATGTCTCAGTCGGTCAGTGTTAGGTATATAGATCCGTGCCAGTTGTCACAGCTTTGGTAGGTATAGCTTCTTGTGGAATAAAAATCCTTTGAAATGCAGCTTCTTGGGCACCTTGAAAAGCAGAGAACGTAAGTGGCTATCATGAAATGCAATCTAGTTAGAACAAATTGTCCAGGCATGAAGGTGAATTAGCTGCAGGGATGCTGACGGGTAGGGGCTGCCTGATGTGGTGACTACCATCTGCTCTATTATAAGGTGATAATTATTCGAAATGACCTCTCAGCCCATCTCTAGACTAGTATAGAAGAGTGACAATATTCCCCAATCCACTTAAAAGAACCTTTTGTGTCTGAATTCTGTTTGAAGGAAGGGAACTCAGAATTGACAGGGAGTAGTAGATAGTAGATGGAGACAGCTGGGGGCCTGGGTGAGGCAGGGGCTTAGGAGCTGTGGGAAGTAAAAAAGCTCCTCTTCAAATTTTCCTTTCTCGTTTAAGAAAAATTCATATGTGTTAAAAATAATAGTTTGTTTTAAAAACTTTCTTCAAAAGCTTTCTTGCCTTTTTGCTAGAATCCCTATCCTATGTAGCTGTTAGCCATGCTCACAGCCACGTAGTACATTCTATGTCCTTGCGTACTAAGATATCTGTGCTGGATGTGCTCACAGGTATGTCCCAGCTCGCACCTATGCCCCTTCCTTATTTGGACTTCCTTTTCTTTGCTCGCCATTGCTTTTACCTGTTTAGAAAAGTTTTCAGTTGTTAGCCAATTGGGTTTCAGTTTAGATTGTGTGGTCTGGCTCCAGCCAATGGAGATCAAATGCAGCAGTAAGGACAATCCCAAATGCATAAAAAATAAATACATCTGCTTTCCTTTGTTCATTGTACTCTCCTGGCAAGATTACTAATGGGAGCACCCTTTCTGTAGGAAGTAAAACGAATTGCTTTGCTGAGAGATTTTTTTGTACCAGTGCTAATTTTTCTTGTGGCACCAAAAAGAAAAATTTTATGCATAACAGGAGTTGAATGTTCTCAGGGAAACTTTTATGCCAACATTTCCTAGAGTCAAGGACTTTGATGCATGGTAAAAAGGAATGAAGAATCCACGAAAATGTCACAAAAGAGAGAAGGAAGAAAGAAAGTCAAGGCCTCCCTTGTCAGCATCGTTGTCCATTTCTGCATCTGTGTAAGATTCTATTGCCTTCTGGAAACATCGCCTCCCCTCTGAGGCCCACATTCCTTATCTTTCCCAATTGTGAACGTTATCCAAGGACCAATCTTGGCATGAAGGCATCAATGTGAGTACTTTCGATAATCTTCTTTTCCTTGAAGACCACTGGTGTTCTTAAGACTTTTTTTTTTCTTTGAATCAGGGTCTTGCTCTGTTGCCCAGACTGGAGTGCAGTGGTGCAATTTCAGCTCACTACAGCCTCTGCGTTCCGGGCTCAAGTGATCCTCCTGCCTCAGCCTCCCAAGTAGCTGGGACTACAGGCTCAGAGCCACCATGCTCAGCTGATTTTTGTATTGTTATTAGACACTGGGTTTCACCATGTTGGCCAGGCTGGTCTCAAACTCCTGAGCTCAAGTGACCCATCTGCCTTGGCCTCCCAAAGTGCTGGGATTACAGATGCGATGGGGTGGATAGCTGCCTGGTACCTGGTCCTGGGTGACTTAGGGCAGGGGAAACAGTGGTTTGGTGTGTGGGAGTTAGATAAAGGAGGGGGTCAGCTTGGCTAGGAGATGCATGTCTGAAGTTCAGTTGCTCTCCATCTTTAGAAGTCAGCGAGCTCTTGGGAAGGGCAGTCTCTCCCTGGCCAGCAATATTTTCAAAATGTAAACATGGTAAGACACAGAAAATTCAAGACATGATGAATACAGATGTATTTAGCTTTAGTAGATGTTGCTCAACAATTAACCAAAGGGGGTTGTACCAGTTCACTCAGTTCACACTTTCATTGTGATAAAAGGCAGTTCCAGCTGCTTCACAGGATGGACTAGCACGTGTTACAACACCACAGCCTTTTTTTTTTTTTTTCTTAATTTTAACCATTCTGATGGATATGTAGTTGTATATCATTGTGGTTTTAGTTTGCTCTTCTCTACTGAGCACCATTTAATATGCTTATTCAAGCTGGGCACAGTGGTTGCTCACGCCTATAATCCTACAGGTTTGGGAGGCTGGGATGGGAGGATCAGTCGAGTCCAGGAGTTCAAGACCAGCCTGGGCAACACAGTGAGTCCTCATCTGTAAAACGAAACACAGAAAAATTAGCGGGGCATGGCAGTGCACACCTGTAGTCCTAGCTACTTGGGAGGCTGAGGTGGGAGGATCACTTGAGCTCAGGAGTTCGAGGCTGCAGTGAGCCATGGCGGTGCCACTGTACTCCAGTCTGGGCAACAGAATGATAACTTGACTCTAAAAATAAATACATAACAATAAATAAATATTCTGCTAGGCCGTGTTTTTTGTGAAATGTTTGCTCAGATCTGTTTCCCACCTTGTAATTAGGTTATGTTTATCCCCTTTACGTACTTAGTATGATTTCTTTGTCAGAGCTCTATGTTGTGAATATCTTATCCATGTGAGTGAATTTTCTTTTCCTGTCCTTCATAATATTTTCTGATGAACGGAATTTTTTAGCATCAAGTGTAATGTTTGAGTCTTCTCTCTCTCTCTCTCTCTTTTGTTTTGAGATGGCGTCTCACTCTGTCGCCCAGGCTGGAGTGCAGTGGCACAATTTCGGCTCACTGCAACCTCCACCTCCCAGGTTCAAGCGATTCTCCTGCCTCAGCCTCCTGAGCAGCTGGGAACACAGGCACCCAACAACATGGCCAGCTAATTTTTGTGTTTTTAGTAGAGACAGGGTTGCACCATATTAGCCAGGCTGGTTTTGAATTCCTGACCTCAGGTGATCCCCCCACCTCGACCTCCCAAAGTGCTGGGATTACAGGCATGAGCTACCTCGCTTGGCTGAGTCTTCTCTTTTATGGTGAGTTCCTTGTGGAGTGCAGTGGTGTGATCTGCAACCTCCGCCTCCCAGGTTCAAGCGATTCTTCCGCCTCAGACTCCTGAGTAGCTGGGACTACAGGCGTGCGCCACCATGCCTAGCTAATTTTTTGTATTTTTAGTAGACACTGGGTTTCACCATGTTGGCCAGGATGGTCTTGATCTCTTGGCCTCATTATCTGCCCACCTTGGCGTTCCAAAGTGCTGGGATTACAGGTGTGAGCCACTGCACCCGGCCCCCTCTGTATTCTTTATAAGAATTTGGTTCATACTCCGAGTCCTGACAATTGTATGCTATGTTTTCTTCTGGAAGCTATTTTTGTCTTCTCACATTTGGATCTATGGCTTATAGCAAATACATCTTTTTTTTTTCCCCCCACCGGGATGGAAGGCGTCAGGATTCCTATTTTTCTTTCCATCTGGATGTCTAAAGACTCCAGCATCATTTATTGAAAAGATCCCGTCTTCCCTTCAGAATGGTGGTGGTGCTGTTGTTGATGAAGTGACCGTTCGTGTGTGGGTCTGAGTCAGGACTCTGGGCTCAGCTTCCCCGGTCTCTTTATCTGTCTTTGTGTCAACAGCATGCTGAAATCCTTGCTATAGCTTTAGTGAAAGTCTATATTCTGTTCTTTCTTTATTCAGCCAACCTTGTCTCTCACAATTTTGCAGAATAAACTCTCTAGTTTAGTGAGACTAGCTTTTTAAATGTTTGCCTGTTTATTTGCCTTTTTGTTTTTGTGTTTAGAAATCAAAATGAAAAATGACTTGAGTGCAATTTTTTTTTTTTTTGAGACAGAATCTTGTTCTGTTGCCCAGGCTGGAGTGCAGTGGCATGATCTTGGTTCACTGCAACCTCTGTCTCCCAGGTTCAAGCGATTCTTCTGCCTCAGCCTCCTGAGTAGCTGGAATTACAGGTATATGCTAATTCTTTTGTATTTTTAGTAGAGACGGGGTTTCTACTATCTTGGCCAGGCTGGTCTTGAACTCCTGACCTGGTGATCCACCTGCCTCGGCCTCCCAAAGTGCTGTGATTACAGGCGTGAGCCACCGGAGAGCAAATGTTAAACTACTGAACCCTGTTGTGCTCTGGTTGGGGCTGAAGGGAGGGGGGTGCTGGTGCTGAAGCTGACCCCCTTGGCTCCCCTCCAGCCTCATGTCTACCATTCATTCACTCAATCGTGTTCATTCCATGGGTATTTGTTGAGTGTCTACTATGCACCAACCTCCTGTGCAAAGCAACAGGAAAATAGCGGTCTCCTTAAAGCTTCTAGCTTAGAGAAGGAGCCCTAGAAAGATGTTGTAAACCGCAAACAAATCATGTATTAAAATCATCAATTGTGGCCAGGCACGGTGGCTCACACCTGTAATCTCAGCACTTTGGGAGGCCAAGACATGCAGATCACAAGGTCAGGAGTTTGAGACCAGCCTGGCTAATATGGTGAAACCCCATTGCCAGGCGTGGTGGTGGGCACCTAGTGTCTCAGCTACTTAGGAGGCTGAGGCAGAAGAATGGCTTGAACCTGGGAGGCAAAGTTTGCAGTGAACCGAGATTGCGCCACTGCACTCCAGCCTGGGCAACAGAGTGAGACTTTGACTCAAAAAAAATAATATATTGTAATCATAAGTCATAATTGCAGCTTATGATTAGGGCTTTGAGGAACACAGAACATGGTGAAAGAGAGCAATGAAAGCAAAACTCCTTATGTAAGTGGTCTGGGAGAGCTCACAAGCCAAGGCTTGGAGGCTGAGAAGGAGCCGGCCTTGCAAAGGAAAAGCTTATTCTCAGCTGGGAAGTTCATGCACCTGCGAAGGTCTCAAGGCAGGTCCCCAAAGGATGGATTCCAAAAACTAAAGACAGGAGCACACACAGCTGCAGTGACAACTCTTAAATAATGGATTCATCTAGAACTGATTTCTTCAGTGGTTGTAAGTTCTCGGAACGTAAGGACTGGGTCCAGTAGCCTTTTTTTTTTTTTTAAAATTTCTCAAATAATTTGCTGTAGCAAGAAGAACACAGTGTGATGATTACAAAGTATTTGTGGAACAGAGTTGTCAACACATTGTCAGAAGCTAGAGGTGCATGACTGGAAAGGCTGACAAGCCACCTTTGGCTTTTTTCACTGGTGAATTATTTGTCTTGTTTCGGTCTTGGAAAAAGAACAAAATCAAATGAGTAGGCTTCCAGGAGCATGCCCTGCATCTTATGGTTCATATTTCAAGATTTATCATCACTCATTTGTAACTTCTTTGTTCATGAATGAGGTCCACAGTACTCTTCATTACCTTTTAGGTACATTGTGAAGAATGTGAATGAGTAAGTAAGCAATTAACAATGACATATAACTCTGAGCACTCTTCCCTCCCATCCTCTTTCAGCCATCTTTCCACGCCGCCACAATGGTCCACATGAACGTCCTGGCTGATGCTCTCTGGAGCATCAACAATGCCAAAGAGAGAGGCAAATGCCAGGTGCTTATTAGGCCATGCTCCAAAGTCATCGTCTGGTTTCTCACTGTGATGATGAAGCACGGTTACGCTGGTGAATTTGAAATCATTGATGATCACAGAGCTGGGAAAATTGTTGTGAATTTCACAGGCAGGCTAAGCAAATGTGGAGTGATCAGCCCCAGATTTGATGTGCAACTCAAAGATCTAGAAAATGGCAGAATAATCTGCTTCCATCCCGCCAGTTTTGTTTCATTGTACTGACAACCTCAGCTGGCATCATGGACCATGAAGAAGCAAGACAAAAACACACAGGAGGGAAAATCCTGGGATTCTTTTTCTGGGGATGTTAATGCATATATTTACAAGTAAAATGCCTCATGGACAAAAAACGTAATTAACAATGATAACGTCTTCTGAACCTGGGGTGGGTAAAAATGAAATATTGGCTGTTATTGGGCCATAGGTTTGGCTGAAAACCACTATTTTTTATCATGAACTCATTCAATAATAGGAGATGGAAAGAAAGACTGGGAAGAGATATCATGTAATTAACCATGGGCCACGGTGGTGAATCAATGGACATTCCCACCATAATTTGAAGTAGCCAGAGAGGATCAACTGTGGCATTGGGAGGGCGGGCTCCAGAGCGTCTACACCTCTTCCCATCTCTGCGCCATCCCTCTTGGCGGTGTGACCCTAAAAAGTCACTTAATACCACCACGCCTCAGTTTCTTCATTCATAAAGGGAAGCTTTTACTATTACCCACCTTGTAGGAAATGTGGTGGCCGTTATATGAGATAATGGGGACTGTGGGCTGAACCTGACCTGCCGTTTGTTTCTGTACAGCCTGTGAGCTAAGGATGGTTTTTTACATTTTAAAATGCTTGTGGGGTGGGGAATAAGAGGATAATATTTTGTGACATGTAAATTAAATGAAATTCAATTTCGCCATCCATGAATAAGGTTTCATTGGGACATCCATGCTCGTCATTTCCATGTCATCAATGGCTGCCTCTGTGTGTCAGTGTAGGGTTTGGCAGCTGCCGCAGGAATCACGTGGCTGGCAAAAGTTTGCTGAACTCTGGGTTGATGTAGGAAAGAGCTTATCACAGCAGCTGGTCCCGTGTCAGCTACTAAAACAATGTATTAATAAAAATGTACACAATCATTTGGGTTAAGAAAGTAAATTGGCTCCCCCCCATCCTTTGTCCTCCCTTTAAGACCTCTTTATTCCATTATTTTTTAGGGGACAGAGGAACATCTCAAGTGGTGGCTGAGATTGAATTTTCATCACCTTGAAAAGAGGGCATTGGGAGTCAGGTTTTTATGATTTAGAGAAATAAATCAAGGTGATTTTCTTGCACCTGTGCATTATAGAACAAACCTGGCATGTGTATGTGTATGTATGTGCCTGTGTGTGCATATGTGTGTATTGTGTGTGCATATGTATGTGTGCATGCATGTGCATATATACGTGTGTGTGTGTATTTGTGTACGTGTTTATGTGTGTATCCATGTGTGTATTGTGCGTGCACATGTATGTGTGTATGTGTGTGCATATGTATGTGTATATCTGTGTGCATATGTATGTGTGCATGTGTGTATATATGTGCATATGCATATGTGTGTATATGTGTGCATATGTGTGTATTATGTGTGCATATGCATATGTATGCATGTGCATATGTGTGTATGTGCATGCACATCTGTGCATATGTATGTGTGTATGTTGTGCATGTCTCTCTGTGTTATGTGTTTGTGTATGTGTGTGCACATCTGTGCATATGAATGTATGTTGTGCACATGTCTCTCTGTGTGTTATGTGTTTGTGTATGTGTGTGTGTGTCTGTGTCCACATGGCTCACTCCCATGAACAACCACCATCCTTCCTCCCCCTCTTCTAGTCCTGTCAGCTAGGCTTGGGAGTTACTTATTTTCTCCTGCTTCAAATGTATGTATGTATATGTATGTATATATGTACACATATATACATGTATATATATAATTATTTTTTTTTTGAGATGAAGTTTCACGCTTGTCACCTAGGCTGGAGTGCAATGGTGCGATCTTGGCTCATTGCAAACTCCACCTCCAGGGTTCAAGCAATTCTCCTGCCTCAGCCTCCCAAGTAGCTGGGATTATAGGTGCCTGCCACTATAATTTTTGTATTTTTAGTAGAGATGAGGTTTCACCATTTTGACCAGGCTGGTCTTGAACTCCTGACTTCAGGTGATCCACCTGTCTTGGCCTCCCAAAGTGCTGGGAATACAGGCATGAGCCACTGCTTCTGGCCAAAATATATGTATATTTATTTGACTTCTCAAACATCTGTTTCTCTCCTCCTACCCCACTGACCACCCTCAGTATGGCTTTCTGTTTCCTCCTCACTTTCTCAGATTTCAGTGTTGCTGTGCCCAGGGCCAAGTCTCTGGGGCTCCCTCTCATGTGTCTGAGCTGCCCACATCATCTCATCCCCTGGCTGGTGGCTGGAAACAGCATCCTCATGCCGGTGCGTCTCAGCTTACGTCTCTGGGCTGGACTTCTCTCCTAAGCCCCAGATGCTGACATTTGACCAACCCTATCTACCTGGATATATCTGAACACTCTTCTGTCCAAAGTGAAGTCCTGCTCTTCTCACCACAGACCTGTTCCTCTCTCAGCCCTTCCCACATCTGTAAATGCCACCTCCATCTTTCCCATGCCCTCTCATTCCCTCATAACCCATGTCCAATTCGACTTAAGTTCCATTGGTTCTACCTCCAGAAAACCTGCAAAGTCTGGCCTTATTTTACCATTTCGTCCGCTACCACCACGGTGGAAGCTATACTCACCTCTCACTCAGATGATGTCAGTGGTTTCCTCACCAGTCTCTTAGCCCCACTTCTCCATCGTCTATTTCCAAAATAGCAGCCAGGTGAATCCTTCTATAACACAATTCAGATGACATCACTCTTGTGTTCAAAACTCTGCAGTGATCCCCCTTCTTATTCAGAATAAAGGCAAAAGGTCTTACTCGCTTGCAACCCAAAGTAATTGAAAGGATTAGAACACAGTTTGAAGTAGTTTATTCAAGTGAAAAGCTGAGACTTGCCATTCAGGTGACGCAGACTCCAAAGGAATAGAGTCAGTGCTCTGAAATTAAAAGCGAAGGTCTTGCTTATATTGGCAGAAGACAAAGAAATTTAGTAAGATTATAACACTTTCCATACAAGGCTGTCTTAAAAGCTACCATGTAATTGTTACATTTTCTTTTCCTTATCGTACAGTTTCTTTTCTTTTCTTTATTGCTTGTTTTCCATTTCTTTCCAATTTAAAAGAGTGTATTTAACATTCCGTCTTAGGTGCTGTAATAGTCATGGAGTCTTCATGTCAGAGAGGAAAGAGGAAAGTTAATTTACAATGAAGATCAACAATTAAGAGGGAAGGGGTCCTCCCTGGCATCCCTCCCACTTTTTAAATTTTTTTCCAAAAACAATGTAGGTAAGAAAAAAAGGCTAATCTATAACCAGAGTAACAAAGGTTACAGCTGCCTGTTTATGTGACTCAGGTCTCATGATCACATTTCCTTAAGGCTCAAAGTGTTTTAAAGTTCTAACAGCTTAGATTTTGAATTACGTATTTTTACATTATGATGCCATGTAATCTGATTCTGGTTTTCTTTCTGGCCCTGTCTTCCAACCCACCTTGCCCCAGCTGCACTGGCCAACTTGCTGCTCCCTGAAGTACCAGGCAGGCTCCCACTTTGAAGTTCTCTCTTCCTGGAAGGCTTTTCCTCTAGAAGGCTGCAGTTTATTCTGTCATTACTTTCATGAGTCAGCTTAAATGTCACCTTTCTAGGGAGGCTTTCCTCTATAAAATAACAAGATTCTCTGTTCCCACCATTCCAGCACTTTCTAACTCCCTTATCCTGCCTCATTTTTCTCCACCGCGTTTATCAGACAGAAAATATTTATCACTAGCCATCTCTCATTAGCCCCATCAGTGCGGGGGCATTGTCTGTTTTGTTCATCTCGTCTCTCTAGTGTCTAAAACAGAAGTTGGCTCATAGCAGGTACACAATGAATATTTGTTGATGAGTGAATGATACTATAAAGAAACCCAAATAAATCCATATTTACTAGAAATATAAATAGTTTTATGTCTCCAGCTAAAAGACATTGTCAGAATAAATACAAAACCAAAACCCAACTATTTGTTATATATTAAAATACGTAACTTTATGTATCCATTATCTATCTATCTATCTAGTCTACTATCATCCATTTAACTATCAATCACCTATCTAGCTTATCTATCTGTCTACTTATCTATCTTCTAGCTTTACTCTTGTAAACATGTATTTAAATATAAATACACATTACAAATAATTTTTATCTCTTTATAAATGGAGTTTAGTGAGACCTCTTTGCTAACAGTTGACTTCTAAATATATATCAGGTTAATAAAACTACACCCCTTCCCATATATCTCAAAATGACCCTTCCCACTGCGTTAGGACCTGACTTTCTAATCAGTCCAGAGGATTGAGTTTCTGCTGCATCGTCCATGGAATCTGGAATTTTATGAATCTGGTCATTTGAAAAATGACCTTCCAGATCAAGAAGGCATCAGGCTGTGAGTTACAAATACAACCGGTTTTGGTGTTTTTACAAAATCTTTCTCTTCTTGGGTTTTTCTTTATTTGTAGGAATGTTACCTTGCCATCTGGGACTTTTCAAAGGTGAATATCTCCGGGCTGTGTCCCTCTGACACTCTTTGAACTGTTATGGTTTATTAAAAAGTTAGGGCTTAAAAGTTTCTATTCCTTTCCCTAAAACATCTGTTTTCAATAACTCAGGCTTCCTTTGGAAATTTGAAATTCTATGATTTTAGGCTTTCCAAAAATAGGTTCGCTGCAGCTGCCTTTCAGAGTTATGACAGCTTCTTCGGGATGGAGGCTTATTTCAAAGAGCAATCTTCACACTGCTTTGGTCATTTCTGCCCTTTGAATGGATATTTTCTTAATGTATGTTCTCGTTGGGGTCTTGGCACAGATGAAAAAATTCCTTTATGATTACAAAGTATTCCCAGCCAGCCGAACACAGTTAATAGATGCTCATGGCTACATATTTCTATGGGCTAGCATTTCTAATACAGAGGAATCCTTGTCCTCATTTAATATAGCTCACAATTTAGAGGGAAATGAAGGATACAGATGGACTTTACCCTAAGGACTACATCGATTGGAGTTCAGGATGTTGAAATGGGAAGTTTTCTGTCTCAGTCTTGTCAGGATAGGTAGGCCAAGTCTAGTGATTCTGCCAGGATCAGCACAGTGTCTTCCAGCAGGCCACCAAAAAGAAGGTAGGTAATTTATTGTGTGGACTGTGGAAATTGGAAAGGGTTTCTTTGGGGTACACATGTATTGGTGTGCCTTTGAGAGAAGCTGACATGAGCCTGGTGGTGTGTGAGGGACCCAGGAGTGGGTGTCAGACTCCCTCCTGGGAGCAGTAAATGCTGTGGGGCTGTGGGGCACCCTGGTGGCAGGGACAAAGAAAGAGGGCTATAGCCACCTGCTCTTCCCACAACGGCAGTGGGGGATCCAATGTGGGGTAGGGGTGGGGGTGGAGGAATGGTTGGATGTAGATTCAAGGCAGCGAGCTATTGTGAAAGCGACTCCCAATGTACAAAGTTGTCCTCGAGGGCAAAGTGACTCCGCAGATGGGTGGTGGACTGCAAGAAAGCTATGGTTGTTGAAAGCAGTCTGATTGAGGAGGCACTACTTATAACAAGGGAAATGCAGTCAGAGTTCTCAGCAGGGTAACATATAGGGGAGCCCTAAAGACACCCCTTCGAGCTTCTGCAGCATTCAGAGTGTTCCACCCCAGAGCACCACTGCACCAGCCGTTCAGCTTCCTCCCCATGGTGCCTGGCTCTAGGAGCTGATGACAGCAGCTAGGAGTGTGGAAGGAGTCTGCATTAAAGGAGGCTTCTCTCTCCCACTGGAGGTTCCTAATCCTAAAGCCAGCCCAAGCCAGTGGAGGAGAGTTTCATGTTTAATACAATCAGGGAATTCTAGTGTTTTAATCCCTGAGAGAGATACTATTTATTTATGCGTTTTTGGAAGCAACCCAAACATCTATGCGATCTGCCTGAAATTTCATTGAGGGCTAAGAAAATCTAGCCAAGAAAGTGAGTTTGAAAAGTCTGTAGCCAGAAAGACAGAGCTTTTTGTTTGCTACCAAGAAGCCAGCTCCTTTGATAAATCTTACATGGGTTTTTCAGGAAAGCTTAAGCCAAGTTAATAATTCACCTTCCTAATGCAAGAGTCCTCATCTCTTCTAGGCTCTAGACGAGAACTCAGGGTTTATCTCAACCCCTCAAATATTTACCTTAGGTGGCAAATCCAGTTTTACCACCACCTAGGTCAAATAACACTCAGACTTCAAGGAATTTACAAGAACATTATTCGGGGATGATTAGGGCGGGGAGGTTAACACCAGGGTCAATATCTCTAAGAAGTGTCAGAGATTCTTCGAACTCTATGAAACTGCAGGCAAAAATGGTAAGTCCCAAGTATTTTTTTTTTCCTGGGGGGAAATATAACCTTGCTCATTTTCTCAAAAGTGTCTGTGACCAAAAAATAGTCAAGAACCCCTGAGTTAGACCTTGGATCTCTGATGAACTACTTGAGATAAAAGGAATAAACACTCCATCTCACATCCGGGTGAATGGCATGAGTACTCTAGGAGCAGGTGCAGAGATGGAGGCATGTGTGAAGGACCATCCTTAAGGCTCAGCACCTGGTTAGAAAACAGGAGGTGTGAGATTTGCATCTGGCTGAAAAAAAAAAACAAAAACAAAAAGAAAGGAAGAAAAGAAAACGGGAGAAACTACCAGGATTGGACAGAGGAGATAAACTGAATCTCCAAACAAGCTCAGCAATGCAATGGGGGCGCTAGAGTGAACATCTCCATGAGAGCACCCCTCCCTGGACTGAGATGGTTGTGAAACCATCTCTGTTATCTTTATAAAATTAATCATGAAAGAAGTGGGGAGAAATGAAAATAAACCAAGCTTGCGGCACATCCAGCATCCATCATGCAGTGTGCTTTCTCTGACCTGCTTCCTCATGGCTGTTTGGTGCTTATTGTCCTAGAATCATGTAGACCCTGTTACAAGATTATAGCACCCATACTGCAGATAACAGCTTGAACCTTATGAAATGTTACATTTTCCCTTTGAGATATTCCTTCAAGTCTTGCATACTCATGAAAGTAACAACTTGTTTGATCTGAAAGACTCTGCTGCTGCCAGCTGGTCTGAAGGACCCCACAGATGCTGACTCACCAAAGAATGCAGTTTTACCTTCCGATAATTTCATTCCCCTGACCCCAACAATGAACAACTCCAATTTCCCCGCCCCTCATCCTCCATAATCCCCTTAAAAAAACCCAGAATTCCTCAGAGAGATGGATTTGGTTTCCTGCCATCTCTCTGCTTGGGGTCCCGCTATCACTAAACTTTCTTTGCTGCAAACTCTGCTGTCTCAGAGCATTGGTCTGTTACTCTGCAGGGGGCATAGGAACCTGTTGGTTCTGTAACAGCAGAGCCTGCCTTTGCACCCCTTCCTTGAGCAGCCACCAGATGCAGGCCACCCAGGAAGTGGTGACCTTGGGCAGGGTGGCTCTCTGCCACTGAGGCTCACCTTCAGGAGCTGGTGGCTGAAGGCACACACTGGCCACACTCTCCCAGTTGGGCAGCAAAGCCTTCCTTGAATGAGATTCCATCCCACAGCTCCATGTGCAGTACACCTGTGTTCTCTCTTCCAGAGTTACTCTAAAGAAGCCCTCCAAGAACATCTGTTTCCCTTCGATGGTTTGTTTTATTTTCCCAGAGAATCAGAGGGCTACGTTTAGCTTAGGTTCAAAGGACCATTCTCCCTCCCACTGGAGATTTGCAATCCTAATTGCCAGCCCAAGCTAGTGGAGGAGAGTCTTAGGTTTAATATAATCAGGGAGTTTTAGTATTAGAGCGTTTTAATCCCTGAAAGAGATACTATACTTATTTTTTTGGATAAATATAAAAATCTATGTGATCTGTCTGAAATTTCATTAAGGGCTAAGAAAAATTAGCCAAGAAAATGGGATTGAAGAGTCCATAGGCAAGAAGAAGGATGGAGCTTTTGCACTTGCTACCCAGAGACCAGCTCCTTTGATAAATCTTACATGGGTTTTTCAGGAAGTACAAAAAAAGCTTAAGCCAAATTAAACATTTATTTTGCTAATGCAAGAGACACCCATCTCTTCCAGGCTGTAGATGAGAACTCACGGCTTGTCTCAATCCCTCAAGCTGTAGGTATGGCTTCGACTTGACTCAAATGTACTATTTCAGAAGATGCTCAAACTTTTAAAGAAAACCAAGTCTAAAGTTCAACTCAGAACCTTTCTTACAAATCATGAACAATTGTAATTTTTAGAACTAACATTGCAGCTTCTGAAAATAAAAGAATAGGAAGAGCAACAAACCGGTAAACAGAGAAGTATCCTGGCCTTCTTTGTGCGCCTTCTGGCTTTGCTGCTGCCGCAGTAGGCACTGACTGTGCTGTGCTTCTGGGATCTAGGTCTTCACCTGCTCTCA
Source organism: Cebus imitator (assembly GCF_001604975.1). NCBI lineage: Eukaryota > Metazoa > Chordata > Mammalia > Primates > Cebidae > Cebus > Cebus imitator. Next base: position 8,385,895 of record NW_016107397.1, read on the forward strand.
ACAGCCCACGAGCTGGGCCCATCTCTCCCCAATTAGAGATTTTACCTTCACAAACAGTGTCCTTCCTAGGATGAGTCTCTGACCACCCAGAAGAACGCTTGCCTTTTGCCTTTTCAACTTCTGTGCCCTTAGCTCCAGTTTAATTCCTCGCCAAGTGTCAGTACAGGAAGGGGAAAAGAAGGGGTCAGCTGTCAGGGCAGCTTTGTGCTGGGAGTATTACACCCTCGTGGCTGTTTTCCCCAATTAGAGTGTTTTCTGGACAGTTTGCTTGTGAACTAGGGCACAACCTGTTCAGCTTTCTCCTTTTGAAAAAAGCCCACTGATTCTCTGTGTCCATAGCGAAGTGTTAAAAAAAAAATCCCTATTGTACAAATTCAACTTTTGATACAGCTCCGGAAAAACTGAGCATCTACTGAGAATATGTAATTGATCATTAGTTCCCTAAGCATATTGATGATTAAGTAGCTTTTAACATTGAAGGATCTACCAACTGATGGAGGAAGATGGAAATTAAGATGGTCCCTGATTTAAAAAAAAGTTTGAATTCACTTAAAAGAAAAAAAATTACAGAACGGAAGTCTGAACGTTTCTAGTTTTCCTTCCTGGAGATTAAGTGAGCCATCTGAAACCCTTTGGGAAACTGATCTTTAAAAGGCTTTGCGATAAAGTTTAAATTTTGCTCAAATACTGCTGATGTTTATTCTGCTGTTTCTCCAACGAGAAATGTTCCTGCTGAGGCTGGGACAGGCTCACAGAGAATGACTTAGAACGTGGGGTTTGTGGCCTTGTGTGGTGGCTCACGTGGTAAGCACGGCACTTTGGGAGACCGAGGTGGGAGGATTGCATGAAGCCAGGAGTTTGGGCCAGCCTGGGCAACATAGAAAGACTTTGCTGCTACAAGAAAGAAAGAAAGAGAGAGAGAGAGAGAGAGAGAGAGAAAGAAAGAAAGAAAATGGCAACATAGTGAGACCTTGTTGCTACTAAAAAAAGGAAGAAAATGGTGTTTGTGAACTCTATAACCAACTTCTGAGTCAACATGGGACTTCTTGGCTACATCCATTCTCTCTCTCTCTCTCTTTTTTTTTTTGAGATGGAGTCTTGCTTTGTTGCTCAGGCTGCAGTGTAATGATGTGATCTCGGCTCATTGTAACCCCTGCCTCCAGGGTTCAAGTGATTCTCCTGCTTTAGCCTCCTGAGTAGCTGGGATTACAGGCATCCACCACCACGCCAGGCTAATTTATTTTTAGCAGACATGGGGTTTCACCACATTGACCAGGCTGGTCTTAAACTCCTGACCTCATGATCCACCCACCTTGGCCTCCCAAACTGCTGGCATTAAAGGCATGAGCCACCTATACATTCTCTCTTCATGGAACTTAGGATGGTGATCATACATCTAGCCCTCCTCCAAACAGAGCTCATGAAAACTGAGAGGACCCTCGACAAGTGACTTGTTAAGTATTCACATTGAAGACCAAGTTTTTTCTTTTTATTTAAAACTGCAGGATAATAAATATATCCATCTCGTCCAAAAGCTTCTTTGTGTCCCGCTGTGGTCTGTGTGTTAAGAACACTAAATGTAAGATCTACACTCTTAACAATTTATTTTGTTTATTTTGAGATGGTCTCGCTCTGTCACCCAGGCTGGAGTGCAGTGGTGCAGTCATAGCTCACTGCAGCCTCAACCTCTCAGGCTTAATCCTCCTGCCTCAGTCTCTACCTGCCTGATTTCACTTTTTTTTTTTTGAGACGGAGGCTGACTCTGTCACCTGGGCTAGAGTGCACTGGCGTGGTCTCAGCTCACTGCAACCTCCACCTCCAAGGTTCAAGTGATTCTCCCACCTCAGCCTCCTGAGTAGCTGGGATTACTGGCATGTTCCACCATACCTGGCTAATTTTTGTATTTTTAGTAGAGATGGGGTTTCACTGTGTTTGCCAGCCTGGTCTTGAACTCCTGACCTTGTGATCCGCCCACCTTGCCCTCCTAACATACTGGGATTATAGGCATGAGACATCATGCCCAGCCTATCCTGATTTCAATTCTTTTGGATATATAGTAATTCCTGCTTATCTGTTGCGGATATGTCCCAAGACTCTCAGTGGCTGCTTGCAACCACAGATAGCACCAAACTCAATTGCTGTCCGTCCAAACACAGCTTCCATTCATGTCTTCCACCCATACATTTAAGTACTTTTCTATCTACACTAAGCACTCATCACACACTGTGGCCATAACTTTTGCAGACTGAGAGGTGACAACAAAACCAGCACACCTTTGTCCCTCCTTCTTTACAATTCCGTAGACGAAAGACTCGTTCTTACTGTAAATCTTACCAGCCTCAACATACATTTCTTTTTCTTTCCTTATTAAGTTGAGAACTTTCACTTCTTGACTTAAAGGAAGCGATTTATGGCTTCTCTTTGGCAAATTGGAATCACCAGCATCTCTATTCTTGCACTTTTGGGACAATATGAAGTAAAAGAAAAGCCAAGAAGCTTTTCATATTGTCCAGAAAGTGCAAGAATAGAGACTCAATGTGTACAGTGTGGATCCATGGCTTGGATCAGTCACGTCCTGAAAGGGACAGAGTGGGGCAGCTCAAGATTTCATCATGCTACTCAGGACAGTGTGCAATTTACAATTTATGAATGATTTATTTCTGGAATTTTCAATTTTATATTTTCAGACTACTGTTGACCATAGGTAACTGAAACTGCAGAAAACAAAACCACGGCCAGGCACAATGGCTTATGCCTGTAATCCCAGCACTTTGGCAGGTCAAGGTGGACAGATCATGAGGTCAGGAGTTCGAGACCAGCCTGATCAACATGGTGAAACCCCATCTCTACTAAAAATACAAAAATTAGCTGGGCCTGATGGAGCGAGCCTGTAATCCCAGCTACTCGGGAGGCTGAGGTGGAGGTGGCAGTGAGCTGAGATTGCGCCATTGCACTCCAGCTTGGGTGACGGAGGAAGACTCCATCTAAAAAAAAAAAAAAAAGGCAAACAAACAAAAAACCCCAGAAAACAAAACCATGGATAAAAGTTACTGTTGTATACCCAGAAGCGGGATTGCTGAATTATCTGGTTATTCTATTTTTTTTTTTGAGGAAGCTTCATATTGTTTGCCATAGCAGCTGCATCCATTTCCAGTCCCCACTAACAATGTACAAGGGTTCTAATTCTTCAGACCTCAGCAACACTCGTCATCTTTTGCTTTTTTGTTAATACAGTAGTCATCCTGACAGGTGTGAGACGATATCAAACTGCAGTTTTGATTTTCATTTCCCTGATAATTCATGATGTTCAGCACCTTCTCATGTGCTTTTGGCCGTTTCCATGCTCTCTTTGGAGAAATGTCTGTTCAGCTCACTTACCCGTATATACATTTGTTTATATATAATGTGTATGTATGTGTATTAGTCCGTTTTCACACTGCTGGTAAAGATATAACCAAGGCTGGGCCATGCACAAAAGAAAGAGGTTTAATTGGATTTACAGTTTCACATGGTTGGAGAGGCCTCACAATCATGTCGGAAGGCAAGGAGGAGTAAGTCACATCTAACCTGGAAGGTGGCAGGCAAAAACAGGGCATGTGTAGGGAAACTCTGCCTTACAAAGCCGTCAGATCTCATGAGACTTATTCACTATCACCAGAACAATGCAGGAAATACCCACCCCAATAATTCAATCCCCTCTCCCTTGGTCTCTCCCACAACATGTGGGGGTTCAAGATGGGATTTGGAAGGGTACACAGCCAAACCATCTCAGTATGTATGCATTTATTTACATATTTATTTGCTATTGAGTTGGAGAAGCTCCTTATACATTTTGGAAATTAGCTCCTTATTATGTGTATGGTTTGCAAGTGTTTTCTCCCATTCCATAGGTTACCATTTTACTCTGTTGATGATTTCCTTAGCTGTGCAGCAGCTTTTTAGTTTAATATAGTCCCCCTTGTTTATTTTTGCTTTTGTTGCCTTGTTTTTGGTGTCATGTCCAAGAATGTCAAGAAGCTTTCTCCTGTTTTCTTCTAGGAGTTTTATAGTTTCAGCTCTTTTTAAGTCCTTAATCCATTTTGAGTTATTTTTTCTGTATTATGTAAGACACGGGTCCAGTTTTATTCTTTTATGTGTGGGCATCTAGTTTTCTCAACACTGTTTTGATTACTATAGCTTTGTAATATATTTTGAGATCAGAAAATGTGATACCTTCAGCTTTGTTCTTCTTATTCAAAATTGCTTTGGCTATTTGGAGTTTTTTTGTGGTTCCTTATGAATTTCAGGATTGCTTTTTCTATTTCTGTAAAATATGCCATTGAGATTTTGATTAGGATTGCATTGAGTCTGTAGATGATTGCTTTGGGTAATACAGATATTTTAACATTGTTCATTCTCCTACTTCATGAACATGAGATGTCATTTCATTTATTTGTGTCTGCTCTATTTTCTTTCATTAATATTTTATAGTTTTTGTTGTATAACTCTTTCCTCTTTGGTGAAATTTATTTTCAAGTATTTTATTATTTTTGGTGCTATTGTAAATGGGATTGTTTCATAATTTACTTTCCATATAGTTCTTTGTTGGTATGTAAAAATAAAACTGATTGCATTTGATTTTTTATGCTGAGTTTGTATTATTATCATATCCTCCAACTTCACTGAATTCATTTATTTGTTCTAACAGGGTATTTTTTCTATAGAGTTTGTAGGGTTTTCTACATATTAAAGTATGTCATCTGAAAACACAGATAATTTTACTTCTTCCTCTAGGATGGGATGTCTTTTATTTCTTTTTCTTGCCTAATTGCTCTGGCTAGAACTTTCAGTACTATATTGAGTATAAGTGATGAGAATGGGTACCCTTGTCTAAAAGTGAGTCCTTACTGGTAAGACTCGGAACCATTTATTTAGAAAATACTTACAGGGCCTTATTTTGAATTGTACCATGTAAGTTGCATATATTGTGTAAGACAAACTCTATTTTCAAGGACTTTGTGTGTTACTAGGGAAGATAAGTCACACCTACAAATAACTATTATACAAAGTGGTATGGAACAATTGTTATGCAAGAACTATCCATGCTTTGGAAGTTTGAGAAGTCAGAGATAACATCTAGATTATACCCATTATTTATGTGTACAGAGGGACTTCTTACATAATTACACTAAGGGGCACATTATCAATAGGATAGTATCTAATTAGAAAATAGAAATGTGGGTTGGCTTGTATGTTTCCTGCAGCACTTTCCTTTGGTAATCCCTTATCATATATCAAGAATCTGTGTTTCCTACATAATCATCAAGTAACTGTTCTACGATTTTGAAAAAATTCACTAACTGGTAAAAAGCTGAAGCTGGGTTGTAATTCTACTTCCCAGAACTTTACTCCTCTGAGACTCACTTCCTCTATGCCATCATCGATGAGGAACAATCAGGATTTTGTGTGTTCTCACAATGTGCACCAGTAAAAAAACCAAGGGAGTAAAAAACATTTAAGAAAGAAAGAAGAAACTAAGAGAATGCTCTGTAAACATAGCCAGTCTATTTTCTAAGAGTGCTTGGTATCCCCATCTTAATCTCCCTGGGAGGTGAACTTGACTGCTGTAATGTAATGAGGAAGTTTTGTCTTTGTTGTCAAGAAGCAGTTAAGCTGATGAAATCTTATCTTCTCTCATAGTATTGAAGAGTAATGACTTGTAGATGTTTCCCATCATAAAACATTAGATTAAGCAGCTGGTGTAACAATGCCCAGTAGGAAGAAGAGTGAGTCGTTTTTGGTAAGAGTGAGAATTCACCAGGTTGCCCTCTAGAGAAAACCATATGTCACTGGTGGCATTTCAAGACTCCTGGCTGGGTTGTAGGATACACGGAACTGCTTTTATTTCTCCTAGTAAGCAAGTTCCAAGTTCATAAATTTCCCTGAACTGTCGCTGGTATGGAAATGAGAACTTTCAGACCCACATAGTTGGCATCTACTCACACTTTCAAAATCCAGTTTGAAATATGACACTGAAAATCCTAAGCCTTCACTCAAGCTCTCCTTGATCATGAATTCAGATCAGGCTACTCAGTGTATGAGATGGAATTGTGTAGAGCCTTAAAAAAAAAAGAAAGGAAACTGGTGATGTTTTTCCTCTTGCCAGAACCTGTGGGGCCTATGGCAGAGATATAATGACCAGTACATGATTAGATGTAAATACTGATTCCTTGAGTAATCCATGCAATTGGATGAAAAACTTATTCATATATTAGTTATTCCTATAAATCTGATCTTAGAAATGGGGTTCTTAGAAATTACTGCCTTGTGGACTGGACGCAGTGGCTCATGCCTGTAATCCCAGCAATTTCATAGGCCGAGGCGGGCGGATCATGAAGTCAGGAGATTGAGACCATCCTAGCCAACATGATGAAACCCCATCTCTTCTAAAATAAAAAAAAAAATTAGCTGGGGGTGGTGGTGCATGCCTATAGTCCCAGCTACTCAGGAGGCTGAGGCAGGGGAATCCCTTGAACCTGGGAGGCGGAGATTGCAGTAAGCCTAGATCGAGCCACCGCACTCCAGCCTGGCAACAGAGCAAGACTTCGTCTCAGGAAAAAAAAGAAAGAAAAGAAAAGAGAAGAGAAGAAATTATTGCCTTGCTGTTGCAGAGGAAGAAAGGCAACATTTGTACAGATCAGCTAGTTGCTGAGCATGTGCAGACACTGTACTGAGCACTTCCATAAGTGTCAGTGCACATAATCACTATTATTAATATCTCTGATGCAAATATAAAGGAACTGGCTGGGTACAGTGGCTCATGCCTGTAATCCCAGCACTTTGGGAGGCTGGGGTGGGTAGATCACCTGAGGTCAGGAGTTCAAGACCAGCCTGGTCAACATGGTGAAACCCCATCTCTACTAAAAATAAAAAAATTAGCTGGGTGTGGTGGTGCACACCTGTGATCCCAGCTGCTCCAGAGGCTGAGGCAGGAGAATTGCTTGAACCGGGAGGTGGAGGTTGCAGTGAGCTGAGATCGTACCACTGCACTCCAGCTGAGGAGACAGAGCAAGAATCTGTCTCAACAACAAAACCAACCAACCAAGCAAACAAAAAAACAAAGATAAGGGAACTAAGAGCCAAAGCAGATATGCAGGAAAACCAGCTCAAATATCCTGACTCCACTACATGTTGGAGATGATGACAGGCATAAGGGCCGTTGGCATCTGTGACAGTCAACTTAAGTTCTTATACAAAGGACATATGGCAGAATCCCTGCTACATAGTCAGATGCCGTGGAGAGTAGGCACAGAGAGGAGTGAACAAGAGAACTATCAGAGAAATAGTGAACGGAGGAGCAAGTGCTGGGGTGTCTTACACTTTCCTAGAATGAGGCAGGATGTGGGATCTTTGCTCATTTGTAAACTCATTGAAATGCTCCTAGATTTTCCCAACATAAATATATTACAGTTGGGCTTTCCCCCGAGGTATATCCTAAGGCAAGTTCAAGTGTATTTGGGAAAACAGTGGGAGGGAAGGAGAAGGAAATACAGCCAATACAGGGTCCATTATCAAGCAACCTCCCATGTGGATACCTGTAAAATGGTACAGCCACTCTGGAAAATTGACAGTTTCTTGGAAAACTAAACATATGCTTACTGTATGGTTCAGCAATTGTACTCCTGGGCATTTATCCCAGAAAAATGAAAACTTGTGTCTACTCAAAGCTTGTATACAGATGTTCATAGCAGCATTATTTGTAATAGTCCTGTATTAGGCCATTCTTGCATTGTTTTAAGAAAAACCTGAGACTGGGCAATTTATAAAGAAAAGAAGTTTAATTGGCTCATGGTTCTACAGGCTGTACAGGAGGCATGACACTGGCACCTGCTCGGCTTCTGGGGAGGCCTCAGGAAGCTTCCAATCATGGTGGGCAATAAAGGGAGAGCAGGTATGTCACATGGTCAGAGCAAGAGAGAGAGAACTGGCGGAAAGTGTCACACACTTTTCATTGACCAGATCTAGTGAGAATTCACAATCACAAAGATAGTACCAAACCATGAGGGATCCACCCTCATGATCTAATCCCCTCCCACTAGACCCCACCTCCAGAATTGGAAATTACAATTCAACATGAGATTTCGTGGGAACAAATATCTAAACTCTATCAAGCCCCAAACTAGAAGCAACCAAAATGTCCCTCAATAGGTTAATGGTTAATTGGTGTTTTGCAGTGCATCCATCCATGGAATACTGCTTCCTGCTAAGAA
>NW_016107397.1:8394157-8418933 GCF_001604975.1 Cebus imitator
AGATGGAGTTTCACTCTTGTTGCCCAGGCTGGAGTGCAATAGCACAATAACAGCTCACTGCAATCTCTGCTTCCTGGATTCAGTATGCACCTATAAAACAACCTGCATGAGCATGACATGCACATGTACCCCAGAACCTAAAGTAAAATAAAATAAAATAAAAAAAATAAAAAAAAAGAGAAGGAAGTGATCAGCCATGTCAAATGCTGCCACTAGAACAAATCAGATGAGAGCTGAAGACTGAGCATTGGTGAACTTGACAAAGGGTGATTGAGTTGGAATGGTGGCTTTAAAGGCCTGATTGGAGTCAGCTTGAGGGATACTGGCAGGCAGGGTGCCAGCAGGCAGTGCAGAGGCAAGATCAGGATCAGCGGGTGATATGTCAGAGGAGAAGCCCCAGGCATGTGGAGCCACCATAGTGAAATCTCAGCGGCATTGGACCTGGCCCAAAAGAAACTGGATGCGTGTTTATCAGGAACATTGCGGTAGGGATAACTGCAGCCTGTGGACGTTTGAATGTGATGATTTATTAGGCCATTTACAGCTCCGAGATTCTATCATTCACTTTGCCATGGGTTTTATGAAAGTCAGTTATTGTGGTCATAGAACCCCAGGGAGCAAATGCACCTTGCCCTGGAGATAACGGCGAGGCAGAAGGATGCTCCTGCTGTAGACCTCTGTTTTCACTGTGTGTTCTTTTCCTTTTTACAGTTGTACTTACATTCCTGGCTCCTTGTCTTAAAATGTGGAATGTAAACCAACCCCCAGAGAAGTACCAGGATTATTCATTGGATCAATACGGAGAATTGAAAGAAAATTGTCAAAAAGATGCCTGCACAGTCGACAGAGCTCCCCGTTGGAGAGGAAACAAATGTTCTTTAATGAATAATGAGAATGACACTCATTCCTGAATCAGGCTGCACTTGGTGTTCACATGCAGAGTACAAAGGGCCTCGAAAACTTTGTTTAAATGAAAGGAATATTTTGAGTAGTGCATAAGGGCACCCTCAGGAGGCAAGGCAAGTCACGCTCTCACTTTCAATTAGAAGGTAACTTGATGTTTGAAGAAAATCCTCGGTGTTCAGTACAGCTCCATGTAGCTTTTCTCAAATATTATTTTAGATTTTGGCTAGAGTTATTCACATTTCTGGCATTACTTTTGACCTCATTAGGTACTTAAGAAAATTTCTTTTTTGAGGTAGGGTCTCACTCTGTTGCCCAGGCTGGAGTGCAGTGTTGCAATTATAGCTTACTGCAGTCTCAACCTCCCCAGCTCAAGTGAGCCTCCCATTTCAGTCTCCTGAGTAGCTGGGACTACATGTGTGTGCCATTACACCTGGCTAATTTTTAATTTTTTTGTAGAGGTGGGGTCTCACTATGTTGCCCAGGCTAGTCTTGAACTCCTGGGCTCAAGCAATTCTCTTGCTTCAGCCTCCCAAAGTGCTGGGATTACAGACATGAGCCACTGTGCTTGGCCCTATTATGCACTTTTATTTTCCTTAAAACATATATCCCAATTTAACATGAGCATATGCACTTAACTGCATATGTGTTTATTGTCCCTGTACCCTCCCTAAAATGTAAGTTCCATGACCTATCTATGACTTGGCATTTCATAGGTGTCCAACATGAATTTGTTTTCTAAATCTGGTTTAATGTATTTCAGCCTATGACACCAATCTGCTTTTCTGATGTTGGGAGTAGGTGTGACCCTGAGACAGACCCTTATCAAAATAAATGCTCACTGTCAGACCACAATCATCCCCATTTCCCTTTTCTTTTATTTATCTTTCACTTTAGAGAATTACAAATGGTCAGATATTGCTTTTCTGGATTTATTTTACTATTTTATTTTTTTGCCACAAGGGATTGCCACATATCACACTTTTGGCCAGTGAGACTTAGGGGAACATTTGCTGAGAGGCTTCAAGAAACACTTTTCCTTCTTTGTTACTGGGAAGTAACCATTTTTTTTTTTTTGAACCATTACAGGAAATGACCTTTAGCCACTGCCCCATGGCTTCTTGCTTTTGAATTAAGTCATAATGGCTGGAGCTGGAGCAGCCCATGGTGTGCCCATGAGGCAACAAGTGTGAGATCCAAAAGCCTATGTCTTAAAGATGAAGAAGCAAACACTGGAAATATAAATGCAGATAAATCACATTTCCTTTGGCTGTGATGGTGGGGATGAGAGGGCTGGGGCATGAAAGAGGGAGAAGATGGAATCCTAAAAAAAGGTAACAACAAATTGTCTATAATGAAGGCATGCAGAAAGAGCTGTGGTAGCACAGATAGAAGCAGAATGTTTGTGAGGCATCTTTAACAACTATACTCAGCTGGGTGCAGTGGCTCACACCTGTAATCCCAGCATTCTGGGAGGCCGAGGCAAGCGGATCATGAGGTTAGGAGTTTGAGACCAGCCTGGCCAACATGCTGAAACCACGTTTCTACTAAAAATATAAAAATTAGCTGAGTGTGGTGCCATGTGCCCGTAATCCCAGGTACACAGGAGGCTGAGGCAGGAGAATTGCTTGAAGCCGGGAGGTGGAGGTTGCAGTGAATTGAGCTTGCACCATTGCACTCCAGCCTGGGGGAGAAGAGCGAGACTTCATCTCAAAAAACAAAACAAAACAAAAACACCCACAATTACGCTCATTTTAATTATTAGAATACTTTTAAAGCAGGTATTTAAAAAATTTTTTTCATAGGTTATTGGGGTACAGGTGGTATTTGGTTACATAAGTAAGTCCTTTAGCAGTGCTTTGTGAGATTTTGGGGCATCCATCACCTGAGCAGTATACACTGCACATTATTTGCAGTCTTGTATCCCTCACACCTGTAATCCCAGCACTTTGGGAGGCCAAGATGGGCAGATCACTTGAGCTCAGTAGTTTGAGACCAGCCTGGGCAACATAGCGAGATCTTGTCTCTACAAAAAATACAAAAATTAGCTGGGTGTCATGGTGCTTGCCTGTAGTCCCAGCCACTCGGGAGGCTGAGGAGTCCCAACTGCTTGGGAGGCTGAGGAAGGAAGATTCCTTGAGCCCAGGAGGCAGAGGTTGCCGTGAACTATGATCATACCACTGCACTCCAGCCTGGGTCAAAGAGTCAGATCCTGCCAGAGAAAGAGAGAGAGAGAGAGAGAGAAAAGAAGGAAGAAAGGAAAGAGAGAGAGGAAGGAAGGAAAGAGAGAGAGGAAGGAAGGAAAGAAGCAAGGAAGGAAGGAAGGAAAGAAAGGGAGAGAGAATACTTTGAGTAGCCAAGAGTCTTCAAAAGGTTGAAAAATTGATGAGGAAACCACAGAGAAATGTAGCCATGAGCCGAGTTGTTTTCTTTTTCCAGTATTTTGGGAAACACAGCAAGGGTCCTCCTCGGTGAAAAAAAAAAAAAAAAAAGGAAACCACAGAAAAAAAAAAAAAAAAAAAAAAGAAGTACAGTAAAACTTATTACATTATATTTTATGGACAAATTGCATTTATTTACTTTAGAAGTGTTCCTTTTATAGCCTTGTTTTCATTGTTCCATTGCTATGTATTTTATCTGTGAAAATGGTTTAGGTAGCTTGGGTTGAGATGGAACACATCACAGTGCATCATAGTTCTTCCTATGAAACAATGAAAAAATGTTTTTGTTTAATAGACTTTTACTCAGTGGTCTCAGTCATAGGGGTTTCAGAAGTAAATGAAGATTGTTAAGTGAGGTATGGATGTATAGATACACAATGCTTTTTAAAAGCAGAAACTGTGCACATACTTTATCCCTTGCTCTTAATCACTTGCTGATTTATTTGCTAGGATAAATAATGACCCCTTGAAAGGTATCCACATCCGAATCCCTGGGACATTTGTTGCTACACATGAGCATACAATGTAGTTGTGCATGTACATTGGTGTTTGATTTTAGAGTCAGCATGTGTGGGGAAAAAGTCAAGTTCAGTCAATATTATCCTCAAAAATTTCTTGTGTAGTGTGATCAGTTAGTTTTATGTGTCAACTTGACTGGGGTAGAGTGCCCAGTTATTTAAACAAGCACTAATCTAGGTGTTGCTGCCAAGGCACTCTGTAGATGGATTAACGTCTCCAATCTGCTGACTTTACGTAAAAGAGATCACCCTCAACAATTTTTCTGGCCCTATTCAATCAGTAGCAGGCCTTCAGAGCAAAAATGGAGCCTTCCTGAAGAAGAAATTCTGCCTTAAGGTTCAAGACAGCAGCAGCAGCAATGCTTGCCTGAGTTTCCAGCCTGCTGGCTTGCCTTACAGATTTTGGACTTAGCAGCCCCCACAATCGTATGTACAAATTCCTTAAAATAATTCTTTTAATGAATATATATTATATACAATTATGATTACTGTATACATAAATGTAAATGTCATCAACAGAATATATGTGATATAATTTGTGGTATATTTTTGTTATATTCATTATATTGTATGTGATATTAATATGTAACATATATTACATATGCCTACATAAATATTTATATATGGTACCATATTTCTATACATTACATGGTTAGTCTGAGTATACAGACTATGTTGTCTAAAACTTATGGGTCTCTAACCACGAATGTCACACGTAGCATGGGGCTGCATCATGAGAAGCACCCGGAATGGGGCCGACTGAAGCAAAGGCAGATTCTAGCTCCAACCTCCTGTTCATGTGGGAGCTTGAGCCAGTGTGGAGCCCAAATGTGGCATCACTCCTCTCTCTTTCTTTCCTGATCTGGGACACATTTGTGTTCTCTCATGGTTGACAGCACCCACGGTACAAAGGTCAATGCATGCAGAAGGCAGCTATGCTCTGTTACAATCTATTGGGTCTCAGTCACTTAAGAGCTTCTCTACCCGCTTAGAGGCAGTGTGGGGTTCTGGAAATACAGCAGGGATCAAGGAGCAAGCCTGGGAAAGTCTATGAGGCATTTATGCTGGCATTTCACGGTGATATAATTGGGTATCTAAGAGGCTTGGAAAGCTCCCGATATCCCCACGAGACCACACCCTGCACAGGGAAGCCACCAATCCAGGTTCTCTTCTGCGGGGCACAGGGAAGGTACGAAAGGCAGCGCTCACCTCAAATCCCACAGCTCGATGTCTTCCGACTGGGTTTGTTGAGAACGTGTCCTTTGAGCTCATCACAGAAAACTTCACCTTCTAAAAGATTTATGTGTCAGAGGATTCATTTTATCAAACTTCAAACTCAGTCTCAGTGTGGCTATTTCAGGAACTAAAGCAACGGAAAGCAATCCTGCATCTTTCTCATACATCTTGATACACAGCCAACAATTGCAGCAACAGCAACTCATGTCCCATGACCAGTCAGACACAGGTCAGACCAACCCTGCCCAGCACGAGAGGAGAGGAGTGCTTTCAGAAAAGGATGATGTAAAGAGGTGGGAGAGGCAGGGCGTGCTGGCTGATGCCTGTAATCCTAGCACTTTGAGAGGCCAAGGTGGGCGGATCACCTGAGGTCAGGAGTTCAAGACCAGCCTGGCCAACATGGTGAAGCCCCATCTCTACTAAAAAATACAAAAATTAGCTGGGCATGGTGGTGGGTGCCTGTAGTCTCAGCTACTTGGGAGGCTGAGGCAGGAGAATTGCTTGAACCCAGGAGGTAAATGTTGCAGTGAGCTGAGATCATGCCACTGCACTCCAGTCTGGGCAACAGAGTGAGACTCCATCTCAAAATAAAGAAAGAAAGAAAGAAAGAAAGAAAGAAAGAAAGAGGTGGGAAAGACAGGAAAAGGAAGAATATTCCAGGCACAGGTCAATGCACATGTAAAGACTTCTGGAATGTTCTGGAAGCTGATAGTATGTCAGAAGAATCAGTGCACATGGAAATGAGGTAGGAGACGGGGCTTGACTTGACTCTGGACCATACTGAAGACTGGCAGAAATAGGAAAGAGAGAGATGAAAGAGCCTCTTTCATCTCACAAGACATGCCCACTAGTGCCATGACAGTTCACCATTGCCATGGTAACACCTGGAAGTTACCACCCTTTTTCTAGAAATTTCTGAAGAACCCCATAATTTGTATGTAATTAAGCATGAGAATAAGCACAATGGCAGAATTGCCTTGGTGCTGCTGTTCTCCACACACTGCCTACGGGGTAACCCTAACTGCAGAAACAGTCACCTGGCTATACACTGCTGCCTCAAACAAGCTGTTTTCTTTTCTTTCTTTCTCTCTCTTCTTTTTTGAGACAGGGTCTCACTCTGTCACCCAGGCAGGAATGTAGTGGCAGGATCATGGCTCACTGCAGCCTCAACCTCTCTGGCTCAGGTGATCCTCCTACCTCAGCCTCTCTGGTGGCTGGGACTAGTGGCTCCCTAGTGGCATGCACCTCCATGCCCAGCTAATTTTTCTTTTCTTTTCTTTTCTTTTCTTTTCTTTTCTTTTCTTTTCTTTTCTTTTCTTTTCTTTTCTTTTCTTCTTTCTTTCTTTCTTTCTTTCTTTCTTTCTTTCTTTCTTTCTTTTTTCTTTCTTTCTTTCTTTCTTTCTTTCTTTCTTTCTTTCTTTCTTTCTTCTTTCTTTCTTTCTTTCTTTCTTTCTTTCTTTCTTTCTTTCTTTCTTTCTTTCTTTCTTTCTTTCTTTTTCTTTAAAGACAGGGTTTTCACTATGTTGCCCAGGCTGGTTTCGAACTCCTGGGCTTGAGTGATCTTCCCACTTGGGCCTCCCAAAGTGCTGGGACTATGCGTGAATCACCTTGCCTAGCCAATAAAGCAGTGTTATTCCAGCTCTGGCTCACCCTTGAATTTCTTCTTGGGTGAAGCCAGCTATCTTCCTGGGTGGAGCCCCGATTTGGGGGCTCATCTGCTCCTGCAACAGAAGGACTTCTTAAATCCCACCACAGGTTTCTGGCTAGACAAGGCAATGAGCAGTGGTTGGAAAGAGCAGTCTTAAACCCCCCAGGCAGTTTTTAACTGATGCAAACTGTCACCCTCTTGTTTCCCCTGGGACTTGTGTATGAACATCTTTACCAGTTTCCCCATTTGATTTATATTGAGCTGCTGTTTGGCAGTAGCTCAAATGGGCCAAACTCTTCTATTTAAGAGATGGATGTGGGCCAGGTGTGGTGGCTCATGCCTGTCATCCTAGCACTTTGGGAGGCCAAGGTGGCTGGCTCGCTCGAGCCCAGGAGTTTGAGACAAGCCTGGACAACATGGTGAAACTCAGTCTCTACTAAAAATAATAATAATAAAAAATAGTTGAGCATGGTGGGGTATGCTTGTCATCCCAGCTACTCAGGAGGCTGAGGCAGGAGGATCGACTGAGCCAAGGAGGTTGAGGCTGCAGTGAGCTGTGATTGTGACACTACACTCCAGCCTGAGTGTCAGAGCAGGGCCCTGTTTCAAAAAAAAAAAAAAGATGGATATGCTTGTATTCCACAGGAAAAATGAAGTTAGCTAATACTGGACACAGGATCAGAAATAGGGGACACAAGGGTAAGCTGCGACCACAGCTTCCAGGATGCTGATGGAAAGAGAAGAGGAAGAATAGAGGTGAATGTGTGTTGGGAAAGACAAAGACCATTGATATGATTGCAGGCTCAAAAAACCTTCTAGGCACAGAACCAGCAGGGTACCCCAGACTCTCACCTTCCCATGTGTAGTACTGTAACATGAAACAGCAAAAGAACGAGTGTAACTCACTCCATTTTTGTTTAAGGAGCCTTTACCCTGCACGTAGGCTAGGATAATTTTAGAGCACTGAGATAATAATGCAAAAACAGGCCAGGTGGGTGGCTCATGCCTGTAATCCCAGCACTTTGGGAGGCCGAGGCAGGTGGATCAGGGGGTCAGGAGGTCGAGACCAGCCTGGCCAATATGGTGAAACCCCGTCTCTACTAAAAATACAAAAATTAGCAGGGCATGGTGGCAGGCACCTGCAGTCTCGGCTGCTCAGGACGCTGAGGCAGAAGAATTGCTTGAACCCAGGAGACAGAGGTTATGGTGAGCCAAGATCGCACCACTGCACTCCAGCCTGGGTGACAGAGCAAGGCTCCTTCTCCAAAGATAATAATCATAGTGCAAAAAAGCAATCAGTAGTTTTTTTGAAATTAACTCTGGGATGAAAGGAAAAGCGTGTAAACAGCTAACTGGGTTTTGTTAAAGATTTGCAGGAGCCCTGTGAGCTGAGCTTCTCAGATCCTTGCTGGCGTCCAGATGTCTGCACTCATCTATCACCTCTTTATCCCAATCCCTTCCTTTTCCCCTGCTCTTAACATCAAAGGAGGCTGAAATTTTGACTGACTTAAGATGGTTTCTTAGGACACTAGTCTGTCATCTTCTTGCTTTGCTGGCTCTCCAAATAAAGTCACGTTCCTTCTCCAGCTCCTGTCTCTCAACTTATTGGCCATTGTTCAGCGAGCAGAATGAGTCTGGCCTTGGTTATAGCACACTGCATTTTCTGAAGATAATCTCCATAGACTTCCCTTGTGGTGTGTCATTTTTGCCCCTCTGACCTAGTGGAAGAAACTTTGTCTCCTGGCCTAGGAAGTGGGCAGCCCTTGGTACTGCCTCCACCAGTAGAGTGCAATGGAAACAATGCAATGTGACTTTCAAATGAAAATTTGAAAATAAATTTTTAATTTTAAATTTTTAAATAAATTTTATTTATTTTAAATAAAAATGCCTTTATTTAAATAAAAATAAATTAAAATGCCCATAAAAATGCCTTGCCCTCCTGGAACCCCACTTATGGAATCCAGGCACCATGCCGTGAGGAAGCCCAAGCAATCCACAGATAGGCCCACGAGGAGAGAAATGCAGACCCCCGAACCACAGCCCCAGCTGAGGTGCTGGACAACAGCCAGCACCAATTTGCCAGATATGTGAATGTGCCATCTTGCAAGCAGATTCTTCAGTACCTGGATAAACTGCCGTAGGTGATGCTGTTTGGAGCAGAGGTGGGTTGTCTTTGAAACCTGGACATTGTGAGCAAAATCAATAGTTGTTGCTAAGTTGCCAGGTTTTGGGTGGTTTATTGCACAGGAATCAAGAACTGATTTTGTTACTTTATTAATTAATTTTAGAGACGGGGTCTTGCTCTGTTGTCCAGACTGGAGTGCAGTGGTATGATAAGAGTTCACTGCAGCCTTGAGCTCCTGGGCTTACGTGATCATCCCACCACAGCCTCTTGAGTAGCTGCAACTATAGGCATGTGCCACCATGTCTGGCTAATTTTTTATTTTTAAATTTTTATTGTAGAGACAGGATCTCATTATGTTGCCCAGGATGATCCTGAACTCCTGGCTTTAAGCAATCCTCCTCCTTCATCCTCCCAAAGTGCTAGGATTATGGACAAGGACCACCATGCCTGGTCAATAACTGATTTTAATATTACTGCCCTCTTCCCACAGCAACATCTTCCAGTCTACTTACTCTTCTTACAATTTGATGTAGAGAGTCCTCCATCAAGTGATAGGATCTGTATTCCCTCAGCTCAAACCTTGGCAGGCTTGTGACCCTGGCATAAATGACACTATAGGACTCCCAAAGTTGGGTTATAAAAGGTGATATAGCTTCTCCTTGGGTCTCTGGGGATGCTCACTCTTGGAACCCAGCTGCCATGCTGTGAGGAAGCCCAGCTAGCAAAGAGACTCCAGGGAGAGGTCACATGTAGGTGCACCAGCCACCAGTCAAGCTGTGGCCCAGGTTGCACCAACTTCCAGACACAAAAGCGAGGCTGCCTCCAGACCTACACAGTCCAATATGATAGCCATTGGCCATAGATTGCTATTTAAATTTAAATTAATTGAAGTTAAAATACAGTTCCAAATTCAGTTCTTCAGTAGCACTAGCCACATTTCATGTGCTCAAACGTCACAGGTGGCCAGTGCTGCTGCATTGGATGGTGCTGTTCTAGATGTTTCCAGGGCCCAGCTTTTGTATCACCCCACCACCCCCCAGTTTTGAAGTCTTTGCAGTAGACGCCCCAGATGTGATGGAGGGGCAGGGATAACCTGTTCCTGAAGATCTGTGTCTGAATTCCTGACACACAGATCATGTGAGCCTGATAAAATAATTGCTTCATGTCTCCAAGCTTTGGGGTGGCTTGTTGTGTAGCAATGGTACCTGGAACCCCACAGAAAGGCAGGGGGGATCAGTCACAGCTGAATGCACACGGGCATGGACCTGGAAGAAGATCCTATTCTCTGCTGCCTTGCATTATAAGGGAATCAGAGGGGGCAGGAATTACTTGCATGGGGTTACTGCCTTGCTCCTGTGTGAAACATCCTCTTATTGGATGCCAAATGCCTGGGAACTTTGCGTACTGGCTGCTATGGTTTGGATCTGTGTCTTGCCCAGATCTCATGTGCAGTTGTAATTCCCCATGTTGGAATTACACCGGTGGACCCGGTGGAGGTGATTGGATCACAGGGGAAGATTCCCCTTGAATGATTTAGCATCATCCCCTCAGTGCTTCTCTTGTGATAGTGAGTGAGTTCTCTGAGATGGGGCTGTTTAAAAGCACATGCACCTCTCCCCTCCCTTTCTCTTGCTCCATGTAAGACACCTGCTTCCCCTCTGCCTTTTGCCATGATTGGAAGCTTCCCAAGGCTTCCCCAAAAGCAGAAGCCACTATGCTTCCTGAACAGCCTGCAGAACTGTGAGCCAACTAAATCTCTTTTCTTTATAAATGATCCTGTCTCAGGTTCTCAGGTATTTCCTTTTTTTGACAGAGAGAATCTCACTCTGTCACCCCAGCTGGAGTGCGGTGGCATGATCTTGGCTCACTGCAACCTCCATCTCCCAGGTTAAAGTGATTCTCCTGCCTCAGCCTCCCAAGCATCTGGGATTACAGGTGTGTGCCACCATGCTTCCCTAATTTGTTTGTTTGTTTGTTTTTCAGTAGAGACAAGGCTTCACCATGTTGGCCAGGCTGGTCTCAAACTCCTGACTTCAGGTGATCTGCCCATCTCTGCCTCCTCCCAAAGTGCTTGGATTACAGGCATGAGCTACCATGCCTGGCCTCATGTATTTCTTTTTTTTTCCTTCTTTCTTTTTTCTTTTTTTGAGACAAAGTCTTGCTCTGT
The DNA here is from genome assembly GCF_001604975.1 of Cebus imitator. Lineage (NCBI taxonomy): Eukaryota > Metazoa > Chordata > Mammalia > Primates > Cebidae > Cebus > Cebus imitator. Next base: position 8,405,196 of record NW_016107397.1, read on the forward strand.
TGCCCAGGCTGGAGTGCACTGGCATGACCTTGGCTCACTGCAGCCTCTGCCTCCTGGGTTCAAGTGATCTTCCTGCCTCAGCCTTCTGAGTTGCTCATACTACAGGCGTGGGCCACCATACCCTGCTAATTTTTGTATTTTTAGTAGAGATAGGGTTTCACCACCTTTGCAAGGATGGTCTTGATCTCCAGACCTTGTGATCTGCCCACCTCGGCCTCCCAAAGTGCTGGGATTACAGGTGTGAGCCACTGCACCTGGCCGTCAAGTACTCCTTTATAGTAATGTGAGAACCAACTAATATACTCGACTTGTTCCAGTGGGCGGCCTTGCAAGCTCATTTGTCTCTGTTTCATTTTTTTGTTCCCTATTTGCCACTAAGAGAGTTTCCAAGTGATTTTTTTTTGTTGTTGACTTTTGGACAATAATAGAAATGTACATAAATTTAAACTTGGGTGGAATAAAAATCACATATATTTTATAAATAGGAAGACAGCTGCTATGACCAAGGTGTTTCTTGGGCAATAAAAATGAACATGTTTGATCTCTTTTTCTCTAAGATGCAGCCTATTTGGCCACTAGAAAAACAGTCGTTTGGAATGAAAATGAGTAAAAAAAAGTAAAGTAAAAAGTAGAGTTAAATGAAGCTGTCGATTTGGAGTCAAATTTGATTGGCAGGAGAGAGAGTTCAGATCTATCATAGCTATGCTTTTGTAGCTAATTTTTCCTTTGTTAATAATTCCTACATACCATATGTTCTCACTTATAAGTGGAAGCTAAGCATTTAATGCACATGGCCATAAATTTGGGTACAATAGGCTGGGCATGGTGGCTCACGCCTGTAATGCCAGTACTTTGGGAGGCTGAGGCAGCTGATCACTTGAGGTCAGGAGTTCAAGACCAGCCTGGCCAATATGGTGAAACCCTGTCTGTACTTAAAATATAAAAATTAGACAGGTGTGGTGATGCATGCCTATAATCCCAGCTACTCAGGAGGCTGAGGCAGGAGAATCGGGACATGGTTTGCCAATGGAATGCACTTATTTAGACTATTCCTCTTCTTTCCTCTTCCTCCACCTCCTCATCATATTCCCTCTTCTCCTCCTCCTCCTAAATTTCCTCTTCCTCCTCTTACTCGTCCTCTTCATTCTCCTCCTTGTGTTGCTATAAAGAAATATCTGTGACTGAGTAATTTATTAAGAAAGAGGTTTAATTGGCTCATTATTGTGCAGGCTGTACAGCAAGCATGATGCTGGCATTTGCTCAGCTTCTAGGGAGGCCTCAGGAAGCTTCCAATCATGGCAGAAGGTGAAGGTGGAGCAGGCACGTCATCACGTGGCCAGAGCAGGAGCAGGAACTGAGACAGGGAGGTGCTGCACACTTTCAACCAGATCTCATGACAACTCACTCACTCTCTGATATGGTTTGGCACTGTGCCTCCACCCAAATCTCACCTTGAATTGTAATAATCCCCATGTATCACGGGAGGGACTCAGAGGGAGGTAGTTTAATCATGGGAGTGGGTATTTTCTGTGCTGGTCTCATGATAGTGAAAGTCTCATGAGAGCTGATGGTTTTTATAAATGGGAGGTTCCCTGCACATGCTCTCTTGCTTGCCACCATGTAAGAGTGACTTTGCTTCTCCTTCGCCTTCTGCCATGATTGTGAGGCCTCCCCAGCCATGTGGAATCACATAAGGACAGTACCAAGGAGGAAGGTGCTAAACCATTTACGAGAATGAATGATCTCCCATGATCCAATCACCTCCCACCACGCCCCACCTCTGACACTGGGGATTACAATTCAATATGAGATTTGGGCAGGGACACAGATCCAAGCTACATCACCTTCTCTTCCTCCTCCTCACTCTCCTTCTTTTTCTCCTTCTCCTCCTTTCTTCCCTCAATTCTCAAACCAAGTTTGGTAAAGAAAATGAAGAGAACCCTTCATTCAATTCAACAAACCTGCTATGTGCAGGTGCCCGCCAGGCCATGGGGATACAGAGCACCATCCCCGGCCTCGTGGAGCTGAGATTCTAGGTCCTGCCACACCTGCCTCCCGTCTGGTATTGGCCCCAGAATCTCTACTGCAATTCCATGGGTTCCCGAGAACACCAAATACCCTATCATTTCTGCTGCAGGATGTTTCCTTCAAAATATGTAAGGAAGAGCAGATAAGAAAACAGACTAGAACCAGAGAGATAATGAATCCATCTATCAATATTTCTTCCTTACTTTCTCAATTAATCCATATTGGTTGCAGAAAAATCAAACAATAAACTCAACAAAAAGATAAAAAAGGAAAGTTTCCCGTAATTCCATTCCTCTACTGAGAGCCTGATGTTAAATTAACATCTTAAGGTTTTTTCTTCTACATTTATTTCTATGCAAATACATGTGCAGTTTTTGCAAAGCTAGGATTAAATGACATATATAGTCCTGTGATCTGTTTCTCTCACTTAAAATATGTTTTATTTTATTCTAAGTCAAATGAACTTTCTAACCTGAGCTGAGAAAAACAGGAAGAATCATCAATGCTGTTTTATGTTATTTGCTTATTGAAACGTTTCAAGTTGTGGATTATTGTGTCAGGGGTGCAGGCTACAAATACATTACCTGAAAAGATGTCATTAATTAAAGGATTTAAATAGTTCAGCAAGAAAAATAATTGACAATATGTGTTTCTACAGGATGCTATCTCTGTCGCTGGGTCAATTCTATTAGGTCGGCACAAAAGTATTTGTGGTTTTTGCCATTTGAAAAAGTAATGGCAAAAAACTGGAATTACTTTTACACCAGCCTAATAAACAACGCTCTGAAATGGGAACCAAGGATTATGAACTCGGCTGATGGAAACCAAAGACAGTTTGTTTGTAGTAGATGTTGTCTCCAGGGTCTCTGTTAAAATTTGGAAAATTTTGGCCAGCTCCTATGGGGTAGAGTCCTGACATTTGGGTTGGGATGGGAGATATCAACGGTTAGTGGCTGCTGCGTACTGAATGTTTATGTCTGCACCGAATTCACCTGTTGAAGCCCTAATCCCCACCATAATGGTCCTCAGTGATGGGACCCATTGGAGGTAATTAGGTCATGAGGGTGGAGCCCTCAGGAATGGAATTCGTGCCATTATAAGAAGAGATGGCCGGGTGTGGTGGCTTATGCCTGCAATCCCAGCACCTTGGGAGGCTGAGGTGGGCAGATCATGAGGACAGGGATTTGAGACCAGCCTGGCCAAGATGGTGAAACCCCATCTCTACTAAAGATACAAAAATTAGCCGGGCATGGTGGTGTGCGTCTGTAGTCCCTGCAACTCAAGGGGCTGAGGCAGGAGAATCGCTTGAACTAGGGAGGCGGAAGTTGCATTGAGCTAAGATGGCGCCATTGCACTCCAGCCTGGGCGACAGAGTGAGACACCATCTCAATAAAATACAATAAAATAAAAACCCAGTCCTGAGTATGTCCTCATAGCAGTATGAGAACAGGTGAATAAAGCATTTCACATGAGGTAGGATCCTGGCAGGACTTGTCTTCTGCTCACAGCTCTGCTAACCAAAACAAGATCTGTTCCACACAGAATGAAGTGAAAAACAAAACAAAACCAGAAAACCACTCTCAGGCACCAGCAGGTGGTGAAGAAAGTGATCCCCAGCTGCCCTCCTTGCTCATTGGCATAAGACACTCTCACTGGCATCCTCGGTTTGCATTGACCTACCTCTTAATTTGCAGGTAATTAAAAGTGGCCTTACATGAGTATAAATACAGTTGGCAAGAGCCTCTAGCTTGCGTCTTGCTCCATAGGAGCAGTCCCATTCAAAGAAGATTGCTGTCCAACATCACTGGCTTGCCCTTGAATTCTTTCCTGAATGAAGCCAATGAAGCCTCTTGTTCTAACCCCAGTTTTGGGGGGTTGCCTATCTTGCCACATAAAGGCTTAGAGGTTACTTCCCAGGAGCCAATTAAGGACCAGACTTTTAATGTGCAGGGTTTGGGCAGCTAACCTGCTGAGTTAATCCTTCACTGCACAGGTCCCTTTTCACCACTGGTTACTTAAACTCATCAACTGTGCTTTAAATTTCTGTGTCATCCCTGACACTGACTTGAAGCTCAGCCCAGCATGAAGATGAGAGATGAAGACTGTCTTTACAGTACCTCCTGCACAGCCACTTCTCTCATCTTGCTCTTGAATCTGATTAAGAAACTAATGAAGGATTTATTTATGGCAGAAAATGGTAATGCTCTTCCTGATGTGCTCATAGTCAAGAAAATAGATAGGTCAGCAAGGAATGCCAACTAAATAGAACTCAAAAATCTGGAATTGTGATCAAAGGATAAATAGCTATTCAGGATTCAACAGAACCTAATATAACCGGTACTGTTTAGATTCCCTCGGCACTTGCGTGAGTTAATGAATACAAGTGTAGGCTAATAATACAATGAAAGATCAGTAAATGTAATGGAATTATGATGATTTTATTGGGGAATATGACTTTATTTTTCTCAAGATGTTATTATTCATACTTGAGAATTATAGTGGTTCAAATCCTTATTGGAGTCTCCAAAGAAAGCATTATTTATTAACTGTTACAAATACCTTCGCAAGGTGTTATAAAGAGTTATACTTGACAAATATCCTCAAAATGAACACACACACACACACACACACACACACACCTTCCTGAGCCACACACATGGGCCTATGGAATTAAACACTCAACACCAGACTTTTTTTTAAGGCATATAATCAGCAGTAAGTACATAAAATGATGATCAGCCTCCATGGTAATGCAGATTAAAGCCACACTTACCAGGCTGGCAACATTTAGGAAGGCTGACTCTAGGAAATATTGGTGAGAACATGAGTCAATAGGATTATTTGTATTTTACCAGAGATGGTGAAAATTGATGCAATGACCTTGGGAGTCCATTTGGCAATAACTGGTGTTGATAACATCCCATCCCCGCCCCTGACTCCATCAAATCCTGATTGCAATCCCAGGTCCAGATCCTAGAGAAAATCGTGCATGTACATTCACAAAGACTCTTTGAGAAGTTTCGTAGCTGCTTTGTATGCAAATGGGAAAATGATGGAAATAACAAATTCTCTGTCTTCAGGAGTTTGGGTAGCATACAGTGGTACAGCCACACCAAGGAATATCTTTGGGGTCTCACAGTGCACATCTTAAAGCTCTTGACCGCTAGTGCTTGTGGCTTTTTGATTGTGGGTACTTTCTCTGATCACGGGAACCTAATTAACCTTTGCTCAGCCCCTCTCCTTCCCAACAGTCTTCAAACAATGGCTGGTGGAGGTTGGTGGATAAATAAGCCCGGGGCCACCATTCCTCCAATACCTGTTCTTCCTGTTCTCTAAGAGTTCTTGGAGAACGGAGTCAGACTGAGACTCCGCTGGTGCACCAAGATAACCTGTGAAACTACCCTCTGTTGATTGGTTGCTTACTCTTCCCATCTAATTCCCTTTGCCTCCTCCTTGGATCACCTTCAAATAAACAACCTGGTGCTTGAATCTTTGTCTCAGGGTCGGCTTTTGGGAAAACCCAGGCTAACACTTGACTTGCAAGAAGCTCCCTTTGGGAACATTCCCTCAAAATCTGTTTCTTAGCAATTTTTGGTAAGGCTCCCGCAGGTCCGCCATACCTCCATTCATAGCAAGAAGCATTCATTGTCTCTATAATTCACCCATTTCTCTCAGCTGACTCCCCTGTGCCCACATCTTTGTACCCTATAAGAACAGGAAGGCTCTGATCTCTGGGATATGGTTTTCATGTCTATGAGTCTCATAGACTGACTCCTTCCCACACTGCCATCAATATTCCCTGACAACTCCTCTCACCTACTCACCCACCCTATGCCCACCTGAGGAAAGCACTTTACCCAGAAAATGCATCTGTTAAATCTCTGTAGGTCCTACTGTCATTTTTTGTTTTTGTTTTTGTTTTTTTGAGATGGGGTTTCACTCTGTCATCCAGGCTGGAATGCAGTGGTACAATCCCGGCTCACTTCAGCCTTGACCTCCTGGGCTCAAGTGATCCTCCCACATAGGCATCCTGAGTAGCTCAGACTACAGCTGTGCACCACCACAGCCAGATAATTTTTGCATTTTTTGTAGAGATGGGGTCTCGCCTTGTCACCCAGCCTGGTCTCAAACTCCTGAGCTCAAGCAATCCACCTGCCTAGGTCTCCCAAAGTATGGGGATTACAGGTATGAACCACCATACCCAACCAGGTCCTGCTGTCTTGATCACACATCCACACACCAGAGAACACAAAGGTACAGCAGTCTCATCTGTACTGTCAGACTTTTAGATACCTTTGAACAAATCAGAGATTTTTTTTCTCTTATCTTTTGATAAAGAATCTTATTATCTAGTTGTCTTCCCTCATTATCATATTTGAGAAGGTCGTGCCACACCATGGATTGGGGAGGGGTACCCGTTAACCATTGATGATGACTTTCAAATTAAAAATGTGTACAAATAGTCTACTATGAGTACCTGGAGATACCATATCTAGTAAACTTCTCAGGAGTGAGTTGGAGTCAGATGAATTAAAATAATTATGAAGCAAAATAAAAACTATTTAATAACCCTAATTTTATTTAACAGCACATATTAAAATTATCCTAGTTCGAAACTGGTCACTTTGACTAAAAGCAGGACAAATCCTGAAAAGGGATTCTAAACCTCAAGGATCTGATTTAGTGAGGTTCAAAGCTGGGAGGTCCTATATCTTTTTATGTTTCTTTAAATCTCTTCTGGAACAAGAAGGGTTCTAGATGAAGTAAAGATTTAATTATTTTCTGTCCAAACAAAGAAACTCTTGAGATTTAAAGGTGATGCAGAAATAGAAATAGTTTTGAAAATATCTTTATTGGCTAACAAATTGGTTTCATTATATTAATGGACCTATAAAATAATTCTTTTCAAAAGCTGTTTTTTAAAAGTAAATCTTTAAAATAAATAACTGAAATGTATAAGCATTTATTATCTGCATAAACCTACATGCAGTTTATCACTACCTTAAGGAAAAAATAATTTTAAATTTGTTATATTAATGATCTGACATTAAATATTAAAATACGAAGAATATTTATGCTTACTAGTCATTCACATATTTCTCTCTGTTTTTTAGCCATATTTACTTCCAATATCACATTACTGCTATTTTTCTGAAAAATAAAATTTTTCAATATTTTTTTAATATTATTTTTCATAAAGTTACCTGCAATCTTCTTCAAAGTGGCTTTTACTGTTAATGAATTTGAAAATGTTGACACTTTCAATTGATTCTTCTCAGTCAATCATAATATTTTAAATTATAAAAATGCTTCTCTCTACAGATGCTGAGGTTTTTGGTAATCTCAGAGCCATTCAGATACATGGAAGTTATCAATTTTAATATTTTGTGTTAAAATGTGTAAATATTTCAGTCTAATTTTTAACAGATCTTGCCTTTTTGCTATCATTCAGAATACCTCTGTTGACAAATATTCTTATAAATCAAAATTTGTGAAATAATTTCCTTTAGTTTTGATTCTTCTGAGTGTTTTGCTAATCAGAGCTGCTGGGAAATGATAGGTACTGAGTATCAATTTATCAGATTATAAATAGGAGCTGCATTGAAAGATTTTTTTCTCTGCACATCTAAATCACTCCCAAACACAATTTTAGAAGTTTAAAATTAAATCTTGTACATGGTTTGAGCTCACATCAATTAAGTTGTTTACTTCCAGTCTTGCTTTTGTGGGGACAAATTTCAATACATTCCTGATTGCACACTTTATTTCCAATAATTGCATTTTGCTAAGATCTTCAAGTGTTGGAGATCTTTCGGTATGCCATGATTACTTTAATTAAAAATTTCCAACTGACTTGAAAGGAAAATTCATCCCAAATTTGGAAGACTCATTTACAAAAATAATAGTCACAGTCATTGTAGGAGATTTATTTAAATAGAGTTCTATTTTAAATTGCTTAAAGGCTCAAATGTTTCTAAAATACATTGAAGGTGAAAAGCAAGGAAAGTGTTTATTTAAAAAAAATTTATCTGGCTGGCATAGTGACTCATACATGTAATCCCAGCACTTTGGGAAGCTGAGGGGGGGTGGATCACCTGACATCAGGAGTTCAAGACCAGCCTGGCCAACTAGGTGAAGCCCCTTCCACACTAAAAATACAAAAATTAGCTGGGTGTGGTGGCGCACGCCTGTGGTCCCAGCTGCTTGGGAGGCTGAGGCAGGAAAATTGCTTAAATTCAGGAGGCAGAGGTGCAGTGAGCCAAGGTCGTGCCTGGCAACAGAGCAGGTCTCAGTCTCAAAAACAAAAAACAAATTATCATAAACATCATTTAAATAATCTTGTAGTTTAGTCATTCTTAAATAAAATAGTTTTAAGTTGCAGCAGGCATAGTTTCTGTTTCTATTGATGGAATATTTGCTGCATATTTGGAAATAATTTTATATGTAGCACAACCTGCTCCAAGTACATTTTTTTTCCGTAGGTTGTGTAATTTGGTAAGAATGGTGTTTTTATCTTGACACTGTACTCCGTTAAAATCTGTCATCATCATAGTCGAAAAATTATTTTATCTTCAATGTTGAACTTAACTGAATTTTCAGTAGCATTTATGATAATGTTAGATGTTTCACCTTCAACATGATCAATTTTCAAGGGCTTTATTTTGATCATATGAATTGGATGAAAAAAATCAAACTGGATTTGGAATGATCTGATTTTCTATTTGAAACATCTTTTGACCTTGATACGAAAGTAGCATCACTTAATTGTTCCTGAAACTCCTCTGCTAACAAAGACGACACATAGGAAGGTGAAGCTATTGCTCAACCTTTGTACATATGCAGGAAAAGTTGGAGTGAAAATGAGCAATATTAATTTGGAAGAAAAGTCCCTTGATCTAAAGGAAAACTCAAGCTTCATGGAGTGCCACCTAAACAAACTTCCACAGGTGCTCATGGTGAATTGTCATCTTTGGGTACAGTCTTCTTAAAATGTCAATTAGCTCTTGAAGGAGATACTGAAGCGTCTTCAGCAGGCAGGTTTTTTTCTTTCTCCGTTTTTGTTATGTGAGGATTACTTTCACTGTGGTCCCTATGGTATGTCAGCAAGCTTTTTGTGTCAATTATGTATTTGTCATCAACTTTCTTGAGAAATGAAAACTCAGTACTTAATTTTCATGAAGCACACACTTTTGCTTTTCTTTCTTAGTTTATTACTACCTTAAGGGTTTGTTGCAAAATTTAAAAAGACATTACCAAACTATAAAACACAAACCTAGTTGTAGGTTTGCTTCATGCACTAAACATTCATGCTACTCTGGCAAGAGCATTCAGATTATTCCAGCAGATTTTACAGCAAAGAATTTCCCACATAAACTTCTCATGCACCCACCTATGTCTTCCTGTGTTTCTCAGTGACCCAAACAACCTGTAGTCTGGTGGTTTCAACACTTTGGTGGGTGTATTAGTCTGTTCTCACACTGCTATAAAGAACTGCCTGAGACTGGGTGATTTATAAAGGAAAGAGGTTTAATTGACTCACAGTTTCCCATGGTTGGGGAGGCCTCAGGAAACTTACAATCATGATGGAAGGTGAAGGGGAAGCAAGGACCTTCTTCACAATGGCAGCAGGAAAGAGAAATGAGAGCACAGGGAAAATTGCCATTAATAAAACCATCGGATCTCATGAGAACTCACTCATTATCATGAGAACAGCATGGGGGAAATCACTCCCATAATCCAATCACTTCCCTCCCTCGACACATGGGGATTACAATTGGAGACAAGATTTGGGTGGGGACACAGAGTCAAACCTTATCAGAAGGTACAGCATAAGCTCTGTTTATCCAACTGTCCACCCTATGGGGACTGACAGGGGCAGCTATTCTGAATATCATCACTGCTACACAGGACTGCATGGGGTGAGCTGTACCTAGCCTCTTCTGTCCAAGTTCACTTCATTTTATCAGCCAGACAACTTAATTTTATCAGTAAGTCGCCTACATGCTCTCCTTAAAAGAGAAGTATCAGTTGGTGTTGGGAATAGTTGGGAAACAGGGGACAGATTATGATAAATCAGCTTTCAGATTTTGCCATATATGAGCATGGGAGCTCCATTCCCTGCACACGTGTCTCACACACGACCAGATAAGATGGTGGCAGGAACTTCCAGTACACAGAGTGGAGGCCCATCTGGTCTTATCCTATTTATAACACTGTGCTGTTAGAAATGAGAACTCAAAATAAGAGTGACAGGAGCTAACCTGGGACAATAGGGGTAAATTGATACTGTCTCAGGCATGTCAAGAAGTTCGGTCATCTTAATGATGATAGGCAGATAGGTAGATAGACAAATAGATCAGCAGGTAAATGATAGATGATTGTCAGATAGATGATAGGTAGAGAAGTGATGGCTAAATAATAAATAAATAATGATAGGTGATAGATCATAGATAGGTAAATACATGATAGATGAATAAATGGATGAATTGATGATAGATTTATACATAGATCGCCAATAGAGAAGTAGGTAGGTAAACAGAGATAGAGAGATAGATGATGGATAAATGATAGATGATAGATAATATATAGATAGATGATATAGATGGATAGATTATGTAGATAGAAAAATATATCAATAGATAGATGATAGATATAAACGAGAGGTGATATAGATAGATGATATAGGTAAATAGTTGATGTAGATAGACGATGTGGATAGAAGATACAGATAGATGACATAGATGACACAGATATAGATGATAGATATAGATGTTAGATGATAAATAGATGATAGATGACATAGACAGCTGATAGATACAGACAGATGATTGATCGATAGAGCCTACAATAATTTTGCTAACAGTCAATTTTGGAGCCAACTGTGCTTCAGTTAAACATTAATATTTGGCACATTTACTCTTTTGTGAAATGTTGAACACAAGTGTGGTTTTACCATGTACTGAGAAGTCTTCTACACTAGGAACGTACCAATAATCTCTCTGAGTTTCAGCTCCCTTATTTTTAAAAGGAAGAGAAAAAAAGGCACTTTCAGCTCATCGTACAAAGGTATAATATGAAATAAGGTGGTGTCTGTGAGCATGCTTTGAAAAATGTGATCTAAAGGCCTCCTCTTTTCATAAGGAGAAAACCTTCAACGTGACATCTCAGCTGTTCCAAACTGTGTCTGCATTTCTGCCAGCTCTACCAGGGGAAAAAAATATATTATTTCATATTCCAGCAAGATGAAAGGCAGGGAGAGGGTTTATATTCTTATACAGATTTCCTTTTCCTTTTCTTCCCATGGAAAGGCATCACTTACTGTGTTTGATTTTTAATTTAAAAATGTTTATCAGAGTATTAGGTACACATAGTTTGAAAATCAAATAGTATCACATGTTCATAATGAAAATCAATCCTCCCTATCCCCAAGTCCTACTTTTCACAGAAAACCACTTTTAACTTGTTTTTCTCGTGATGACATATACATAACATAACATTTATTATTTGTGTATGTTTAAGTGCACAGTTGAGTGGCACTGAGCACATTCACAGTATTGTGCAGCCGTCACCACCATCATCTCCAGAACACTTTCATCTTCCCACATGGAAACTGTGTCCCCGTGAAACACTCAGTCCTCAGCCCCCTCCTCAGCCCCTGGCACCCACCATTCTACTTTGTGTCTGTATGAGTCTGACTCCCCTAGGAAGCTCCTATAAGTGGAATCACATAGTATTTGTCTTTTTGTGTGTGACTTATGTCACTTAGCCTGTCCTCAAGGTTTATTCATGTAGTTGAGTGTGGGTCAGATTTCCCTCATTTTTTAAGCTGAATAAAACTCCATTGGATGGAAAGAGCTTACTTGTTTATCTACTCATCCGTTCATGGACACCTGAGTTGCTTCCTCCTTTTGGCTATAGTGAATACAGCTGCTATGAACATGGCAGTGTAAAGAGCTGGTGGAGTCCCTGCTCTCAGATTTGTGTTATATACCCAGAATCACTTTGGTATAATTCTTTTTTTTTTTTTTTAGACAAGGTCTCCCTCTATCACCTAGGCTGGAGCGCAGTAGCACCATCTCAGCTCACTGCAGCCTCCACCTTCCATGTTCAAGTGATTCTCCTGCCTCAGCCTCCCGAGTAGCTGGGATGACAGGTGTGTGCCACCACACCCAGTTAATTTTTGTATTTTTAGTAGAGATGGGGGCAGGGAGGCGGGGGGTTCACCATGTTGGTCAGGCCGGTCTCAACCTCCTGAGCTCAAGTGATACACCCACCTCGCCCTCCCAAAGTGCCAGGATTACATGTGTAAGACACTGTGCCCAGTCCCCAGAACCACTTAACTTTTGGCAGTTTTTTCTTTTGCTTTTTTTTTTTAGGTAAATCTCTTGCAAAACTCTAAATGATGTGCCGATTTAACTATGCTTTGATTTTTAAATTTAAGGCCTCCGTTAAGTCTCTGCTCCAACAGATGAAGACTTTGCTCTTGTATCTACACCCCCCATACTTCCTCAGTCTCCCAATATTTTGAGTTAAATGAATACATGGAATTGGCATGACTGGGTGTTCACTGCAGAGCCCAACAGCACCCTCTACTCACATGTTCTTTCCACAGCGACAGCCCCTCCCTGGGGGCCTTTGATTCTCAACCCCACTGTAGAAAGTAGAAAAGTCCCTCTTCAAAGTTTTCTTTCTTGTTAAAGAATAATCATAAGTGTTAGAAATAATAGTTTGTTTTAAAGGCCTTTTTCAAAGCCTTATTGCTTTTTGCTAATAACTCTTTGTTAAGCCTTATCCTACATAGCTGTTAGACACGCCCACAGGCACGTCGTACATTCTATGTCCTTGTACTTTAACCAAGATATTTATGCTATTACTTTTCTAAGTACTTTCGAAAGCAACTGCCTGTCCCTTCCTTATTTGGACTTCATCTTTTCCTTTTGTTCTCCATTGCCTTTACCTATTGAAGAAAATTTAAGTTATTAGCCAATTGGGTTCAGTTTTAGATTGTGATGTCTGGCTCCAACCAATGGAAATCAGACAGAGCAGTAAGGACAACCCCAAATGTGTAAGGTGTAAATATATCTGCTTTTCCTTTGTTTGTTGTACTCTCGTGGCAAGACTGCTGGCAAGTGTACCCTTTCTGCAGAAAGTAAAGATTGACTTTCTGAGAGATCCTTTGTCCCAGTGCTGACTTTTCTTTGCCATACTGAAAATTTACATATAACATCCACTGTGCCCAGGGATGCTGTTTCATCCAATTGTCTCTTCATCCCAAAGGACGGAAACAGCTGCTAGTCTCTGGGTCTCTCCATTTCCCGTGTTCTCGTTTGTCTCCTTAACTAACAAAAAAAACCTGAGTCATCCCCCATTGATGTTTCTTTATTGGAACCATCTGTGGTCAGTCTGATAAACTATACCTTCCCCTCTCCCTGTGTGATCTCTTATTTTGTGGGAGCACTTCATCAAGAGCTGTCAAAAAAGGCCAGGCACACACTTTTTTTTTCTGAGTTCTTGCCTGTCTGATAATGTTTTTTCCTTTTTCTTTCTTTTCTTTTTTTTAGACAGAGTCTTGCTTTGTCATTCAGGCTGGTGTGCAGTCACGTGATCTTTGCTCACTGCAACCTCCACCCCCAACGTTCAAACAATTTTTCTGCCCCAGCCTCCTGAGTAGCTGGGATTACAGGCACGCACCGCCATGCCTGACTAATTT
>NW_016107397.1:8419638-8429644 GCF_001604975.1 Cebus imitator
AGGTGTAGTGGCAGGTGCCTGTAATCCCAGCTACTCAGGAGGCTAAGGCAGGAGAATTGATTGAACCCAGGAGGCAGAGGTTACAGTGAGCTGAGATTGTACTATTGCACTCCAGCCTGGTAACAAGACTGAAACTCTTTCTCAAAAAAAAAAGAAAAGAAAAGAAAAAAGAGGTTGCATGTAGCTAAAGATAACTATCATCAGAGCAAACAGGCAACCTACGGAGTTGGGAGAAAATTTTTGCAATCTACTCATCTGACAAAGTTCTCATATTCAGAATTTGCAAGGAACCTAAACAAATTTACAAGAAAAAAAAAAACACATCAAAAAGTGGGCAAAGGACATGAACAGATACTTTTCAAAAGAAGACATTTATGTGGCCACAAAGACATTTATATGGCCAAACATATGAAAAGGAGCTCAACATCACTGATCATTAGAGAAAGGCAAATCAAAACCACAATGAGATACCATCTCACACCACTCAGAAAGGCCAGGTGCAGTGGCTCACACCTGTAATTCCAGTGTTTTGGGAGGCCGAGGTGGGAGAATCACTTGAGGCCAGGAGTTCAAGACCAGCCTGGCCAACATGGTGAAACCTTGTCTCTACTAAAAATACAAAAATTAGCTGGCATGATGGTGGGCTCCTGTAGTCCCAGCCACTCAGGAGGCTGAGGCAGGAGAATCACTTGAACCCGGGAGGCAGAGTTTGCAGTGAGCCGAGATTGTGCCCCTGCACTCCAGCCTGGGTGACAAAGCACGACTCCATCTCAAAAAAAAGTCAAGAAACAACAGATGCTGACAAGGTCGTGGAGAAATAGGAAAGCTTTTACTTTGTTGGCGGGAATGTAAATTAGTTCAACTATTGTGAAAGACAGTGTGGTGATTCCTCAAGGATCTAGAGCCAGAAACCCCATTTGACCCAGCAATCCCATTACTGGGTATATACTGGAAGGAATCAAAATCATTCTGTTACAAAATCATTCTATTACACGCACATGTATGTTTATTGCAGCACTATTTACAATAGCATAAACATGGAATCAACCCAAATGCTCACCAATGATAGACTGGATAAAGAAAATGTGGTGCATATACACCGTGGAATACTATGCAGCCATAAAAAAGAATGGGATCACGTCCTTTGAAGGGACATGGATGAACCATCATCCTTAGCAAACTAACACGGCACAGAAGACCAAACACCACATGTTCTCACTCATAAGTGGAAGCTGAACAATGAGAACACATGGACACAAACAGGGGAACAACATAGGGTGTTGACAGGGTGAGGGGACGGAGAGCATTAGGCTAAATAGCTAATGCGTGTGGGGCTTAATACCTAGGTGATGGGTTGGTAGCTGCAGCAAACCACCATGGCACGGGTTTACCTATGGAATGAACATGCATATTCTGCACGTGGATCCTGGAACTTAAAATAAAATTTAAAAATAAATAAATAAAAATTTAAAAAAGAGAAAAAAAATTGTGCATGTTCAAAAAATTATGGCATTTGCACGATCCAGGGGTACAGTTTTGGGCTCTCTGACATCCGACGGTGAAGCAGGGCTAGAAATTCCTCACTGCACGGTCTCCGTGGCCTGGCCAGAATTCCTCCACAGTTGGTGGTCTCTTGTCAGGAAGAAATGCATTGTGAAGTGGGTGACCTCTTATGTCAAAACCATGAAGGAGGAGGAAGCGTCCAGTCCCGGCCTCAGACAATTGTGTAAAGGTGATAAAGGAATGCGCCATCTGCTTCTTGTTTTCTGGAGCCTTGGTTTCTGCTTCCTTCTTGGGGAAGAATTCCTCTTAGAGATTAATAAGGAAAGAGTATACTGGGGTGTGTCCAACCTCCCATTCCATCATGGCTGGCAGCTCGGTTTTTATTTTTTGAGATAGGGTCCTGCTCTGTTGTATAGGCTAGAGTGCGATGGCACAATCATGGCTCACTGCAGCCTTGACCTCCTGGGCTCAAGTGATCCTTCTGCCTGTAGCTGGGACTACAGGCATAGGCCACCGTGCCTGGCTAAATTTTGTATTTTTTGTAGAGAGAAAATCTCACTGTGTTGCTCAGGCTGGTCTTGAAGTCTTGGGCTCAAGCAATCCACCTGCCTGGGCCTCCCAAAATGCTAGGATTACAGGCACAAACCAAGTTTTTAAAATTTCTCAGGGGAAAGGGCCTTTAGTCCTCTGTTAAATCTGTGGGGGGCTTATAATTTTATCTGTTTTCATTTGTCATTCCACTGGATGGTTAGTTTTTCGTGTTAAAGAATTCTAAGCTGAAAATCATGTTCCCTTGGACATTTTATAAAATCCAACATTATGTTCTAACCTCTGGCATTGTTGGGGGGTAAGGCACCATTACAATTCTCTGTTCTGCATAAATGACCTGGTTTCGTTTTTCTTTCCTTCTGGGAGCTTCTCTGATACAAAGGGTTCTGGCATGTTACCCTACAATAGTGGGTGAATTATGACCTGGCTCCATTGCTAGAAATGCTCACAGATTGCTTTGCATTTTTTTTTTTGAGACAAGGTCTCCTTCAGTCACCCTGGCTAGTTGGAGTGCAGTGGTACAATCATAGCTCACTGCAGCCTCAAATTCCCAGGCCCAAACAATCAGCCTCCTGAGTAGCTAGGACTACAGGTATGTGCCACCACGGCCAGGTAATATTTTAATTTTTTTGTAGAGACAGGGTCTTGCTATGTTGCCCAGGCTGGTCTTGAACTCCTGGACTCAAGTGATTCTCCTGCCTTGGCCTCCCAAAGTAATGGGATTACAGGCATGAGCCCCCGTGCTTGGTGACAGATTGCTTCTTTAATTGTATGTTTCTTTTCTCATATTCTCAGCTCTCTCTTTGTGAAACTCCTAGGAGCTGGATGTTTGATCTCCTTGGTTGATCTGTTTCTTATCTCTTTATATCATGACACCAGCAAAGTCCAGCTGACACTGGTAATTTTTTTGTAGAGAAGAAATTTTTTTGTACACAAGAAAAAGCTGTTTTACTGGAACATTACAAAAGAAATCTTATTTCTTGGCAAAAATGAAGAAAAACAGCTAAAAATTGTGGCTGGGCCTAGCTCATTTTTTACCCAAGACTAGGAAGAAAAATAGGTTGATGCCGATTTTTTGGTGGCTCAAGCCTGTAATCCCAGCATTTTGGGAGGTTGAGGTGGGCAGATCACGAGATCAAGAAAAAAGACCATCCTGGCCAACACGGTGAAACCCTGTCTGCACTAAAAAATCCAAAA
Source organism: Cebus imitator (assembly GCF_001604975.1). Lineage (NCBI taxonomy): Eukaryota > Metazoa > Chordata > Mammalia > Primates > Cebidae > Cebus > Cebus imitator. The sequence goes on from NW_016107397.1 coordinate 8,422,888, forward strand.
ATTAGCTGGGCGTGGTGGTGTGCGCCTGTGGTCCCAGCTACTCTGGAGGCTGAGGCAGGGGAATCGCTTGAACCTGGGAGGCAGAGGTTGCAGTGAGTCGAGATAGCACCACTATACTCCAGGTGACAGAGTGAGACTCTATCTCAATTAAAAAAAAAAAAAAAAAGCTAACAAGAAGCATTTTTTTTTTAAACCAGTGTATGTTTTACTTGTTTAGCATCTCTTTCTATCATCTCACTGAACTATGCTGGAGAGGAGGCGTATTTCTTGGCTTTGTTTTCTGCTGTATCCTCAGTGCCTGGAACACTGCCTGACACACAAGAGGTGCTGAATAAACATTTATGGAATGAAAGAGTATGAGTAACAGCTCCCTTAGCTGGCTTGCACGGTGATGTGGTTTGGCTGTGTCCCCACCCAGATCTCATCTCGAATTGTACCTCCACAATTCCCACTTGTTGTGGGAGAGGCCCAGTGGGAAATAATTGAATCGTGGAGGCGGTTTCCCCCATACTGGTAGTGAATAAGTCTCATGAGATTGGATGGTTTTATAAGGACTTTTGCTTCTTTCTTGTTGTCTCTTGCTGGCACCACGTAAGATGTACCTTTTGCCTCCCAGCATGATTGTGAGGCCTCCCCAGTCACGTGGAACTGTGAGTCCATTCAGCCTATTTTTCTTCCTGGTCTTGGATATGTCTTTATCCGCAGTGTGACAATGGACTAATACACATGAGGACAGGAACTTGGTCAATGGTTCTCTTCCCTCCTGGGCCCCCAAAACTGAGAACCTGCCTGAAACATGATAGATGCTTATTAAGGAAGTGGTAAGGCAGAAAATTGGGTGGGAATCCTGCTGAGAGATTCCAGTGTGCTAGATTAGCCCCCTTCTCCCTGGGCTGTATTTCTCCAGAGAACAAACTTCCTATCTTTTTTGAGATGGAGTCTCACTTTATCACCAGGCTGAAGTGCAATGGTGTGATCTTGGCTCACCGCAACCTCCGTCTCCCAGGTTCAACTGATTCTCCTGCCTCAGCCTCCCAAGTAGCTGGGATTACAGGTGCCCACCACCATGCCTGGCTAATTTTTGCATTTTTAGTAGAGATGGGGTTTCACCACGTTGGCCAGGATGGTCACGATCTCTTGACCTCATGATCCACCCATCTTGGTCTCCCAAAGTGCCTTCCTATTTTTTTTAAAAAAATTTATTTCCATAGGTTATTGGGGAACAGGTGGTGTTTGGTTACATGAGTTATTTAGTGGTGATTTGTGAGATTTTGGTGCAACCATCACCTGAGCAGTATACACTGCATACAATTTGTAGTCTTTTATCCCTTATACTCTTCCCACCCTTTCTCCTAAGTCCTCAAAATCTGTTGTGTCATTCTTATGCCTTTGCATCCTCATCGCTTAGCTCCCACTTATGAGTGAGAACATGTGCTGTTTGGTAAAGTTCCCATTTCTCTTTCGACATTGGACACCTGGCTGTCAGTTTCTGTATGGAAGGTAGGGGGATAGGAAATATGGTCTGTGGCCTCATCACAGACAATCAATTAAGACCCCTGCTCTCAGATGTTTTTTTTTTTGAGACAGAGTCTCACTCTATTGCCCAGGCTGGAGTGCAGTGGTATGATCTCGGCTCCCTGCAACCTCTGCCTCCTGGGTTCAAGCAATTCTCCTGCCTCAGCCTCTTGAGTAGCTGGGAATACAGGTGTGAGCCACCACACCCAGCTAATTTTTGTATTTTTGGTAGAGACGGGTTTCGCTATGTTGGTCAGCCTGGTCTCGAACTCCTGAACTCGTGATCTGCCCACCTTGGCCTTCCAACATGTTGGGATTACAGGTGTGAGCCACTGTGCCTGGCCCTGTTCTCAGATCTTATTTTACTTGTGTCATATTGGGGAACCAGAAGTCTCATTTATCTCAAATTCCACGGGAACACAAGCCTCTGTTCTTCTCCCGTTCTTCTCAAAGCTCTCCAAGCTCTGACTCCTCCAGCCTGCAAGAGTGCTCACCTCTCCATCTCCCTGTCACCTTCCACTTCCCATGCAGTTCAGTCTCTCACCCATTGATGCTTCCTTTCGTAGTCACTGTATCAGTGTGAGCTTAGATTTTAAAATATTCCCTTATGATCATCTTAATTGGGCCTTGGGAAAGAGGGAGAGGAGACATTCTTGGTGTCTAAATTGCCAAATTTTGCATGGTTCTGTTCTGCCATAATGAGAGGCAGATGGCTCAGCATTCTGAATGACAGTGTTATATTCAGAAGCAGGGATTGCTGGCCAGGCGCAGTGGCTTACACCTGTAATCCCAGCACTTGGGAAGCTGACGTGGGCAGATCACCTGAGTTCAGGAGTTCGAGACCAACCTGGCCAACATGGTGAAACTTGATGAAAGCCTGTCTCTACTAAAAATACAAAAAATTAGCCAGGCTTGCTGGTGGGCACCTGTAATCCTAGCTACTTGGGAGGCTGAGAGGAGAATCACTTGTACTGGGGAGGCGGAGGTTGCAGTGAGCTAAAATCACGCTATTGTACTCCAGCCTGGGCAAGAGAGTGAGACTCTGTCTCAANAAAAAAAAGAAGCAGGGATCACTGCACCCCTGACTGGTGAGATAACTGTTCTTCAAATCCTGTTGCGTGTGATGCCTGGAGTTCAGTGTTGTTCCCTTTGGTGGCCCCTGAAGAGAAAATTCATTACCATGAACAAAGCCACATAGTGGTAAACTCATCACCACCAAGAGGTTGTTAACTCCAGGACCTGTGAATCTAGGTGGGAACCTACAGTTACTTCAGACAAGGAAATGAAGCACTGGTCCCTGCTGAGACCCCACAGTACAGACAAGAGCATCTCAAGATATAGAACTCAAGTGACGGTGAGAATGTTCTGCTGCACCCTCCACCTGCCAGGAGACGAAACACATTTTCACGAAGAATGAGTGACTTGGAAAAATGATTCAGTGCAGCTGTCAGAAAAATCCAGTGAGGATCCGCCTAGGGCTCCAGCTGCCATGACAGTGCAGAGTAACCAGGGGAGGATAAATTAAGTTGCAGGAGAATCTGAAGCCTCTGAGACCTGCGGGAGTCCAAACTGCTGACTGTGTTGGGATCTCTCCCCTCCCTTAGAGAATCCCACAAGGACTGTGCCCATAAACAGTGCTTCGGTGGACTGTCATTATTTTGCATTTCTCAGTGACATTGGTGAGCAGTCAGGGAGATTATACATTTTTTTTTCTTTTCCTACTGAACACTACTTTTGGGAGACATGAAGTATGTGGTTGTGATTCAGGAGCAGAGAGTGACCTCATGTTTAAGCACTGACTTAGTGAAGAGGCAAAAGCACTCTGGCTTTGGACACTGAGATCAAAGGGTGCCACCAATTCTGTTCTTCATCCTCCGTTCTCCAGTATCGATCAGTGATTCCCCAGAGTCTATGTCTCAGGAGAAAGCTAAGGGGGTCGGGCTGATGCCATCTGACATTTCCAAAAAGATGCCCCTCCATTGGTGAGGCAGCGAAAACTGATATGGAAGGGTGTAGAAAGTAAAAAGTTCTTCTTCAGTTTTTTTCTTGTTAAGGAATGATAATAATAAATGTCAGAAATAATAGTCTCTTTTAAAGACTAACTTCCTTCAAAGCCTTCTTGCTTTTTGCTAGTAACTCTTTGTTAAGCCTTATCGTATGTAGTTTTTAGATATAGAGGAGTAAGTACATTCTATGTCCTTGTACTTTAAGATATTTGTGCTGGATGCACTCACAGGCACATAGTACATTCTATGTCTTTGTACTTTAAGATATTTATGTTGTTACTTTTCTAAGTGCATTCACAAGTAACTTCCTCTCCTTTCCTTATTTAGACTTCCTCTTTTCCTTTATTCTCCATTGCCTTTACTTATTTAGGAAAGTTTTAAGTTGTTAGCTAATTAAGTTCAGTTTAGATTGTGAAGTCTGGCTCCAACCAATAGAGATCAGACACAGCAGTAAGGACCCAAAGCATAAGGAATAAATATGCCTGCCTTTCCTTTATTCATTGTACTCTCACAGCAAGACTGCTAGCAAGTAGTACCCTTTCTGCAGAAAGTAAAATTGCCTTGCTGAGAGATCCTTTATTTCAGTGCTGATTTTTCTTTATAGCACCAAGCCTCTGTTTCCAACAGAGGGTCAGCAAAGATCTGATGTTTCAAAGACAGATGGCATCTTGGAGCTGAATCTTGAACATCTGAGGTGACAAAGACAGAGACCTTCTAGGGACATGGGGAGAAGACAGAGCTGGAAGTGAATGGACAGAAGAGGAGAAGTACCTAGGCTCAGGCACCTAGGAGCAGAGATGGTCAGACTTTTTGTCTTCCCAACAAGAGGAGGGTGTCTTTCAGAACCCCTGGAGAAGTATGGATGAACTGCTCAACAGGTCATCTATAGCCTCAGTAGAACACTGCGTGTGGTGAGTTTGGGCAACCCAAAAGCTCCCCTGTCTGGGGGCTTCTCAATGTCATCTTACAGTTGCATCTTCCATTATTTCTGTTGCTCCTTCTTCTCGTGGCTCCATTGGTTCTTCCTCTTCAGTTCATCTCTCAGGCATTGATGTTTCCCAGGTTTGGGGGCTTGGATCGTTTTTCTTCTTGCTCTGGTTAAGCAGTTTCCTAATCATTCTGAGGATATTGGATATCCTAGAAAAAAAGAAAAGAAAAATCCAAGGTGAAATAAGTGCTCAGGTGAACAGGTTACATATGTGAAATGTTTCCTGGTCAGGCACAGTGGTTTATGCCTGTAATCTCAGCTCTTTGGGAGGCCAAGGTGGGAGGATCACTTGAGGCCAGGAGATCAAGGCCAGCCTGGACAAGGTAGTGAGACCCCCTGTCTCTACAAAAAATTTTTTTTAAAATTAGCTGGGCATGGTAGTGTATACCTGTAGCCTCAGCTACTCAGGAGGCTGAGGTGGGAGGATCACTAGAGCCCCGGAAGTTAAGGCTGTGGTGAGCCAAGATCACACCACTGCACTCCAGCCTGGGCAACAGAGTAAGATCCTCTCTCGAAAGAATATAAATAGATAGCAATAGTAAGCTTCTTACTGGAAAACACCCAACATCCTCTGGAATTAGTATTTAAGGGATCGTTGGTAATAGTTGCCTACATGGTCTGTTGATGCTCTGTCAATCATCCTGGTGGTGCAAACTATCCCTTAGTCTAGACACTCCAAATAATGGATTTTGTCCCAGAGCCTTCAGAGGGAGCATGCCCTTATCGACATTTTCATTTTGGACTTCCGGCCTCCAGAACTTCAAGAGAAGAAATTTCTGTTGATTTAAGCTACCAGTTTGCATTAATGCATGACAGAAGCCCCAGGAAATGAATGGAAACCTAGACCCCAAAACCTGATACATCTCACCTCTTAACCCCTCTTCTGAGACACTACTAAGATTCCATTGAGGTGGGACTATATCCAACTGCAGTGGGTGATTAACTCAGCTTTGCTTGGCCAGCATGTTATTCTGGGGGTCTTCTGGGGAGTTGACAGTCAGTAACTTTCTTCCCGTCCCTTAGACCCTTATCTTAACCACTGTATTGCATTGACTCCCAAGACTCTACAAAGAAAAGGCTCAATCATGTAAAAATCCCTCACTCTTTCTCTTTCTCTCATATATCTATTTTTATCTGTCTACCTATCTATATTTATATATATATATATACACACACACAGACATATGTACATACACACTAGTGTGTATATGTAGTATATGTATATAAATGAGAGAGAGAACAGAGAGAACAGAGAGAGAGCCTCTGAGAGATATCTATCTATATCTATATTTATACACACACACATAGACATATATACATACACACAAGTGTGCATATATAGTATATGTATATAAATAAGAGAGAGAGAGAGAACAGAGAGAGAGAGAACTTGTGGGTCATGCTGAGATAATGCTCCTTCTCATAAAGGTTCTCTCCTTGAAATCTATTGCATTTTTCCTGAGGCACGTCCATTTAGAAAATGAATGAATTAATTCATTTGTCCATTCTTTTCTCATTTACTAGATCTTTTCTGATCTGCATGCTATTTTACCAAGACCCTTGGGAAACTAGAGGTAATATGAAGAAAATAGTTGGTAGCATGTAGAGTGGAGAATACTTAAATAAAATAGATTAAGTGGGTAGAACATTTACATCTAAAATGTGTATTACAGAGGCATAATGACCTACTACCGTATTAGTATTGATGCTCTGCCCAGGATGGAGCCAGTTCCTGCTAACAGCAGTTATTTCAAATAATAGGAGAATTACAGCATGGTTAAAAATACATAGAAAGGGAAGAAAACTTGCATTTAATAACATTCAACATGGATGCTTAAAGACCTGCTTTGTATTAGTATTGACAAGGATCAGCAGGACACCTAAATGCCTCAGGTTTTAAATGACAGGACTGATTGTAAACATTCTGTCTTTTGGTCAGACTCTGTGGTATACTTTGAAGATTGGGAAGTAGGATTAGGCTCCAGTTAACTGTGAAAATTATCCATCTGTTCAAGAAATAGTAGAGTGATGGAAGTGGAAAGTCATAGATTTTGGACTCAGATACTACAACCAGTGGGTACTCCTCTTGGACTCAGATACTAAATCCACTGAATATTTCTATTGGACTCAGATACTACAACCACTGAGTACTCCTGCTGCACTCAGATACTACATCCACTAAGTAAGTACTCCTGTTGGACTCAGATACTACATCCACTAAGTAAGTATTCCTGTTGGACTCAGATAC
>NW_016107397.1:8429749-8462071 GCF_001604975.1 Cebus imitator
TGAGTACTCCTGCTGCACTCAGATACTACATCCACTAAGTAAGTACTCCTGTTGGACTCAGATACTAAATCCACTGAGTACTCCTGTTGGGCTCAGATACTACAACCACTGAGTACTCCTGCTGTACTCAGATACAACATCCACTAAGTAAGTATTCCTGTTGGACTCATACTACATCCACTAAGTGAGTATTCCTGTAGGACTCAGATACTAAATCCACTGAGCATTCCAGTTGGGCTCAGATACTATATCCACTGAGTATTCCAGTTGGGCTCAGATACTACAACCACTGAGTACTCCTGCTGCACTCAGATACTACATCCACTGAGTATTACAGTTGGGCTCAGATACTATATCCACTGAGTACTCCTGCTGGACTCAGATACTACATCCACTAAGTAAGTACTCCTGTTGGACTCAGATACTACAACCACTGAGTACTCCTGCTGCACTCAGATACTACATCCACTGAGTACTCCTGTTGGACTCAGATACCACAACCACTGAGTATTCCTGTTGGACTCAGACACCACAACCACTGAGTATTCCTGTTGGACTCAGATACCACAACCACTGAGTATTCCTGTTGGACTCAGATACCACAGCCACTAAGTGTTCCTGTTGGACTCAGATACCACAACCACTAAGTATTCCTGTTGGACTCAGATACTACATCCACTAAGTAAGTACTCCTGTTGGACTCAGATACTACATCCACTGAGTACTCCAGTTGCACAGGTGAGTCCAGCTAGTTAGAGTCATTGGGGGAGGTGGAAAGGAAAGAGGACTCTGCAAAACAGGAATGAATATGTGTGATGTGTAACAAAAAGAATGTGGTCAATGAAGTCAGGAAAATTTGGGTTCAAATTCTATCTACCAAAACAAAACATTCTATGTGTAGCAGCCAGCCTCCAAGACGTCAGCCCCATGAATTCCCTGCTGGTGTCCACACCCTTGTTTTGTCCATCTCACATAATATACTAGAGGTGGTCTGTGTGACCGCTAGAACACAGTAGCGTTGATCATAGGTCACTTTTGAGATTAGGCTTTAAAAGACACTGCCGATTCTATCTTACTCTGCCTTTCTCTCAGATCAGTCCTTCTGGGGAAAGCCAGCTGCGGTGCTGTAAACAGCTCTTTTATAATTATTATTACTTTTGGAGACAGGGTCTCACCCTCTCACCCAGGAGAGAGTGCAGTGATGCAATCAAAGCCCCCTGCAGCCTCGAACTCCTGGGCTCCAGCCATCCTCCTGCCTCAGCCTCCCAAGTAGCTGGGTCTACAGGTTCATGCCACCCTGCGGGGCTATGAACAGCTCTTTGGAGAGGCCCACCTGGTAAGGAACAACAGTCACAGGTGTGGGCTTGGAAGCCAATCTTCAATGCAGTCAAACCTTTGGAATGATCTTAGACCTTACTAATTACTTGACTGAGATTCATGAGAGACCCCAACCCAGAATATCCAGCAAAACTGCTCCTAGATTCCTGATCTGTGGAATCTGTGTGAGATAATAAATGCCTGAAGATGCTAGGTTTGGGATAGTCTGTTGCATGGCAAAGGACATTGATGACATCATCTCTCCTGGTTACTGCTGGGTCACCTTGTGCACATTGCTTCCTGTGTTTCATCTATAAAATGAGGTCTATAGCAATCCTTGCTCAACCCATCCCTTTGCTACTGGAAAGAGGTCCCAATCCAGACCCCATGAGAGAGTTCTTGGATCTCACGCAAGAAAGAATTTGATACAAGTCAATAAAGTGAAAGCAAGTTGATTAAGAAAGTAAAGGAATGGGCTGGGCGCTGTGGCTCACGCCTGTAATCCCAGTACTTCAGGAAGCTGAGGTGGGTGGATCATGATGTCAAGAGATTGAGACCATCCTGGCCAACATGGTGAAACCCCATCTCTACTAAAAAATACAAAAATTAGCTGGGCATGGTAGTGTATACCTGTAGCCTCAGCTACTCAGGAGGCTGAGGTGGGAGGATCACTAGAGCCCCGGAAGTTAAGGCTGTGGTGAGCCAAGATCACACCACTGCACTCCAGCCTGGGCAACAGAGTAAGATCCTCTCTCGAAAGAATATAAATAGATAGCAATAGTAAGCTTCTTACTGGAAAACACCCAACATCCTCTGGAATTAGTATTTAAGGGATCGTTGGTAATAGTTGCCTACATGGTCTGTTGATGCTCTGTCAATCATCCTGGTGGTGCAAACTATCCCTTAGTCTAGACACTCCAAATAATGGATTTTGTCCCAGAGCCTTCAGAGGGAGCATGCCCTTATCGACATTTTCATTTTGGACTTCCGGCCTCCAGAACTTCAAGAGAAGAAATTTCTGTTGATTTAAGCTACCAGTTTGCATTAATGCATGACAGAAGCCCCAGGAAATGAATGGAAACCTAGACCCCAAAACCTGATACATCTCACCTCTTAACCCCTCTTCTGAGACACTACTAAGATTCCATTGAGGTGGGACTATATCCAACTGCAGTGGGTGATTAACTCAGCTTTGCTTGGCCAGCATGTTATTCTGGGGGTCTTCTGGGGAGTTGACAGTCAGTAACTTTCTTCCCGTCCCTTAGACCCTTATCTTAACCACTGTATTGCATTGACTCCCAAGACTCTACAAAGAAAAGGCTCAATCATGTAAAAATCCCTCACTCTTTCTCTTTCTCTCATATATCTATTTTTATCTGTCTACCTATCTATATTTATATATATATANCAAAAAAAAAAAAAAAAGTAAAGGAATGAAGGAATGGCTACTCCATAGACAGAGCAGCATAGGCTGCTGCTTGCCCATGGTTGTTTCTTGATTATATGCTAAACAAGGAGTGGATTATTCTTGAGTTTTCTGGGAAAGGGGTAGGCAGTTCCCAGAATTGAGGGTTCCTCCCCTTTTTAGACCACATACGGTAACTTCTTGATGTTGCCATGGCGTTTGTAAACTGTCATGGTGCTGGTGGGAGTGTCTTTTAACATGCTAATTCTATCAGGCCGTTTTCATGTTGCTGATAAAGATGTGCCCGAGACTAGGCAATTTACTAAAGCAAGAGGTTTAATGGACTTACAGCTCCACATGGCTGGGGAGGTCTCACAATCAAGGCAGAAGGCAAGGAGAAACAAGTCATATCTTAATGGATGGCAGCAGGCAAAGAGAAAGCTTGTTCAGGAAAATGCCCATTTTACCATCAGATCTCCTGAGATTTATTCACTGTCAGAAGAACAGCACAGGAAAGACCCACTCCCATAATTCAATCATCTCCCATGGGGTCTCCCCCACAACAGGTAGGAATTATGGGAGCTGCAAGATGAGATTTGGGTGGGGATACAGAGACAAACCGTGTCACTAATGCATTATAATTAGCATAGAATGGGCAGTGAGGATGATCATTGCCATCTTGGTTTTGGTGGGGTTTGGCTAGCTTCTTTACTGAGTTCTGTTTTATCAGCGAGGTTTTTGTGACCTGTACCTTGTGTTGACCTCCTATGTCATCCTGTGACTAAGAATGTCTAGCCTCCTGGGAATGCGGCCCAGGAGGTCCCAGCCTTATTTTACCCAGCCCCTATTTAAGGTGAAGCCTCTTTGGTTCAAATGCCTCTGACACCTTGGCCCCTCTCAGAGTTCACCTCCAGGGGGTTCTTAGGCCCCTGCAACTTTCTGTGCCTCTGCCTGAGTTTGTTCTCTGGTCTATATGAACATCCTTAGACTATGCACATGGGCCAGACTAGAAGCCCCAGGGAGTGAATTGCCCAGAAGAGACCCCACAACCAACACAGACAGGGAGCTGATGGAGAAATACCCCCTGCTCCCTCGTTTCTTATGGCGAAGGAAATTCTGAGTGCTCTACACAGTGTCTCAGAGTTTTCAGTGGGATTAAGCCCCGGTTGCCCATCATGGTAACCCTTACACAGGCACACCTTTTCTTCACTTCCTCCCTTTCTCATCTCACTTCATTTCCTTGCTGGGAACACTTGCAAATAAAACGCTTGCACCCAAACCCTGTCTCAGTATTTGCTTTAGGGACCACTCAAGACAGGGCTAATAATAACTACTTTTCCGGACTGTTGTCCTGGTAGATGGAGGAGTCTGACAATGAGGGCGCAGAGGCAAAAGTGCTATGGCTGAAAAACCTGCTTCAGGAGTAATTCCTGCAAAGCAGGGCTTGGTTATGGATTATTTAATAGAACGCAATGTTTCTTTTTCTTTTGCCCAAACTATATTAGGTGCTTTGTATTTCTTTCATTTGAAAGAAGGACTATATGCATGGAGAATATTTTAATTTTAATGGCAAGTTGATGTATGGGTAGAATGAGTTCAAGAAACAATTTCCAAGGTGTCCAAAATTAAATCCTTTCTTTATTTGGTGGTCTCTCTTTTGAAGAAACAGCCTGTACATTCATGACTTTAGAGAAAGCTTTGCAAAAACCATTAAATAGTTATGAAAACATTTGGACACCCAGGCTACCCACTGAGGAAGAGGATGAGCTTGAGGAGAAAGGAAATAATAAAATTAACAAGCTGAAACTCAAGCTTCCCCTCCAGACTGAATGGGGATCAAGTTACAGTTAATTCTCCTAATTTGCAATAACCATGCTTTGTGAAGTCATTGCAGACACTGAATTGGTGAATACTGAGTTGTCACTCTGGGAGGACATATAAGGTTAGGTTCCTGTGAACCTCTGGTTACATTTTTGTAAACCAATCAATATATTACTTTTTTTCCTTTTATTTGTTTGGAGACTCACTTTGTCACCCAGGCTGGAGTGCAGTGGTGTGGTCTCAGCTCACTGCAGCCTCAACTTCCTGGGCTCAAGCAATCCTCCTGCCTTAGGCTCCCAAGTAGTTGGGACTACAGGTGCACCACCATGCCTGGATAATTTTGTAATTTTAGTACAGGGATGTTGCTCAGGCTGGTCTCAAACTCCTGAACTCAAGTGATCTACTCACCTCGGCCTCCCAAAATGCTGGGATTCCAGGCATGATTCACCAGTCCCAGCTATAATGCATTACTTTTTTATGTGTGTTTCTGTTTAAAGACACCTTATTGTGCAGATATTTTTGATGCACATTAAGCTTATATCCAATGGGACTATCACTCCTGCCTGAAGAAGCTTCTGTATTACATGTATTTTATCCATAAGGCACGTCACAGCCTTTTTTCCTCAAAAACACCAGGCAGCCCTCAGCACTATGCTTTGGGTCATTTTAAACAGCAAAAATTACAGCAAAATCAATAGCAAAAAGCACAAAAATGTGAAAAGCAGGGCACCAACTAGATCATAGGAAGGACACTGTTTACAGCAGGAGAGCTGGGACAGAAGGTGGGACAGAAGACCTTGTTCAACCTCAACGACGAATGTGTGTACTGGGAGACTGTGACGGGCTGAATTCTGCCCCAATCAAATTCCTATTTTGAAGCCCTCATCCCCCACCCCCTCAGACTGGAGACAGGGCATTTAAAAAGGTGACTAAATTCAATTGAGTCTGTGAGAGTGGGTGGACCCTAATCAAGTCTGACTGGTGTCTTCATAAAAAGAGGAGACAGCCTGGGCAACCGCATCTCTACATAGATTACAAAAGCTAGCTGGGCCTGGTCATGCATACCTGGAGTCCAAGCTACCTGGGAGACAGGTGGGAGGATTAACTGAGGCCAGGAGTTCAAGGCCAGCCTGAGCAACACAGTGAGACTCTGTCTCTACAAAAAAGAAAAAAAGAAGAAGAAAGAGCCTCAGGTATATATACATATATATATCTTTTTTTAAATGCAGGAAAACAAGGTTTTTTCCTTGTTTTTATCACTCCAGCCTGGGTGACAAAGTGAGTCTCCAAACAAATAAAAGACCTTTACCAGAAGCTTAGAGTAGGGTTTGCTTGCCTCTCTTTGGCAAGAACTGTAATCCAGGGCGAATCCTAGCTGCAAAGGAGTCTGGGAAATGGAAGTTTTTCAGCCTCTGGAGTGGAGGCAGAGGTGGAGTGGCTCAGAAACATCTGTTGAGTTAACTCATAGGCAATGTGTGCCAGAGCTTGATTTGCAGGTCAGCCAAGATGATCACGAGATGTTCCAGGCCTCCTTTCTACACCGTAGCTATCCCAGCATGGTGCACGGAAGCAGGGAATTCACAGATTGTTTTCCCCCACTGGAAACTGGGTTTAGCTCATTACTCAAATGAGTAATGCAAAATGCTTTTGCATTACCTAAAACGACAAGACAGATCACTCCATCACTTTTTCTGCTCAGAAAAGCACCTTCTGGGTCCATGGCCTGTGCTTCTCTTTTTGAGACCTACTGGGGCATGCAAGGGTCTCCCTCATGCTCTCTGCCTGCTGGGGCCAGACACTCTTTCAGAGTCTTCAAAACACCCTCCCGTCCAACCCCACTGAGAAGAGGAGATCCTCCCAACCTTTTCTTTCACCTGATTCTGTAAAAGAAAGCATGTTCTAAGTGTAAGGATTGTTCTAGAGCAGTCTCAGAATGATTTTTATGGACCATCAGCATTTCCAGCCTAGTTTCCATAAACCCACAGGTGTTCAAATATATGTCCTGGGGTTATTGAAATGGCTAAAAATGATTATCGCCCATATTTCCTTTTCAGTTAAAAAAAACCCTGTATCAAGCTTGTTGTTTACATGTTTTTATTACTTTAATTAGAACCATTTCAAAGCCTCCATGTGTATGCCCCGTGGTGAGCCCTCCACGGGTGGGTGGAGCGTGGCTGGCTCTCCCCCATGTGTTTTCTCCCTCTTGGACTGATTCAGTCCACCAAGGCACGTATTTGCCCATTATGCAGTTTTAAATTGTCTTTAGTTGTCCGCTTTTAAATGGCTGCCTTCTTTAGCAATTGCTTTAGCATTTGTATAGAATAGGCTACTGCTCAAAGATGGAAAGCATATGAAACTTTGAATTTTAAGTATAAGTTAAATAATAGGAGAATAAAAAGAGATAAGGATTTTTCAACTTTGTCTCCAGATGATTCTCCACAGCCCTTTACTGGATCCCTAAATTACAGTCATTGTATAAAAAACGGCTTGCCGACATTTCCTTGTATTTTAATGGCTAGTGTTATAAGAAGGAAGGACATTGAGGGAATCTCCTGATTTGACTTCCCATTTTTGCAAATGCAGGCTTTATTCCCACTGTCTCTGCCATGCGCTATTTGGGAAGATTTGTTACCAAAGAGTAACTTGAAATCATCCCTCATCTTTTCACTTAAAGATAAAACACAGGACTTATTTTTAAAAAAATAACCAGTTGATCATTCACTGCTGATAGAAATGTAAAATGATGCAGGCACTATGAGCTGGGACTGAGCTGGAACTGAGCTCATAGGGACTGAGCTGGGACTACAGGTGCATGCCCCCTGCTTTTTTGGTGACTCCTCAAAAGCTTAGAAATAGAACTACCATGTGATCCAGCAATTCCCTTTCTGACTGTATACTCAAAAGGATTGAGGCCGGGTGCGGTGGCTCACGCCTGCAATCCCAGCACTTTGGGAGGCTGAGGCGGGTGGATCACAAGGACAGGAGTTCGAGACCAGCCTGGCCAAGATGGTGAAACCCCATCTCTACTAAAAATACAAAAATCGGTTGGGTGCAGTGGCAGGTGCCTGTAATCCCAGCTACTCAGGAGACTGAGGCACTTGAACTTGGGAGGCGGAGATTGCAGTGACCCAAGATTGCACTGCACTCTAGCCTGAGCAACAGAGCAAGACTCGGTCTCAAAAAAAAAAAAAAAAAAAAAAAAAAAAAAAAAAAAAAAAAAAAAAAAAAAAAAAAAAAGAAAGAAAAAAGAAAGAATTGAAATCAGAGACACCAACAGATATGTGCGCTCCCATGTTCAAAGCAGCGTTATTCACGAGAGCCAAAAGGGAAGCAACCCAGGTGTCCATCAGCGAATGCATGGATGGACAAAACGTAGTATGTAAACAAAACGGAATCTTATTTGGACATGCTGACACATGCTCCATCACAGATGAGGCTTGGGGATGGATGTTATGCTGAGTGAAATAAGTCAGCCATGAAAGAACCAGCACTGTATGTTCCACTTATAAGAGGAACCTAGAGTTGTCAAAATAGAGAGAGAAAGTAGATGAGTGGGTGCTGGGGGCCAGGGGAGGGATGATGGAGAGTTAGTATTTAATGGGGACAGAATTTTAGTTTTGCAAGATGAAAATGTTCTGCAGATGATGGCGGTGATGGTGCACAACAGTGTGAGTTGCATGTGCTTAGACCCTGAACCGTGCAATTAACAATCATTAAAATGGTAAATTTTGTTATAATATTTTACCACAGTAGAGAAAAATTTCCCCAATCTGGAACTCTCAACATTTTATTTAAAAAACTTTACAGCCAAAAAATAAGTCAATGGACTGATTTGACATTAGAGATTCAAGAATCTCAAACATCAAGGCAATTTTTGTCCATCTTTAAAATATAACAGAGAGCTGAATTTCAATTATATTTCAATATTCATTTTTTAGTTTTAAGTTTTTTTGTTAATGAATCAAGCTTTTCACACAGAGTTAATGTGGAAACCCCAGCATTTTTCATATATCTCATGAAATAAATATTTATACAATATGTCACATATGATTTCAAAATGACACTGACCTAAAGTGATGCATTTTAACTTAAAAGCCTTCCTTGGCTGAGTGCAGTGGCTCACTCACTTGAATTCAATTACTTGAATCTGGAAGGTGGAGGTTGCAGTGAGCCGAGATTGTGCCACTGCACTCCAGCCTGGGCGACAGACAGAGACTCCATCTCAAAAAAAATGCCCTCCTTTGTCATGCATTTATGAGTGGGATTGTCTGAGCAATGTCGCTGTGATCCAGAACTGCATGTCCCAGAGGCGCCTGCCCCATAAGCATCCGGTTAGAGTTTCTGGAAAGAGGAATTCATGGGGGATTTGGAAGAGGAAGGAGCAGCCACTGTTCCCTGAGCATTCTGGTCTGGTGACGGAAAGGATAGACCCAAGGTTCTTGTGGGTCCAGCCATCCCTGACCACCTTCACTCCATCTGGGGGTACACAGGCCTTGGGCTCCATTGACCACGCCCCCAACTCACATGCAGACCCTTGGCTGTGGGTCCAGAGGCACAGTGACCACATGGACTGTGGCCCCACCGTCCCCTCCATGGCCTGCTGCACTCCAGCCGGGGCTTGGCTTTCTGAATTTCCCTACAGGAGCCAACTTGCCCATGCAGCCTATGCTTCGGGGGCTGCTCAGTTAATTTTTTTTAACCACCTCAGCTCTGCCTTCCAATTCTTCATTTTCACAGCCCACCCACAACCTAATTGTCAGGGTCACCACCTGGGGGGGGGTCTTTCCTGAAGACCCTGACTCAGCGACGGATGAATAAATTCATTCACCCACAGAATACAGTGAACGAGCGGGCCGGGTGTCCTCCGTGGCTGCCCCCACACGCTGGCCTCTCCAGCCTTTATTCAGTTCACATGAAAGGACAAAAGCTTTGAGTCAACACCACTAGAGTGAAGATTAAAGGACAGGTTCCAATGCCCAAAGCAAACACCATTAGTGGGTAATATCCCTGGTCGACCCCCACCCCCAGAGGAGCCGTCCAGAATGATCAAAGGTTAATGAGTAAACAAGTTAGTTAGGTAAACCCCTACATTCCTTTGTTTCTACTCTAATTCATTTAACTGAGGGGACAAGGCTGCCTTCAGCCAAGAACTATTTAAAAAACCCATAGGCCTTCCAAAAGGGTTTGAGACTATATTCTGTAACTTTCTCTAATATATTTCCCTTAATATTCTTGCCACCATGCTTGGTGTATCCCCACACCTCACAACTGTAATAAATCCCTTAACCTGTAATACTTATAGCAGTTTTGCTTCCCGGCACCCCCCACTCACTCCACATGCAGTTGAACATTGACAGATATACCAAGAAAAAAGTTGCAAAATGTTTAATATTCCTTAGATGGGTCCTACGATTACATATGACTATGAAAGGGGTTTATGAATTCAGACACATTGGAAAACCTTCAGATAAATGAAGACCTAAATGCAATTTCATTTCTATTTCACTGCATGATTTTTTTTCTCTCAAAAATCCCCCAAAGCCTGCAAACCCCCAATTCCACAAACCCAAATTTGAAGGAAACTATGGCTGCTGTATCTGTTTTTTTATTCTCAGGACCTAGCATAGAGGCTTCCCAAAGACTTTGAAGCTTGCTAAAGTTTACTTCACCAGCCTTTTGTGTGCCTCCTCCCACAGTTTCAGAAACTGTTCTGGTCCGATCCTTAAGACAATGGAGACTTTTGGATTCTGGGTAAAATCTGGCTGTTTTTAGAATCTTAGCCTGTGGGTGACCACTTATATTCTCCTTAGGATTTAAATCAGAGGTTTCCCACTGCTGGCCAGGAGGTAAGTTTCATCTGTCTAGACTTTGAATTTGACATATGATTTATGTTTCTGGTTTATTTGTTTTAAAATTGAATGAGGGCTGGGGATGTCGGCTCATGCCTATAATACCAGCACTTTGGGAAGCAGAGACAGGAGGATCGCTTAAGTCTAGGAGTTTGGAAATAGCTTGGGCAACATAGTGAGAGCCCAGCTGTACAAAAAAACTTTAAAAATTTGCCAGTGGTGGCGGTGTGCACCTGCATTCTCCACCACCGGGGAGGCTGAGATGGGAGGATTGCTTGAGCCCAGGAGATTGAGGCTGCAGTGAGGGGTGATCATGCCATTGCACTCCATCCTAGGACACAGAGCAAGACCCTGTCTCAACAATCAATAAATTCATAATAAAATTGAATTAGTTGACAATTTTTTTTTTTTTGAGACAGAGTCTTGCTCTGTCGCCAGGCTAGAGTGCACTGGTGCACTCTTGGCTTACTGCAACCTCTGCCTCCTGGGTTCAAGAGATTCTTCCGCCTCAGCCTCCGGAGTTGCTGGGACCACAGGTGTGTGCCATCACGCCTGGCTAAGTTTTTTGTATTTTTAATAGAGACGAGGTTTCACCATGTTGCCCAGGACGGTCTCAGTCTCCTGACCTCGTGATCCACCTGGCTCGGCCTCCCAAAGTGCTGGGATTACAGGTGTGAGCCACCGTGCCCGGCCTGACAACTTTTTTATTTTCTTGAGATAGAGTCTTGTTCTATTGCACAGGCTGGAGTGCAGTGGTGTGATCTCAGCTCACGGCAGCCTCCACCTCCCAGATTCAGGTGATTCTCCTGCCTCAGCCTCCCTAGTACTTGGAATTACAGGTGCTCCACCATCACCACGCCTGCCTAATTTTTGTGTTTTTTTAGTAGAGATGGGGTCTCACCATGTTGACTATGCTGGTCTCAAACTCCTGGCCGCAAGTGATCCACCAGCTTCGGCCTCCCAAAGTGCTGGGATTACAGGCACGAGCTACTGCATCTGGGCCATCAGTCAACTTTTTTACACATTGAATAATTTCTCATTAAAATCCTGATTCTGACCTCACCAAAAGCAATCAGAAGATGCAACATGATTGGGTCCTGAAGCCTACTCACCGAGAAGTGAATGGGGCTGAGCAATAGCAGTTAGCCCCAGTCCCCTCCACTCCCTGCTGTCTTACCCTCACCCCACTGTCTGTGTTTATGCTGCCTGCTGGCTGCTGAGGGCATTAGAGTTTACTGCCCAGGTCCTTCCCAGGCAATGCTGCTAAGGTAGCAGTGCCCCTCAGCACATGGTCTGCCCCCTGAGCCCAGGAGTATTTCAGGTGCTTTCTGCTGTAGTTGATGAGACTCTTTGCCCAGAGTACAGATTCTGAAGTTTCATCAGCTGAAAGTCTTTCATTTTCTTCTGTCTCAGAGATCTCAGCCCACTTGCAAGCTTTTTATCCTCTGACGGTTCCCCCACCTTCCATTCTTTGTTGACGTTCAGATTCTGTCAGTCTAGATGATATTAATCTTCTTCCTCCACCCTCATTCTATCTCAGGCAGAGCCTAAAATTCAAGTCTCTTCTGATGGTCCTGGCATTTTCTAAGGTTGTGAGTTTATATATTACACTGCTTTCAGGTTGAATTTTTCTTACACTACTTCAAAGTCCCCCTTTAATCATTTTTCAGTTTTTTTTTCCCGTCAGGTTTTTCCATGGGAAGTTTGGAGTGTTGCCGCTCTAGTTGCAATTAGGGGCAGGGTGATGCAAGCCCCTAGTTTGGGCTCCATTTCTCAGTTGACCTCCCCCTGATGCCCTGTGCTCCAGTCAGACTGAATGACCAGAAGATTCCGAACGTTGCACACACATTTTTCCTTTGTTTCTAATTCCCCCACCTCTGTAATGGCCTGGTGAATCTATTCATTCTCAGTTAAAGACACCTTTCCCAAGAGGGGTTCCTGGGTCCCAGGAGGAGCAGACCACACCACTCTACCTTGGAGCTGCCACTGCCCTGGACTCATACATTCGTAACACTTACCTCAGTGTTTTTCATTTATTTGCATGTCTGTCTCTTGACTCAACTATGAGCTCTTTAGACAGTGGAAACTTCTTTTTTAAAACTTTTTCACCTTTACATCTCTTGTTTGAGCACATGATAGATGTGTATTTGTCAGCTAGTGCTGCAATTATGCTGTGTAACAAGTCACCCCCAAACCCACTAGTAGACAATAACAGGCATGTTTCTAGTGTTCACATCCACTGGTTGGCTGGAACGTTGCTGATGGAGCCTGCACTTGGTTGAGCCTGTCTCCAGGCCTGGGTTCAGTTCACATCTTCTGTCTGTGCTTGTTATTCTTCTGGGGTCAGCTGGATACCTGAGGCATGTTCTTCTCATGGTAATGGCTTAAGTGTGAGAGCACTATCCCAGCTGGATGAAGACACGTTAAACCTTTGCATCTCACCTGCTAACATCCCATTAGCCAAAGCATGACATATGGCCAAGCTCCAAGTCAAATGCAGGAGAAATGCCTGGCCCTTTGTGAAGCTGTGACCAGGGTGTAGACGGGCAAGATGACCACAAGGGAGTAAAGAATTCACACCAATAATTCAGTCTTTCCCAAGGTGCTTAAGCATTCATGCAATCAACAGATAGGAAATATTTGAGAGACTCGGGAAAATTCCTCATTTATTGCATAAAAATTAACAACTGCAAATTTACATTCCTGTGAGACCAAGTTTTGGGAGGCTGTTCATGTGTGTCCCCAGGACTCACACCCCCCAGCCCCAGAAACACTGGCTTAACTGATGCCACCCTCCCCTGGGGTGGTACTGTTGCATCGTTGGGTGATAGAACACAGCACCATCTGGGTAAACCACACTCCAGCCCCCATTGCTGTTTTCTCTAGGAATGCTTCACTCACACATCAAAAAGAAGAGGCTGAAACCATATTACAGTCTTTTAATTTGTCTTTATTTATTACAGGTGGGGTCCTGCTATGTTGTCTAGGCTGAACGCAAACTCCTGAGCTCGAGCTGTCCTCCTTCCTTGGCCTCTCAGCTGGGACTACAAGTGTGCACCACAGCGGTGGACTTCCATATTAAATTTTTGTAGGGGCCAGGCTCAGTGGCTCGCACCTCTAATCCCAGCATTCTGAGAGGCAGAGGCAGGGATATTGCTTCAACTCAAGAGTTCAAATCCAACCTAGGCAGTATACCAAGATCCCATCTCTAAAAAATAAATTATCTGGGCATAGTGGTGCACACCTATAGTCCCAGCTACACGGGAGCCTGAGGCAGGAGGATAACTTGAGCCCAGAAGTTTAAGACTTCAGTGAGCTATGATGGCACCACTGAACTCCATTCTGGGCAAGAGAGCAAGATCGTGTCTTAAAAAACAAGAGAGAAAAAAATTATTGTTAGGTCATCTTATTTTATTAGTTCATCACCATGAGATGAGCTTTGGGATATGGGAGTTATTAACAAAGTGTAGGAAAGAACAACTCTTCTGACTCATTTTTGTTTCATTACTGTTTGTTCTTTTGATTATTTGTTAAATTCTATTAAAAGAAACCAAGGAAGAACAGCCCCTTCTACTATTTTGCCTGTCGATGTTTATTTCAGTGATTTTTATGCCATGAAATTTGTTTATAAAGTTTATTTTTTGTCAAGTTGTTGCGGCATTTATAGAGAGGCAGAGGTTGGGAGGAATATGCATAAATATTTATTTGCTGAATAGTTAATTCTTACTCTTAAAAATGATTTGGGAAATTTGAGAGGAATAAATTTCCATTATGTAGCAGGAAGTGTTGATTGGTTGAGTCAGCATTTTAGAATACCTGCCCATGAAATAAAGGTGAGGTGCATAAGCAGTGGGGTGCTGTTTGCATTTGCTTAGATAGGGAAATCTACCCAGCGTGGGAGAACAGGTGAGGATAGGAAATAGGAAAAAGGCATTTTGGCCGGTGGCAGTAGCTCGCATCTGTAAACCCAGCACTTTGGGAAGCCAAGGTGGGTGGATCACCTGAGTTCACGAGTTGGAGACCAACCTGGCCAACATGGTGAAACCCTGTCTCTACTAAAAATACAAAATTAGCTAAGTGTGGTGGCACACGCCTGCAGTTCCAGCTATTCCAGAGGCTGAGACAGGAGGTGGAGGCTGTAGTGAGCTGAGACCACACCACTACATTCTAGCCTGGGTGAGACAGAGCGAGACTCTGTCTTAAGGAAAAAAAAAAGAGGCATTTTGAGTCAATGCATGATGGTGAGCTGCAAAACACTGACCCTTGTTACTTGGAACTAGAGTTGAAAACTTCCAAGTGCACAATAGTATTGCTAATTCCCATTGACAGGGGTCTTCTTAGTCAGTCTAGCTTATGTGCACGAAATATGGCCAAGTTCAAAGCTTCAGAGGTCCATGTCCCTTAAAGAGAGTGTTGCCAGAAATACAGTTGCCGGGTCCAAGTATGGCCCTGAAAAGGGCCTTTCTGTGTGCCCAGATTGGACTCCAGGCTCTGGTTCTTGGTTTCCCTTGCTTGAGGAATCGAGCGGACAGCCTTAACCCCATGGTGAGTGCTCCAGCTCCGAACAAGAGTTCTTGGACCCAGAGAGTGAGCCGCAATGCAGTTTATTGAGCAAGTGAAGATAAAGCTTCCACGGCCTGCAAGGGGACCTGAGGGGGTTGCCATTGTTGGTCAGGGTTGCCTGGGCTTATATCCCCAAGTAATTCTGAGTTGCTGAGTGTTTGCCCCCTAGTCCCGTGTGGGGAGAGGGCTTGTTACCACGAGTCACCCAATTTTTCTATCTGGTGGTTGTTTGTTTCTTAGTTTCTATTGAACCTGCAAGCAGCATCAGAATGTGGGTGAACAGTAACTTTCAGTTGCTAACTGAAGCTTCGGACACAGCCTCCTGATATGGTTGAAGTACCCTGTTGACCCAAAAGGTTTTATTCCCTCAAGATGAGGCTTTGCTGAGAAATGTCTCATCACCATCATTTTCTATAAAAACCACATTGATTATTTGAGGGCATCATGTCTCACCACCCCGGTACAGAGACAACAATGGGGTTGATAAAACACGTTTCCTGGGTGCAGGGTTTCTTCACCTGGGCCCTGTGGACTTTCTTCACTGTGGAGGCTGTCTGATTTAGTGGCATCTGTGTCCTCTACCCAGGAGATGCCAGGAGTATTGTCCATCCATGTGACAATAAAGTTTTATCTTCCCCTTTGAGTCATTGTCCCTCAAAGGGGAAAAAAGTAATTGTCCTATGAGGGGAAAAAAATTGGCCCTAATTGAGAACCACTGCTTTAGTCTAATCTAAAAACAACGAGGTGGCTGGTAATTAGGAATATGCAAATCAGAGCCAGAATTAATTATAATTTCTCCTATCACATTGAAAAAATGTAAAGTTGGGTAGAGCCAGGTGTTGGCAAAAATGGAGGAAAACAGGTTGTTCTAGTGAGCCGTATCACAAGTTATTTTGTGAAGATTTTTTCTTTTTTTGAGATGTAGTCTCACTTTGTCACCCAGGCTGGAGTATGGGGGCACAATCTCAGCTCACTGCAAGTTCCGCCTCCCAGGTTCAAGTGATTCTCCTGCCTCAGCCTCCAGAGTAGCCGGGACTACAGACATGAGCCACCAAGCCCAGCTAATTTTTTGTATTTTTAGTAGAGACGGGGGTTTCACCATGTTGGCCATTGCTGGCCTTGAACTCCTGAGCTCAAGTGATCCTCCCACCTTAGCCTCCCAAAGTGCTGGGATTACAGGTGTGAGCCACCTCACCTGGCTGTTTTTGTGCAGTATTTTGTGCAGTATTGCACAAGCTATTTTGGGGAGCAATGGGTAGTTTCTATTACAGCTAAAAATGCTCATCTCCAAGGACAGAAACCACTTCTTGGGATCAACCCAGGGGAAGTAGTGACACTTTTCTACAAGGAAACATTTAAATGATGCTCATTGCAAAATTACTTGGTAGATCATCGTGAAAGATGGAAAACCCCCTAGGCGTTAAGCAGTGGTCACTGGTGGTCCAGACTGCTTTGCAGCAGCTGAAAATAAATAGGTGTGTCTGTGCATACTATTGTGCACAGAACTGCTCAGGAGGCCGAGGCAGGGGAATTGCTTGAACCCAGGAGGCGGAGGTTGCAGTGAGCTGAGATTGTACCACTGAACTCCAGCCTGGTAAAAGAGCAAGACTCCGTCCCCTACCCCCCTAAAAAAGGAAAGTAAAAAGCAAATCACAGAGTGAAGTGTACAGAGTAACTTCATTTATGTTGCCTTCTCACACACACATAGACTATTTTCTTAAGTTTCATGTAAGAAACTTAAGTCGCCGTAGCCCTGTACTCTCAGAAAATCTCTGCAGACCTTGCTCTATGGATCCCTGCTTACAGACGACCAACAGTTTTAGAGACAGCTGATTCCTTCTCCTAAGGTCCTGGTGAGGCATTGGTGGTAAATGGCCTGGGAGTCTGGGGAAAAAGGCAGAGAGATGGGAGGTGAAGGTAAAGCTGACCGGGGAGGTTGCAAGCTCTGACCTTCACAGCCACAGCAAACAATTAAGAAGCAGAGGGAGGATGGCTCTGGGGGAAGAGGAGTGGGAGTGCCATGTATGGGGATGGACAGATTGTGGTCTGAGGTTTGTTCAAATCAGAGTGTTACACACTGCGTTCATAGCAGCACAGGTCATCACAGCCAAAATGTGGGAACAGCTCAAGTGTCCATCACTGGGTAGGTGGATAAACAAAACGTGGTGCAGACACCCAATGGAATATAATGCAGGCATAAAAAGGACAAATGCCTGTAATCCCAGCAATTTGGGAAGCTGAGGCAGGCAGATTACCTGAGGTCAGGATTTCAAGACCAGCCTGGCCAACATGGTGAAACCCCATCTCTACTAAAAATGCAAAAATTGGCCAGGTGTGGTGGTGCACACCTGTAGTCCCAGCTACTGGGGAGGCTGAAGCAGGAGAATTGCTTGAACCAGGAACAGTGAGCCAAGATTATGCCACTGCACTCCAGCCTGGGTGACAGAGCAAGACTATGTTTCAAAAAAAAAAAAAAAAAAAAACAAAATACTGACAAATACCAACACATGCTGTATATTAGTCTGTGACTATTTTGAACCTCTTCTCTTCACACCCACCCAAAATCTCATCTTGAATTATAATTGCCATAGTCCCCACGTGTCAAAGGAGAGACCAGGTGGAGATAATTGAATCACAGGGGCGGTTTCCCCCATGCTGTTGTAGTGACAGTGAGTTCTCAGGAGATCTGACGGTTTTATCAGTGTTTGGTAGCTCCTCCTGTGGTCATTCTCCTCCCTGCCACCTTGTGAAAAAGGTTTTGGCTTCCCCTTTGCCTTCCACCACCAATGTAAACTTCCTAAGGCCTCCCTAGTCATGCTGAATTGTGAATCAATGAGACCTCTTTCCTTTATAAATTACCCAGTCTTGGGCAGTTCTTTTTTTTTTTTTTTTTTTTTGAGATAGAGTTTGCTCTTGTCGCCCAGGCTGGAGTGCAAAGTCACGATCTCAGTTCACTGCAACTTCTACCTCCTGGTTCAAGTGATTCTTCTGCCTCAGCCTTCTGAGTAGCTGGGATTAGAGGCGTGAACCACCATGCCCCCAGCCAGGGCAGTTCTTTACAGCTGTGTGAAAACGGATTAATACATGGTGCAACATCGATGAACCTTGAAAACGTGACTCAAAGTAAAAGAAGTTGAACACATAGGGCCATATATTGCATGATTGCACTTTATAGGAAACGTCCCACATAGGTAAATTCTTAAAGGCAGATTGATGGTTGCGGGTGGAGCAGGTTGGAGTTATGTGTTGGGAATGGGTCTGGGACATCCTTTTGGGGTGATGAAAACGTTCTAGAGGGGGTGGTCATACAACATTGTGAATGCACTAAATGCTACTGAATTGTTCATCTTCGAATAGTTAATTCTACCTCATGTGAATTTCAACTCATGAAAGACATTTTTTTTTTTAAGTAGGGCAACTGCTTATTCTCAGAGCTAGCTAGAATGGACTCTGGGGACAACAAAAAAAAATCTATTTGTTCAGTTATTACCCTTCCATAACACCAGACCTAAGAGTGAACCTTCTCCAAAGTGTGTGTTTGTTGTCAAGGATGTGGGAAAATTTTGACCCTGTTAATTAATGAAAGCCAAATACTTGGATGCCTGACAAAACGCTAAGGGAAAAATTCAACTGTGCCAAATGCGAGGTAGAAAAATATGAAGAAGGCATAGACCCAGCCGTCTAGGCCGCTAGGAGGAGAAACAGTCACAAAAATAAATAATTGATAAATATTTAGGGAACGCACAAAGATAGAAATGCTTAACTCCAAACAGGAGATCTCCAGGACAGGCCTGAACCTCGTAGAATGACCTCTGTGGGGGCAGGAAGGGGCTCAGCAGGAGAGACTCTGAAGACATCTTTGGTTTTCTTTTTTCTGTTTTTTCTTTCTTTCTTTCTTTCTTTTGAGACATAGTCTAGCTCTGTCACCCAGGCTGGAGTGCAATGTCACAATCTCAGTTTACTGCAACCTCTGCCTCCCCAGTTCAAGTGATTCTCCTGCCTCAGTCTCCTGAGTAGCTGGAATTACAGGTGTGTGCCACCATGCCCAGGTAATTTTTTAATTTTTATTTTTGGTGGAGGTGGGGTTTCGCCCTGTTGGCGAGGCTGTTCTTGAACTCCCGACCTCAGGTGATCCACCCACCTTGGCCTCCCAAAGTGCTGGGATTCCAGTGACCCTGACTATTTTGAACCACTTCTCAAACCTCCTACCCAACCTCCACCCCACCTTCCACTCTCATTTTAAGAAAACGACTTTGCATCTTTTGTCATTGAGAAAAGGGAAGCCACAGGGGATCTGAAATTCCTTCAACTTCCCAATTTCCATCATTCGTATTCTTCAGTCTCCTTGCATCTGGGCTACCTTCCTTCTCTGTTGCTGTACCAGAGTGAAAGGTGGGGGGAGCAGTAGTGCATGGGGGGAGTCTAGTCCAGGAGGAGGCCTGACCCTCTGTCTGTGCCCTGAAGATCCCCCAGCTCCTTTACAGAGCCCACCACTCTCAAATACCTCATCTGTCTTCTCTGCAGACTTCCTGGCACTTTTTTTTTTTTTTTTTTTTTTTTTTTTGAGACGGAGTCTTGCTCTGTCACCCAGGCTGGAATGCAGTTGTGTGATCTCTGCTCACTGCAACCTCTGCCTCCGGGATTCAAGAGATGCTCCCACCTCAGCCTCCGAAGTCGTAGCTAGGATTACAAGTGTGCACCACCACGCTTGGCTAATTTTTGTATTTTTAGTAGAGACAGAGTTTCACCGTGTTGGCCAGGCTGGTCTCAAACTCCTTGCCTCAAGTGATCCTCCTGCCTCGGCCTCCCAAAGCACTGGGATGACAGGCATGAACCACTGTGCATGGCCCTTCCTGGCACCTTTTAAAGAGAGATTTAGGTTTAAGTGGAGAGGAGTTCTCACCTATCCCCCCTCCTCTTCCTTCCCTCAATTTCCCCTATTGTTGACGTCACACATCATTGTGGTATGTTGTTTACAGTTGATGAAACTAATATTGACACTGTAAACCAAAGATTACCTGAGGCAAGTGTTGGAAAGGGTTTATAACATTGGGAAAAATCCACACCCAAGACAATGGATCACTCAGCAAGACTAGTTTACTTCCTGCAGAAAAGGTGCAACTTGCCGGCAGTCTTGCCACTAGAGCACACCTGAACAGGGAGACAGGGACATTTATAACTTTCATAACCTGACGTGATCACCCTACTGCTGTGTCCAGTTTCCATCGGCTGGAACAGGACCTCACATTCTATGCTTGACCCGATTGGCTTAAAACCTGGAAATTTCCTGAATAGATAGGGGGAAAGAAGACAAGGAAGAAGGGACACTGGCCAGGAGAAGGTCAGGAGGGTTTCCAAATAAAGAATGGCATGCACCAGGGTTCGGAGCTTGCCCAGTTCTGTTCAGACATGCCGGAGCGAGTCAAGGTAGCTGATTTAAGATGCTGACTTAGAGAATATATATATGTGGGTATATGTTTATGCTAATAGTGTATAATGGCCATAGAGTAAGAGATTGTAACTCCTTATAATGTGGTTAGGAAGTAAAAGGTTCTTCTTTAAAGTTTCCTTTCTTGTTAAAAAATAAGTGTGCTGGCCGGGCGCGATGGTTCACGCCTGCAATCCCAGCACTTTGGGAGGCTGAAGCAGGCAGATCGTGAGATCAAGAGATTGTGACCATCCTGGCCAACATCGTGAAACCCCGTCTCTACTAAAATACAAAAATTAGTTGGGTGTGGTGGCATGCACCTGTAGTCCCAGCTAGTTGGGAGGCTGAGGCAGAAGAATTGCTTGAACCTGGGAGGCGGAGGTTGCAGTGAGCCAAGATCACACCACTGCATTCCGGCCTAGTGCCTGGTGACAGAGCAAAACTCTGTCTCAAAAAAAAAAAAAAAAAAAAAAAGAAGTGTGTTAATATTTGTTAAGCCCTAGCCTATGTAGCTGTGAGACATGCCGTGCTTATAGGCACACAGCCTGTACGCATGGCATTCTATGTCCTTGTTCTTTGTGTCCTTGTACTTTAACCAACATATTGTACTGGACGTGCTCACAGGCATGTCCCAGCTCTCCACTGCTTTTACCTGTTTAGAAAAGTTTTAAGTTATTAGCCAACTGTGCGGTCTGGCTCCAGCCAATGGAGATCAGACACAGCAGTAAGGATGACCTCAAATGCGTAAGAAATAAATATGCGTGTTTCCCTTTGTTCACTGTACTCTCATGGCTAGCGAGTGTACCCTTCCTGCAATCCAGGAAGTAAAAATTGCGTTGCTGAAAGATCCTTTGTCTCAGTGCTATTTTTCTTTGCGGCACCGAGTATCTATTTCCAATAGTAGTCTAAGATATAAACTTTGAAGAGGAACTTTTCCATCTCTCACAGCAAGCTTCAATCAGTTTAGGTTTATTTTACCAAGGTTAAGGACATGTCCATGACACAGCCTCAGGACAACATGGGCCCAAGGTGATCAGGCTACAACTTGGCTTTATGCATTTAGGGAGACATACATGTATCATTATGTCATTACATGAATCATGACACGTAGGATGTATTGACATGTAGTGACATGTAAGACATTAATCAATACATGCAAGATGGACATTGTTAAGCCACTGAAATCTTAGGGTCATTTGTTACTGAAGCATAACCTTGCCTATTCCTGGGAGTGTGTGGAGGTTACAAATGTTCTCAGAGTGGCCTTTGGCAATGATTATCTTCGTCCAGACTAGGAAGAAAAATGCTGCTGTTCTCAGCAGTAAGTGATCAGCTGTGATCTCCAAAGTGGGACGGCTTCTAAATGTAGCTGATAAGACATACACAAAAATGACAACCATTTTAGCAAAGCTGAATACCTTCATATTTCACAACGCTCCACCACAGACAATAAGTTTTGATGACCACACGATTTCATTTATTTTGGGACGTCAACACATGCACTATATTATGAAAGAAACCACCGGCGCTTTTTTGTCTCGTGTATTTATTCAACAAATATTTATTGAGTGCCCACTCTGCATCTGGCACTTTTCTGGGTGATATTTCAGGGAATGAAGGAAGTAAAAATTCCTGTTGGCCTAGAGTTTACATTCTAGGGAGACACAGGCAATAAATGACAAATGTAGTCCATAAATAATGGGCACAGAATGATAGAAGGTGATAAGTTTTAAAAAAAGTTATCATAATAAAAAAAAGCAGGGTAAGAAAGATGAGGAAGGCTGGGGAGGTGTTGCTATGTCGAATGAATGGCCTGGAGAGAACTTACTGAGAAAGTGACATTTGGGCAAAAAATTGAAGGAGGAAGAGAGAGGGCAAGTCATGTAAATAGCAGAGAAAATATGTTCTACAGAGATCAGATCACCTGTGCAAAGGTCCTGAGGTCTTATAGGAAGAGCAAGGAGTTCAGTGTGGCTGGATGCAATGAGACTGAGAGAGAGAAAGTGGAGAGGGGAGAGAGAAGATGCGTGTGGCATGCCGTGCAGGTGACACAGAGACAGGAGATACTGAAAGACAAATGAATACAGAGCCAATTTCTCAAAGAAAAATTGAGAGCCAAGAAGTGACATGATCTGTTTCTTTTGGCTTTGGGCCTCGCTCTGTGACCCAGGCTGAAGTGCAATGAGGCAATCATGGCTCACTGCAGCCTCCAGCTCCTTGGCTCAAGTGATCCTCCCACGTTGGGCTCCCGAGTAGCTACATGGCTCATTTTGAAAATTTTTTGTAGAGACAGGGTCTCACTGTGTTGCCCAGGCTGAGCTCAAAGTCCTGGCCTCAAGTGGTCCTCCTGCCTTGGCCTCCCGAGTAGCTATACAGCTACTTAAAATTTTTCTTTTTGTAGAGACAGGGTCTCACTGTGTTGCTCAGCCTGTGTTCAAAGTCCTGGCCTCAAGTGATCCTCCTGCCTTGGCCTTCCAAAGCATGGGGATTACAGACATGAGCCATCCGCCTGGCCTGACTAATGTTTTAACGGGATTGCTTTCCCTGCTGTATGGAGAGAAGCTGCAAAGACCATGGAAGGAACAGGGAGACCACTTAGAATACCGCACAGTCTTCTGGCACCCAAAGCAGAGGGGAGTGAAGGAGGCTGCCCAGATTCTGGGTTCGTGTTTTCAAGGAGAAGGCCAGCAGACCTTGCTGTGCTTTGACTGCAACATGTGAGAGAGAGAGGAGAGGCAAGGGTGGCTCCAAGGTTTTACCTGAGCAGGAGAAGGATGGAGATTTCAGCTTAAATGGGAAGAGCCATTTAAGAGCAGCAGCCTTGGGAGGCAGACCAGGAGCTCAGTGCTGGTCATGCCAGGTGTTAGATGACTTGAGCCATTGCGTTCATGTCACGCAATGAACCAAACACTGCCAGAACCAAACTGCAAATGGGGTGGCTGAAAACAACACAGTTTGTTCTCTCACAGACCTGGGAGCCAGAAGTCTGGAATCTGGCAGGACCATGCTCCCTCTATGGGATCCAGGAAGAATCTATTCTTGCCTTTTCCAGCTTGCGGTAGCTACCAGCATTCCTGGTTGTGAGGATGCATCACAGCAAACCCAGCCACCAGGAATAGGCGAGGTTATGCTGCAGTAACAAATGATCCCATGGTTCCACCACTTCCTCTCCTTCTGTTTGTGGGTCTCTTACAAGGGCTCACTGCTGGATTTAGAGCCTACATGGATAATTCAGGATCTTCTCATTTCAAAATCCTTAAAATCACATCTACAAAGACTCTTTCCCAAATAATCACCTTCACAGCTTGCCAGGATTTGGATGTGGGCGTATCTTTTATGGAATGGGGCACCTTTCAGCCCGTTGCAAGTCTTCAGTGGTTTAAGACAGAGGTTTCCAACTCCCGGCGCCACGGACCAGTACTGGTCCATTGGGAACTGGACCACACAGCAGGAGGTGGATGGCCAGCAAGTGAGCAAAGCTTCATCCGTAGTTACCAGACACTTTCCATCACTTGCATTATTGCCTGAGCTCGACCTCCTGTCAGATCAGCCGCAGCGTTCTATTCTCATGGGAGCACGAACCTTATTGTGAACTGTGCATGTGAAGGATCTAGGCTGCCCACTCCTTACGAGAATCTAATGCCTGATGATCTTTCACTGTCTCCCGTCACCCCCAGATGGGACCGTCTAGTTGCAGGAAAACAAGCTCAGGGCTCCCACTGATTCTACATGATGGTAGAATCTACATCTATTATTATTGCAATGTAATAAGAATAGAAAAAGTGCACAATAAATGGATATGCCTGAATCATCCTGAAATCATCCCTTCACCCCTGTATTTGGAAAATTGTCTTCCACTAAACCAGTCCCTGGTGCCAAAAGGGTTGGGGACTGCTGGTGGAAGGTCAGTCTCTCAATGGATGTGTAGTCACATCAGACCGAATCTAGTTCTTCAACTTTCATGTAACAAAGTGGAGAGTTGTTGTTAGTTGCCGTGGTTATGGACACATAACCTGAGCATGCCCAGATGAGCCAAGCATCCAAGCAAAAGGAGAATCTAAGTGCTTGGCTGAGGATTCGGGACTGAGTTAAGAAGCAGACACCTCATGGCAGGATCCAGGATCCAATCAGAGCAAGCTCTGGTGTCACCCCATGACAGTGTCCAGTCAGATCATGTGTCTTGACATCACCTCATTGAGGGATCCAATCAGATCACACCTCATTACCCTATGCTTATAAAACCCCACTCAGCCGGGGAGGCTTTGGAGAGCTATCCTCGGTGCTCTCCTGTGATAAAATCCCCCTTGTTTAATCCTCTCTGGTTGTGGTCATTGGGTTGATACCTACCAAGTGACTGAGCCTACCCATTGGGGGGTTAACAGATCGTCTCATTGGAGCTGGGTGAAGTTCTTGATACAATAGTTTAGGCTTGGGGGGCATAGGGAGGTGAGGAACTAAAAGTGAATTTTAATACATATGTAATTGCTTAATAAGCAAATGCTTTGCCCCTTTGAGTGATCTCATGTCCTGAAAGGTGACTGTCTGTGGGAAGCAGAAAAGTTCCTTTTTAGTTTTCTTTCTTGTTAAAGAATAAATGTGCTAATAACTTTGTTAAGCCCTATCCTATGTAGCTCTTAGACATGCCATGCTTGCATGCACATAGTATGTTCTATGTCCTTGTACTTTAACCAAGATATCTGTGCTGGATGTGCTCACAGGCATGTCTCAGCTCTCCGTTGCTTTTTCCTGTTTAGAAAAGTTTTAAGTTGTTAGCCAGTCAGGTTTTAGTTTAGATTATGAGGTCTGGCTCCAGCCAACAGAGATCAAACTCAGCAGTAAGGATGACCTCAAATACTTAAGGGATAAATTTGTGTATTTTCCTTTGTTCATTGTACTCTTGTGGCAAGATGGCTAGCAAGAGTACCCTTCCTGCAGTCCAGGAAGCAAAAATTGCCTTGCTGAAAAATCCTTTGTCTCAGTGCTAATTTTTCTTTGTGGCACTGAGCATCTATTTCCAACATTGTCCAAGCAGTGTCGGGTTCAGATAATTGAACTTGAAGAAGCTCCTGAATCAAAAAGTGAATTTCTTCACTGCATGACAGCCTGTGTGCCTGAGCAGAAATCCTCCAGTCTTGGTCCTAATCATTAAGGTAAGTGCATAGAGACTGAGACAGCCTCACAGGGGCAAGATGAATCTCCTGACCTCCCTTCCCTATGTCAAGGTCTTGGAGGGGAGGCGTGGAAAAGAAGCAAAAGAGAAAGCCAGCAATTGACAACCCATGCTTCATTCACCATGGGAACTCTTGGTTGGATATGGCTCCTCCCAGTGGCCCCCAAACTCCATCCGTATAAGGGTTGCAGCAGAGAGAAAATGTCACCCCCACTCGACCCAGTGCATTCATCCAAGTGGAGACATCAAATAATATTGGATAATACCTTTTAGTTACGCATATTATTGTGCCTTCAGGGCTGAATGAGGTCTCAGATCATTTGCTACGCTTCTCACGTTATTAGGCTGAGGCATCCCAGAGACATTAAACTAGGAGTGTAATTACGGCGACACAGTACACTAATGGGAGAGCTGGGCTTCAAATCCCCACCTACATCCTCTTGACATCTCTGCCATGACTTCCTGGGCATCAGTAAGCTGAAAGGTGTCTCCCTGCCTCAATGGTCCTGGGAATCTTTTGTCCCTGCAGAGCAATCTCTGGTCCCTAAAGTAGCAAAGAAGACATGGACTCTTGAAATTGTAACTACATGTTTTACTCTTTCTTCTGATTGACTCCTCTTTCCTCCCCTCTACCCCTACACACCTCATTTCAGCCTGTTTCCTCCATTTCAACTCTCTCCACTCTATGATTCCACCCTGGGTTCTTCTCTCTCAAGCTTGATTATCTTGGGGTCACCTGCACTCCAGTTCTCCTGACCTAGGGTTCTCCTTGTAGGAAACTCTGTGTGTCCCCTGTTCTTATAAGTTACAACCTTAGGCAGAGCGTTCTTGAATCATTTCTGACATGAATATTTTTATTTTTTTAATTTTAAAATTCTTATTCCTAGTATTTTTTGGAGTCAGGGTCTCGCTCTGTTGCCCAGGCTGTAGTGTAGTGATGCGATCATAGCTCACCACAGCCTCAGCTTCCTGAGCTCAAGTCGTCCTCCCATCTCTGCCTCCTGAGTAGCTGGGATTACAGGTGCATATCACCATATCCACCCTGAAATGTGTATTTTATTTTTAAAGGAGAGCTGTTGCTGCTGTGGCTTCACATTTTTAATTCTAAATGTCTTCATGAGACCTATGTTACTGCGGACTCAAATGTGAGGAATTAACACGTGAAGCAGAAACATATTATTAGTTAGGGTTTTGTTTACAAGCAACATAAACTGGATGTGGTTAATTAAAGCAGAAAAGGAATTTGTTAAGAGGATTTTAGGGACCTCATGGAGCCCCCATGAGGTCTAAGAAGCAGGCTTGGAGGCTGCCTTTGCCATTAATGATGTCCCCAAGTCACACTGGCGAAGATGATGCAGCCGCCACCCTGGTTCTCTGAGAGAACTGCTTGCCTGTCCCCTCTATCCCAAACACAGCAGCTGTGTCTACTGCTAGCTTTGGACACTGGACACAGCTGCTCTGCTGTGGCCACTCTTGGCTGGAAGAGACCCAGGAGTTCCTTTTCCCTTGCCTCACTGTCTGCGATTTTAAAACTAGTCTGTAGGAATGAACAGTTAGGCTGAAGCCCTGGCCATGAGCATGTGCCCAGCTCCCTGGGAGTCTGGAAAGTGAGGAGCTGGCATTTTCCAGCCTGTCTTAGATGACACAGAGTCAGCCCTGTCTGAAAAAGGGCAGAGCCCCCAAACACAGAAAGGAAGGAGGCACAGGTGCACACTGTCCAGAATTAACCACATTCACAGCAAGAATCTGTGATGTGCCCACTTGAAGTTACAACAAAATAACTATCTTATCTCCTAAAATATAATTTTGGTGATGCCATGTTCATACACTGAGACTTTCAGTGCATCCTGTTTGGTGGCGAAACAAAGTTTGGTCATCATCTCATCAGCACCAGCCCATCTTCTCTGGTTCAGAAAAAATATTTCCTCCATGATGAAACTGCCTCTGATCTCTTGAGTTGAAATCAGGCACTCCTGCCCCTGCATTCCCGCTTAAGATTCAGCTAAGCATTCATTCATTCATTCACTGAAGGAATTTTTATCGAGCACCTGCTATGGACACTCTATCAGTGAGGAATAAGTCCCCGTCCTTGTGGAACATACATTATAGAAAAAAGAGATAATGGCAAATAAGTCAACAAACATATGTACAAAATGTAGTATCAGATTCCACCTCACACTCAACAAGATGACTGTAATTTAAAACATGGAAAATCACCAATGTTGGCAAGGTTGTGAAGACACTGGAACCCTCATGCTTTGCTGGTTGGAATGGGAAATTGTGTTCCAGTCTCTGTGGGAAACTATTTGCAGCTCCTTAACAAGTTGAACACAGACATCTCATGTGACCCAGTGATTCCACGACTAGGTCTGTACCCAAAAGAAGTGGAAACAAATACTCAAACAGGCACACATATGCATATGTGTTGGAAACAGATGCTTGGTGTCGCAAAGAAAAATTAGCACTGAGACAAAGGATTTCTCAGCAAGCAATTTTCACTTCCTAGACTGCAGTAAGGGTACCCTTGCTAGCCATTTTGCCACGAGAGTACAACAAACAAAGGAAAAGCAGACATATTTATCCCTTATGCATTTGGGGTTGTCCTTACTGCTGTGTTTGATCTTCATTGGCTGGAGCCAGACCTTACAATTTAAACTAAAACCTGATTGGCTAACAACTTAAAACTTTTCTAAACAGGTAAAAGCAATGGTGAGCTGGGACATGCCAGTGAGCACGTCTAGCACAGATATCTTGGTTAAAGTACAAGAACACAGAATGTACTATGTGCCTGTAAGCATGGCATGTCTAACAGCTACATAGGATAGGGTTTAACGAAGACTTATTAGCATACTTATGATTTATTCTTTAACAAGAAAGGAAACTTTGCAGAGGAACTTTTACTTCCCACAATATGTTCACAGCAGCATTATTCACGACAATCAGCAGGTGGAAAACACCCAAATGTCCACCAGTGGATGAATGGGTAAACAATATGGTGCATGCATAAATGAAACATACAATGGAATATTACTCAGCTGTAAAAAGGAATAAAGTGCTGTGTTAGTTTTCTACAGCTGCCATAGTGAGGTACTATAGATTGGGTGGCTTACACTACAGAAATTTATTTTCTCACAGTCTGGAGGCTGGAAGTCTGGGATCAGGTGTCAGCAAGGTTCTTTTCTCCTGACGCCTCTGTCCTTGGCTTGCAGACACCATCACCGTCATCTCCGCATGTCTTCATATGGTCATCCCTCTGTATGCGTCTGTGTCCTAATCTTCTCTACTTATAAGGACACCAGTCAGATTGGATTAGGGCCCACATCAATTTCCTCATTTAACCTTAATTATCTCTTTAAAGACCCTATATTAAAATGCAGTCATCTTCTGAGGTACGGGGGGTTAGGGCTTCAATATATGTATTTTAGGGGAACATAATTCAACCATAGCCAGTACTGATATATGCTACAATGTGAATGAAACTCAAAAGCATGACGCTAAGTGAGAGAAGTCAGACACCAAGGATCATATGTTGCATGATTCCTTTAATGCAAACTATTCAGCACTGGTAGAGCCTTAGAGGCAGAGCATTGATTGGTGCTTACCTGGGGCAGAGAGTTAAGAGAGAATAGGGAGTGACTGTTTACCAGGCACATGGCTTCCTTTTGGGGTCATGAAAATGTTTTGGAATTTCATTTCTTTTTATGGCTGAATTATATTCCATTGTATCTGGGAGTTTCACAACATTGTGGATATTCTAAATGCCATTGAATTGTTCATTTTAAAATGGATATATTGTGTGACATGGATTTCACATTGATAAAAAATATATGTATGTATAATATTGAATATTTTTAAATGCTGGGGAGAAAAATTAAGCATGGCAGGTATATTTGGCCATTCTTGCATTGCTATAAAGAAATACTTGAGACCAGGTAATTTATAAAGAAAAGAGGTTGGACAGGTATGGTAGCTCATGTCTGTAATCCCAGAACTTTGGGAGGCTGAGGTGGGTGGATCACGAGGTCAAGAGATCAAGACCATCCTGGCCAACATGGTGAAACACTGTCTCTACTGAAAATACAAAAATTAGCTGGGCGTGGTGGCGTGTGCCTGTAATCCTACTACTCGGGAGGCTGAAGAAGGACAATCGCTTGAATCCGGGAGGCAGAGGTTGCAGTGCACCGAGATCACACCACTGCACTCCAGCTTGGGCAACAGAGCAAGATTCCGTCTCAAGAAAAAAAAAAAAGAATCAAGTCACAGGTAATTCCACGGTTCTTGAAAAATGACAAAATATGATGTTACTGACAATCAATATGATAATTTAGGAATAAGAGTCCTTCTGGAAACAGCCATTTTTAAGCCACTTATAAAAAGCACATTTCCTTATTCATAGCACTATATTCTAAAACTTAGTTTCCTTCTTTCCCTGCTGCAATTCCACTTTATTTTTATAAAATAAAGCCCACCTGGTATGCTGGAAACAGCTCAGCCTTTGAAACCAGACAGTGCTGGTTTATCTCTACTTAGCAAAGTTTTTTTGGGAAAATTACTTACTTTGCCCAAGCCCTGAGGATAATGCTTTTAAGCTTTCAGATGCTTTTGATGATTCAATGAAATACGTAAAATGTTGCACATATAATAAGTGCTTCATAATGTTGACTTTCTTCCTCTAAGTATACTGTATATTTTTTAAACATGGTGTAACTGAAAGAGAGAAATCCATCTGTGGGTGCTCTAGTGATATCAAGTTTTTTTTTTTTTTTTAAACTGAGATTTGTAGTTGTTGGTTTTTTATTTAAAAAAAATTTACCAAGATTTTCTCTGAAAATAGCACTCTCTTGAAAATCAGAAAGACGTGGACCTGCTTTACAGTTCTGTGAAGTGCTTCACCATCACTGTTTTAATTTTGTCACTGCATTCTTAAATCTTTACGAAGAACTCTTCAGTTCTTCAGGCTGACTCGACTTCATTATAATTATTATTATTAATTATTTTAGACTGTGTCTCGCTCTGCCACCCAGGCTGGAGTGCAGTGGTGCAATCTCAGCTCCCTGCAACCTCAATCTCCTGGGTTCAAATGATTCTCCTGCCTCAGCCTCCCGAGTAGCTACGGGTGCCCACCACTATACCCAGCGAATTTTCATATTTTTAGTAGAGTCTGGGTTTCACCATGTTGGCCAGGCTGGTCTTGAACTCCTGACCTCAAGTGATCCGCCCACCACCAGATTCCAAAGTGCTGGTATTAGAGGCATGAGCCATTGTGCCTGGCCTGACTTCATTATTTTTTAAAAATTATATTAAATTATAATTCTTAAATAGGTCATGTAAGTATTTGGTGAAAGAGATGTATAGTAAAAACTGAGTCTGGCCGGGTGCGGTGGTCACGCCTGTAATCCCAGCATTTTGGGAGGCCAAGGTGGGTGGATCATTTGAGGTCAGGAGTTTGCGACCAGCCTGGCTAACATGGTGGACGTCTTTACTAAAAACACACAAAATTAGCCAGGCGTGGTGGCAGGTGCCTGTAATCCCAGCTAGTTGGGAGGATGAGGCAGGAGAATCACTTGAAATTGGGAGGTGGAGGTTGCGGCGAACCAAGTTTGTGCCATTGCACTCCAGCCTAGGCAACAAGAGTGAAAATCCATCTCAAACAAAGAAAAAAGAGGACATTCTGATGTATGCTACAGCATGGGTCAACCTTGAAGACATTAGGCTCAGCGAAATAAGGCAAACACTGTGTGATTTCACTTACAAGAGACACTTAGCATAGTCAAAATTAGAGAGACACAAGGTGGCCTGGTGATTGCTAGAGGCTGTGGGAAGAGCAGAATGGGCCGTTATTGGTTAATAGGCACGGAGTTTCAGTTTTACAAGATGAAAGCAATCCTGAAGGTGGATGGGGGTGCTGGTTACGCAGCATTGTGAATATGTCTAGTACCATTGAACAGTACACTTACAAAAGGTTAAGATGGTAAATTTTATGTTTTGTGTTAATTTTACCACAATAAAACAATCGGAAAAAAGGAATGAATGATAGATACAGGCAGTAGCATGAGTAGATTTCAAATGCACTGTGGAGAGCGGAAAATTTCCCGTTCAAAAGGCTCCATACTGAATCCCGGCAACTGAGGAGGCTGACGCTGGAGAATGATTTGAGGCCAGGAGTACAAGACCAGTCTGGGCAGCATAGTGAGACTCCATCTCTACAAAAAAAAATTAGGCTGGTGTGGTGGTGCGCACCTCTGGTCTCAGATACTCAGGAGGCTGAGGCAGAAGGATCACTCGAGCCCAGGAACTGGAGGTTACAGTGAGCTATGATTATGCCACTGCACTCCAGCCTGGGTGACAGAGCAAGAACACATCTCTTAAAAAAAAACAAACAAAAAACCAAAAGCTTGTGTAACAGAAGTGTCACCATGGAGATTTCTCATTTCTGCCACAGCCTTAAGGACACAGCATCTAACCAACAAGCAAAGGCATTCCAGAATTCTAAGTAAACGAAAGACCATCAGGGGTGAGGCCAATTACTGGAAGTCCCAAGAACCAAATCCCTCAGGCCTTCACAGGTACCTAGTCGGTGTCGTTCACATGTGATTTTCCTAAGCTTGGAGACTTTGTTTCCCAGCAGACAGTAAATGCAAAGAGTGAGAGTTTCTTTCCCAAACAAACAAAAAAAAAAAAAAAAAGAATCAAGTCACAGGTAATTCCACGGTTCTTGAAAAATGACAAAATATGATGTTACTGACAATCAATATGATAATTTAGGAAT